>NC_087373.1:26757397-27101564 GCF_031761385.1 Necator americanus
GTATTCTTATACGGGAACGTAGATTATGGAGAGAAGGATGATTCCGTTCATTTCTTCTTAATTGACGTAGAAAACGGCCCAGAAGATACGGCTTCGAGCGTTCCGGCGCACTATTTTCCACAAAGAGTTTGATTGGAGCGCCCCAACCTTCTGCACACGCTGCATATTCCGGACCGTTTTTTACGGCAATTAGCAAGAAATGGACGGAATCACCCCTCTCCATAATCTACGATCCCGTATACGAATACTCCACCTGAAATCTGTACCACCTCAGATTCGTGGGGTGATGCCTTTAAGGAGACCAAAGTATTTACTGCTGCAAGTAGGGCTCAGAATAACGAACATAGATCATTCGAAGAACAATCGGATGCCCACAAGCACATACGGAAAAAAACAGAGCCACGTGTCAGTCTACGACGGAGATGCGAGATCGTGAGAACTCAAAAGCACCGCAGTTAATCGAAGCTCGGGAGTTCAAAGCAGAATGGACGCGTCAAGAAGAAAACAAATCGACGGCTATTGCGCAGAAATATGTTATCCCATATATGTTATCCCACCACAATGTTGTGAAAAGTGAGTCAGCAGTTCTTGACTCAAAGTCATTCTTGTCATATTTTTACGAGAAGGTATAGACCCCTTTTTGGAAATCTAGATCCTTCTACAGAATTTTTTTTGAATTTTTTTATAAATCATCTAAGTTTACAAATCAATAGCTATCACAAAGCATCCTGACTATCAATTTTGTTTTGTTTACATTCTTTGTTGGAAACAATCATTTAGGCGAATGTACATGCATACTCTGCCATCCCTGCCATAATCTTTTTTAAACTATTGAAGTTTATTTTTGGCGAAAAAGATAGAAACTGCACTTCTTCTTAATGTTAACAACGATAACAACGGAAACAGGGCATGTCGATTCCAATGAAGTTCCAATCACGTTTTTTCTATCAGCAGCTGATAAAAGGGGTAATGATTTGATTGCGCCGTCAAAGCAATTACACTGGAAAAAGTGGAGCTCTTATTTAATACAGTAAGAATCATTCGGAGTGACAAAGAGACAATCTTTGATGTGAGATCATTCTGCCATCTTCATCAATCTTCATTAGCAACTACAAATAGACTTGAGAACAAATTGTTACAAAAAAAGTCGGGAAATAACTAGAGACTTGTAAGTAAAACCCTGTTCCTCCCAGATGCGACAAGATGTCGTCACCAGTTTAGTTTGGCTCCCGGAAAATGATATGGGATTTGTGAGGATTAGAATCAGAAAGGATGAGTGATCCTTCATTCCGGAGTTGCGGACAGTGATGTCCACCTCTATCTATTGTAGTAGAATCAAAACGAAATGAATCACGGTGCAGTTGCGTATGCGGCTGCGCTCGAAGCGGTGGAGCGTAGCAGTTATGATTGAGGGAGCACCCCTGCTAGCACCATCCTCGCTGCAATTCGATATGGTCCCACCTTGATTCCATCGCTCCGCTTCGATCGCAACTGCACCTCTGCAACTTCATGTCGTTTTGACCCGACCATATCCCCTGCTTTATTTCCTTATAGTGTATATGTAAGCCCGGATTTTATGTATTTCATTCGCCTTTCCTACGGAATGCACTTGTGACACAATATCGGAAGCAGCTGCGGTGATTACGTCAACAACCTTCGAAATTCCTCGCGTCATTTTTTCTCTGGTCGATAATATCAAGGCAAGACTGTCAGTCATTCAAGCGAATTTGGTCATTTTCTATCGTAACTCCAAACAGTTCATTAAATCTCTCCCTATCAACTATTTTAAGTCAGTTCCGTGGGATTCCGTGGTTTTATGCTTACTTATTACCTGAATGCTGACTTCATAACTACAATGGGGTAAAGTGTCGTGGGGGGAGCGGGCGAGCGCTCAGTGGTGCCTTTATTTTCCGAAGCCCTCAGCTTACTTTTTTCTCTTATTAACTTAAGTTTACATGTCATATATCCTCTAATTCCAATGCTTAGGCCTTAGGGCCCCGAAGATTTGATTATTTACTTTAGAAATAAGGCCGCCACTGAGTGCTCCCCACTTTACCCCTACAATGATCATAATGTTTTTTTTACACGAGAGAACACTTGTAGTTAAGAGAAATGGTTTGCCCGTGCAGTTTGGATGACAAGTCGGTTGCAAAAGATGAATAATGGGTCAGTAATCTCAGTTCTTCAACCAGTTACTCATAGTCATGCAATGTCTGCCTAACAAACAAAAAAATAATGATAAAAATGCTGTTAAAACCCGAAGAAACCACCGCCGCAAAAACCGGATGCGTTTGTCAGTGATTCATCCCTTTGATATGCCCGGCGTAACTTTATGGTTCTTTGCGGCGACAATTCAATGTTCCCTTTTCATTGGAATAAGTTGCATACCAACCACCAATTAAGACTTAGAAGAAGTTTACAACTCAGAACATAGGACTGACTGCATCTAACATCTATCTGGCGTAACACCTAACATACGTTCCCACTAACATTTTAAGAAATGTCCACATTTCGTTCAGTTTTAATCTTTTTCGTATTATGGGCTCTAACCACAGTGTTATCTTTCGTGCTTTGAGATATTTTTTATGTTGTACATAATTACTGCATTCCGCATTCTGTTTTGATTCTTCTTCGATCTTCGCGCTTCAAAAAAAAAACCATCGAAGTTTGTCCATTTGCTACTCATCGAAAATATTTTTGACTCATTACTATCGAGAGAGCCCTTCCGATTTATCTGCTTATATTTGATTTTTTAGAATTATTCTGATCAATTTTTGTTTGTTTATTCTGCTTGTATAGCTGTAATTTATCTTCACAATATCACTGTTGATGACATCCACTGAAACACGATCGGGGCGCATGTTTTGTTTCGGCGGCTGCGTCGCGGCTCGACGTGGGATCTTAGAAACGCCCTAAGAGCAAAACAAAAAAAAAACTTTAAAAAAATGATATAACTATAGGAAAAGGAGTTCTCTAAGGCTGTGTAATCCTGTCCCTGCACTATTGTGAAAAAAAGCAAAAAATGAAACACTACGAAAAGCAAAAAGAAAAGATGTTAAGAAAATTTTCCTCATATTGTAGAGAGAGCTTAGTCCAAGCACTCACCGAGGATTCGTCGTGTCGTCATGTTACAGCACGTTTTGCGTTATCTACAGTATATATATATATATATATATATATATATATATATATATATATATGCATGTAATCATTCACAGTCACACAGTTGAGATGTTAGGTAATATGTATTTGGGTGCCACTCAGTGCCGCCCTTATTTTTTTTTAAGTAAATCACTAATTCAGTCTGGGCCCTAAGTCCTAAGCATTAGTCTTAAAGGATCTATGACATGTAAACTAAAGTCCCCCGGCCAACTGTGTACATTTTCTCCGAAAGAGATGTATTCTTCATTATGTCCGTAAATAGATGTAAAAAGTGACCAGGAAAATCTGAACATTTGAAAGGTTGTGGTTATATTTTGCATTTCACGTAGTATGATTTATTTTCATTGACAATAGGGCTGATGCGTTTTCAGGAGGGGAAAGACGCGGAAGGTTCTTTTTCTTTTTCGCATTCCTTCCTTTTCACAGTTCTTTCGCATGCATAAGAAAATGTTTAGAAAAAAAATGATAATCAGCTACGCTAACTTTGTTTCGCCCTCGTCAGTTCGTTCTTAGAACAATTATTGGATTTGCTCAACACAACCCTTCCTGTCATTAAATGGATTTCTAAATTGGTTATATTAAGTTTCTTTCTGCCAAAGAGAGAAGCTGCACTAACTTAGTCCTAAGGGTACTTCTTATGTTCGTCAATGGTTTTTCGCCACAACCCACGCAAAGCATAAATTCCCTCTACGAAGAACTTGTCTAGCTATAACTCAAAGAAATTTCGTACTTTTCCGGTTTTTCCTACCAATTAAAGCTGGATCTAGGAATACAAAAATAGTCTGCAGTTGCAAAGTGTTAGATGAGATAGCTTTTTTATTGCCATAAATCTTCGATTTTCTTCGGAGAGGTTTTCGCCGGCGGGTGTCGTGGTCAAAATTTAGCTATTTCAACAAGGCCAATTCAACCATCAGGCTCCATAGCAGTTTAACTTAATCAAGCGAAGTCTGCAGCAATCAAGCAAGTTGTTTTTCGTCGGTCTGCTTCGACTGCTTTTTTCGGCATATCGTCTTCACCAGTGCAGAGAGCTCTCCGCGCTTCTCATTTCTCAATTCTTTCATTTCAAAAGCGCAAACATTCGCTTATGATGCTTTCTCTGGACGCATTACACTGCATTCGGTGAGATTCGGTAGTGTTCGTCCTCTACCTGTCATTGAAAAACAAACAAGCATGCACTTGCTATTTTGGTCGATAATTTTGAAAAAAGCAAGTTTTTCTGTGGCAAATTCTAGCAAATCCTTTTACTTTAAAAAATATATGAAAACAAACACAGCTGCATTTACTTTCTTAACAGCCTAATAGTATCGGTAATGTTGCAAGGATTTACATCAGAACAACAGAAATGAAAGGCAGCATACCACAAAATTGGGGATGTTGACGTCTTTTATGGAAAATGCGGTGTGGGAAACTTCCACGACCCTTCTGATGCCCCCTCTCGTACACGCGCCGCATCCGTGAGCCGTTTCGCAGTTTCCAAGAAGATCAGAGAGATTAGGGGGAATTTAGCGTGCTGACGCTTATACTTCTAATCAACACGTCGAACCCCACGTTGTCAACGGAGATCCCAACATTGTCAATTTCGTGATATGCTACCTTTAAACTTATAGCAACCGATCTGCATACGGTGATTATTTCTTTTTGCTTTCTGCTGCTCAAAACCTAAAAAGCTGCACTTGCACTCTAGCGTCTAATTAATGGATTCTTCCTTAAAGGCTGCGCTCTAAGAATTTTTCGATGTTTGGCTGCCTCTGGGAGTAGAAACGTTTCCGAAGCTTATGTACATATACGTGGTGGTGGTTTGCCACTCTCACATTCCTCTGCCAAAACACAGAACTGGAATGAAACTAGAATGGATCAGCAACACAAACTGAAATGTTTCACTCCCCAAGTGCTGAGAGTTGCTTTTTTCGATTAAACTGATAAATCTGTTTCTCATGCTCCGTCCGATTTCGAGATGTGCACGTGGAATTTGGCGTTCTCGCTGTTACAAACGACCGTACGTATTGCTCGGAAGAACCTAACGTCGAAGAATGTCTAATACTGCTTTTTAGTATTCAACAGAAAATCCGGAACTCCCTGCAGTTTGTTTTCACATCACCTTGGCTGCCCACTATCTTAGTGGTGAAATTGATAGGAACTCTCTATATCTTGCTTTTTGTGTTCCTTCCATAACCATGTGACTACATGACCTTTTTTCACGACTTTGGAGAACAGCTGTCGTCTTCCCGGGTCTATTTCTTATTTCGCTCTTCATTTCCACATTTTCATTATGTTTATTGCAATGCATTGCTGAGAAGGAGCTGCTGAGCCCTTATGCCGAAAAAAAAGAGTCTTAGTAGAAATAAATACAGCTACACATACATCAGTGGCAGAGTGGAAATATCCATCTTTCATGCTTAAAGTGTGGATAGAATACGCAAGATTCTCGAAGCTATCTAGCACTCACTTCCAGCACTTGTTTTTCATAGATTATCGCGTAGAGAGGCTGCAGGGAGTTTCTTAAGTAGGTGTTGGGGTGCAGGGGCGGGTGTAGCGCAGTCCACAAGCGGTTCGGATATAACTACACGATCGGTGGCTCGAAGCCGCTCTAGTTCCAGCAAAGCCTTTCATAACTATCGACAAATTGGTACCAAACTTTTCTGTGAGTATCAGTAGGTAGGTTCCCACAATCGACCCGCAAGCAATTATATAGGCTGCACACGCGTTCATAAACATAGATGCGATACTCGGATCCGGTGCTCTGACCCCTTTCACTTTTGAACCGTTGGGGAAAGGACCTCTTCCACTTTTAAATGATTGGCGAAATTACCCCCTTCACTTGAGCTGCACCCCGTGAGCTAAACCCCCTTCACCCGAGGAGGGTCCGGCTTCTCGCTATCGCACCAATGTTCATAAACCTCAGAGTTGAAGTCGCGTGGTCGCACTCCCATTGGGATCGATCAATTTCGTGCACGTTATCCTTCTTTTTTTGAAGTAGCATGCTACTTCAATCATTCTTCTCCTATTACTACGAGACTACGAAAACGTGCGCAATCACTATATCCCTTCCACATCTCTTATAAACAACTTTTTCGATTCCTACTGAGGCACATATAACCGGTTTTGATGAAGAGAATGGAGAAAGGATGCGAACATGTTGCGAGTGTGCAGTGCTTGATTCACCGTACAGTACACCAACGGTACTTCCAGTGCATACTTATTGCACAAAGTCTTTTACCGCAATTTAACATCACAGCTCCTAGGGGCCGGTTTTTCCGTTATTTTTAACTCTTCCGGCGCGTCCCCGACCCACGGTATCAGCACTTTGCACAAAGTCTTTTACTGGCAGTATTTAACAGTATTTTCCTTCAGGTATTTCAAAAGCGTATGAAGACTTTCTTCACACTTTTCTATTTCTGGTTATATTCGATAGAAAAAAATTGTCTTCTATACTGTAATCCACATCTGTCCTTTGCTCCTTAACTTCATTCTCTACTTATTCTTTCCACTTGAGAAGTTGTTCTACCAACAGAGATGACAAAGATGATGTCATCTATGTGAAAACGTAAACTGTTCGTGCTCCTTCCGCACGTAATTCGCTCCATCTCACGTTGCATTACATTTTGAACTTGACGTCAGGTGTCTTTTTTTCCGCTCAATGGCGCACTATTTTTTTGTACGTTCTACTGAACTTGGTTGGACTCACAGCACGGATTCCATCTTAGTTACTCATATTTTTGTCTGCAGTCATTATGATGTTTAGGTTGTCTATTTAATAGAACCGCTTCGTATCAGCCGTTATACATTGCCTTGCCGTGAATCAGAGCGTCGTCTACATTATAACTATTCACAACTTCTTGTAGTAATGTGGTCGTTTGGTGATGTTACCGCCTTCCACGGTCACGCCCATCTCGGAAACCATTCGTTGGACCGTTTCAGTGCTTGTTCATATTTCTGCGTCAGAACATAGGACTCAGAAGCCTAATTTCTTTAAAATTCGCCAAGTTCTCAATCCACTACTAATTAACGTTTGAAGAGTACTTGTCTAACGACGTATTCTACGTACTATTTGAGGTGTTTTTTTTCTCTAGCAGGAGGAGAGGGGATTACTGTATTTCGAATAAGAATTGTTATCTTGGACTTTGTCGCATCAGCAACCTTCTACAATTGAATTTCCGATACTCAGCCATAAGCCGAACTTCCTTTTGAAGCGTGCGCAGGGAGTTTTCTTCCACTTTTCTAAATCCAGATGCATAACTCTCGGGTTCTCATCTTCTGTTTATTAGATCAGATTTCTTTTTTTATAGTTTCATTCAACTTGTTTACTTCGAATTTCATGTGAGAAATTGGGTAAGAGCAATTTTGAATCTATTGCTTTCTCCACCAACATAGTAGAATAATATTACACACTAAACTCTGCAGTAATTCTATAGTATGTAAGTGTGGTGGAGTCTACACTAAGAGTTTCCACATCCTCTCCTCTTTTCACAGTTACTTCATTTATGAGGTTTAGCACCTCAACGGTCAGTACATCGGTAGGCACTGGTACCTTATCTGGTCCGGAGGGGACAGTCCCTTAGAACTCGCAACTGATTACGTGCAATCGAATCAGTGCCTGCAGAATAGCCTGGCGGTGGCCCACTGTGAACATCAAGCTCCGCCCATCCCACGGGAGAACGACAAATGAAGTTTATTTCTGAGAAAATTATAAGAAGATAAAGGCAAATGTAGATATTTTCGCCTTGTTTCTATCCTCTTAATTCTGGCAAAAAAAAGTGTGTTTTTTCACCAACAACGCTGGCTCCTCTCTGAGGCGTAATGTCCTCTCTCACTCTTTCTGTTCTCTCCCCACGATTTTCCATGAAATGATGAAATTACCCGGCGAAGCGAGTATCTACGTACGTACGGGCGGTGAAATCCTCTTTACGGCCTTTAACTTCATCATTCCTGGGGGCGAGTTCCTCATCGGGTAAAATGAGGTCCTTACTTCTCTTGCAACTTCCCGTTTCTGTGTTTCTGAGGACTGCTCCGCATTTGGTTGCGGTACCTGCAAACAACGTTTCGATTCCTATCCATCCCACACCACCTTTCGTCCTGATCGTTACCTTTAGAATGTTGTGTAGAATAATTTGCAGAGGTGGCTGGTGTTTGAACTTAATGTCCGTACATCCTTATCCTCCCAGGCAACTCTTCTGTCAATTTAGCAACCCATTAAAGGCATCACCCCACGAATCTGAGGTGGTGCAGATTTCAGGTGGAGTATTCGTATACGGAATGGGAGACTACGGAGATGGAGGTGATTCCGTCTATTTCTTGCTAATTGCCGTAAAAAACGGCCCGGAAGATGCGGCGCCGCACAAGACTGGCGCGCTCCAATCGAACCCTTCGTACAAAATGGTGCGCCAAAACGAATGAAGCCGTATCTTCCGGGCCGTTTTTTACGGCAATTAGGAAGAAATGGACGGAATCACCTCCCTCTCCGTAGTCTCCCATCCCGTATACGAATACTCCACCTGAAATCTGCACCACCTCAGATTCGTGGGGTGATGCCTTTAAGGGTGAAATGACTGGTTTGTCATGGGCGAATTCGATCCAGTGACCACGTAGACGCTATGAAGCCTTCTGCAATCGAGCTACAGCCTGTCCAGGGGCTCCCCACAATCCCTGCATCCTAGCATTGCGTATATAGGTACGACTGCGAGTTTGAAGTGGCACATGCATCCTGTTATGATCGAGTCCACTTCACGACATCGCTAAGACAGCACGGGCGCGAGGAGACCACATCCTACGTATGCTAATGTGCGGGCGCTGATCAATGCTAATGAACGGAAGCGGGCCGCCAGGATTTCGCGAGGAAGCTCATGCTGGCGAAACGCGACGACAGGTGCTGTTTGCGTAGCGGGGAATTCGATCGCGCGCGCGGCAGATGCGACGTGTTATCGATCGACGACGGAGCCGTCTGGCCGCCTGCCACACGACCGCACTCCTCTGCAACCGTTCCCTTTCCTGTTTGCAAGGTTCAGTCATGCGCTCAGCTGAAGAACCCTCACTTGAATTTACGACAAAAATCGTATTAGTCATATACGTTAGCACCCAAGTTCTTTGTTAGCACGGAAGTGAGTAAGCAGTTTTAAGAAAAGGATGGAAATTTTTACGTGGGAAGCAATTCAGACCTTCTCCCGGTTCTTTTTGTAGACTGAGAGCAACGGAAGAATTCAGGGACAAGAGTCTTCTAGCTATGTGCTGTCTATCGAGTTCTGATCTTCCTTCTATCGTCATTTCGAGTGTGTTGAGCCTCTCTCCTGTTTGTTTGCCTTGTTTCGTTTCAGGTTGGTATGCCGAAGAGATAAGATATGACACAAAAATCTTCTGAGGAACAAAGTTTTGCTTAAGTTAGGTCTATTTTAGGGAAGTATTAGATGTTTAGAAGTATGTATGCTTCTGGAGTAGTTTAGTTCTAATGTGATTGCTTTCTTCTTTACCTCCTGCCAAAAAAGTTTGTTTGATTCTTGCATTTTGACAATGGTGCTTTTCCTTGATGGTGCAACTTTATTATTAATATTGTACTAACATTTGCCCTTAGATGTTAAAAGAGAAATGTTTTGACGAAGATAGCTTACAATCGAGCTGCTACTCTCCTCTTCAACATTTTCATGAACTCCACTTTCTTCAACATTTTCGTAAATTTCACTTTCTTTTGCATTCTTTACGTCCCCTATATTTCCATGTTTTTATGACCTCCTCACTCAAATTTTTCTTTAGCAATGCCTTTAATAGTAGATGTAGAAGAAAGAAAAGTTGTCAAATGTTCGAGGTAAAAAAACCTCATTTTTTACAACCACTAAAGGCCGCTTAAATGAATCGATACCCGTGCCGACCTTGAGGCCTAATTCGCAAAATGTATCGTCATCACTAAAATCGTGCTTTATGAGGAACTTCCTTGGACGAAAGTCTGCTTGATACGCTTCTCCTTTTTGGAGACTGGTTTTTTATGATGGAGATTAAGTAATTATTGCAAATTTTCGACTAGGCGTTATCCATTTTAGAAAGTCGACTACTGTTTAATTTTATTGTGATGTTCCTTTATTCACATGCGCATCTGCGCAACTAGGAAGACCAGGACATCAATATCTCCATTTATTCACGCCATATTAATGTAATTATTTAATGTGAGAGACCTAAAAGCGCAAATTACCAAGTAAGCTATTTCTGTGCATTTTCTTGGACTCATCTAAATTTTTGAGGTAAAAATGTCGTACGTGAGCGTTGTTTCTTGTAGTTTACTCTATTTTTTGGGGAAAATACTGTGAAATGGATGTGCGGTGAAAAATGTATACAAAATAGATAATTGTCTGAACGGTTTGTGCATACCTTTCTTTTCTGTTAGGAAGTTTATTCAGCGATTTGCACTGTGCTGCATCAGAACCTTCCTTATTCGCCCTAACCGAATTATGATACAGTACAGTTTCTTGTGTTTTCTCCACGATAGCGCTTCAATTCCTTTTTCCTCGCACTTTAGATATGGTCACTAATATTGCTTACGAGTTCTGCCTGTGTGATGAAAGTGATTGGTACTGTGCCTGTCAGTTATTTCTCATCAAAGAGCTCGATGTTTTTCTAATAATCCGTTAGTCTACATAGTTCTTACGTTGCTCTTCTTAGATTATGTGTAATAGTCCAAAGTTCGCATCATCGCAGCGCAGTGTAAGCCAGCGATGTCATAAGAAAATATTCCAGGAAGATGTAGATTTTAAGCTTTTGCGCGCTTGCGAACAACTATTAACTCAACTCATACTTGTTACGTACACGCTGCGTTGGAACGCTTTTTTTATTGCTCCCTTCCACTCCACGAAAAAGTTGTGCGATTGCCACTGATTATTTCTTTACCAATGTGTTTTTTTTTTTGTTTTGGCACGGAATTTCTAATTCTAATAGCCACTAGTCCCAGCTTATCCTAATTTCATTGTTTCAAAGACTCTTTCGCGAAGCTTCTCAGGATAATCACTTCGTTACTACTCATTATCAACCGATTTCAGCGTATGCCTAGATGGTCGGAGGTGTGCGATTGTTAACTTGCGGTCGCCTAGCTGTAAGGGCTGTTTTCTCTGCGTCTGCGCTCGACATTGGTGAGTTACTGACTTCCTTTTGATGACGTGTGTACTTTCTGACTAGATGATAATTTGTCAATTCTCATTACTGTACGTAGTCAGCACGCATTTTACGGTTATCTCATGGGTGTTATTCTACATAGTATACAACCGCTCATCGGGTTTTTTTTTACGTCAAAAAACAAAATCGAGAGTAATAAGAAGTGTCAGAGGTCATGTCATATTTGGATATTATTTCCTTCATGTGACTGTGACGTTTCGGTATTGTATGCTATACTTTTCTCGAATTACGATGCACTGCTCTCACCCTTTGTTACCAAAAATAATTACAAGCATAATGAAAATGACAATGAAGGAGTAGAAATGTAATGTTTTGTTTTAGGAGTGAAGGTAAGATATAAAGTAAAGTTTTAGGATTTTACTCATGAAGGAAAGATTTTTAATTATTAGAAAAAATAAGATTACTGGAGAAATGTTTGAGAAGACCAACATTAAATGGATAAGTCCAAAAAAGAGCTTGAATTACCGCTGATAAGAATTTCCTTTTTTTATGAGTCTGCAACTAACACTGAATTCGTATTTCCGTGTTAGGATGTGTTAGTCTTGTTCGTTGATGTGTTACTTCAGTTTGCTGATAAACTGGAGAAAATAAATTCACACAACACTTCACAAAAGGAAAAAGTGTAAAATATGTATTCTGCGTTCTCAAGCGAGTGGCAAAGGTGAAGTGGCAAAATTTGCAAGATTGATTACAGTCTTCTTTTTTATGCTAATGATGCATAAGAAATGATGAACTTTTGTTTCTTTTCAAATACTTCTATTAGGGTCTTTAATGAAAGTTCTAAATGGTTTGCATTATAGGATCTGCAGTTGCAACGACATGTGCGGATCCTTCTGTTCAAAAACGAAGTTTAGCTGCAGCTCCGGCGCGAGGTGAAAGTCCTGCTACCTCTTCAACGCCATCACCACCTGTAGTGGCAACATGTGCAGGATTTCCTAAGGTGCGTTATTTCTAATGATGATGTAGTACTTATCTTGAAGTATAATTTTTTGTTTCATCACTCAGTTCTCTTCTGGCGTATTCACTTTCTCCAATGTTTTGTTTCCATCTTTCATTGGTTCTTCCAGTAAACTCGAATGTTTCCGTATTTATGTTTGCAACACGTTTACATTGGCTTTAGTAGATAGTCTTGAGCCTTTTTTCATGTCTTAATATCAATACAGAAATAACAAACATTGCCGAAACCTACTCTGCTTGAAATTAATCTTTCTTTATGAGACTGCATGTTTTGGTATTCTTTTTATTCCTATTTTTTATTTCTTTGATTTTTGTATTTTGCTTTCATTTTGACATGGAATCTCATGGAGACAAAATAGACCAGTTTCAACTCCTTACGTTTTTTTCTGCATTTAATCAACATTTGTACCACCGAAGCTTAGTTTTGTTTTGTGTGTGGGGAAGGAGCGATAGAAAATCGATTGAAAATTTGAAATTCTTGAAATTACTCTTACGTTTTCGCTCTTCAAAATGGGAGTTTTCGGTCCCACACCGCCCGATTAATTGAAATTAAATCAGTAGAAAACCAGCAATACGGTAAGACTCCTCATGTAAGCGCGTTTGCATGAAACACACGCGTATTCTTTCAGTGGGCTCACACGTGTGTCGTCTAAAAATAAAAATAAAGAAGAAAAAAGTATTGATTCAAGAATGGGTGGTCATATTATGTTGCTTCGGGAGACTGCAGGGGTCATTCTCTCTTCAACAATAGTATGTAAGATTTTGGATACCGATAAGTAGTGACATGGTTGCTCGAGGCGAGATAAGTTCGACGAGTGGGATAGGGGTGTTCAGTAATTTTCGGTTGCATTTTAACTTCAGTTTTACTACTGACTACTAACTTGACTATTTATTATTATTTATTTCGTAACTTCGTGCCTCTCTGTTTTCTTTTCAGTGTGTTAGCTTGTTTGAATTTGTTACATCAGCTCTTCAAGTTTCGTTTTTTTTTTGTTTCTCGAACAAAGATCGCCGATCAGCTTTATTTTTAAGGATATGCAAAAGGGACCGTCCACTGTACTCGATTCTGGTGTGTACGGTGATGACGCCTGTTTCATATCACGGTTCAAAAACACTTTTGTCGTGGGTATGTAGCGGATATTGCTATTTGTTATACATTGTATTATTACGTATGTATTACTTCTAACTTTTTCTTTACTTTAAATATGATCGATTCAACTTATCAATACTAAATGGAGGTTGTGGTAATACACACATGTACTACTGTTTGCTTCCGACTAGAGGATCCTATTTTTTTTGTCCATGTGAACTTGTTTTCTTTTCATTAAGGACATTCAAAATACCTTGTCTATGTTTAGACGTTACACATTCCAGGAGTTGCTGATGGTGTTGGCGGTTGGCGTAGATACGGAATAGATCCGTCGCAGTTCAGTCGGAAGTTGATGCGAGAATGCGAAAAACGAGTGTCTAGCGGCGACTTCGACCCAAAGAAGCCGGAGACTCTACTGGACAAAGCTTTCAAAGCCACCGCTGAGTCACCAAGACCAGTTGGTAAGCATACTGTTATCTCAGTTTAGCTTTTTTGCTGCAGTCTTGTACTATTATTACCTGGTGTGTTATACTGTTTTAGGGTCTTCAACTGCGTGCGTTCTGGTGGTTCACCAGGAAATGTTATACTCAGCCAATTTGGGAGATTCTGGCTTTATGGTGGTTCGTGATGGGCGGGTGCTCACGAAAAGCGAAGAACAAGTACACTATTTTAATGCCCCGTTCCAACTCACGCTCCCTCCTGAAGGTAAATTCTTAGTGTCGTGATAAGAACAATTTTCACGTTTTGTAGTTCTCTTCAAGATGAGCAGAGATCTGCTAAAATCTACAATTTGCATTCGGTATATGACAACGAAATTTAGGCTACCGTGGTTTCATTGGAGATACACCAGACTTAGCCGATAAGTCCGAGATACGAATTCAGAAGGGTGATATAGTCCTTCTAGCCACGGATGGATTGTGGGATAATCTCACTGAGCAACATGTTCTGGATCAGTTGCGGCCACTGATTGAGGAGAAAGCTTCAGTCCAGGAGGTTGTTTATTACTGTTTTCAAGTGCAATTTTTGCTATTTATTCACGTTTATTCTCAATCGATGGATCGTCGGCTTAAAATTTGAACTGCTAGCGAAAGTGAGCCTGCATAGCCATAGTTTTTGGACCATTCAGTCAGCGTTGCATACTAACAGAAAAGGCCAAGATTGTTTGAAGTGTTACATCATATACAACTATTCTGAGTATCGTTGAATACAGTCGCGTTTAGCGTCAAAAGAGTCCCTTATTCGCCTCCATTGGTCCGTTTTCGGTGGAACGCAGAACAACCTCTGGCTGCTCCTTAACGAATCTTGTTGGAAGCGACTTGCAACAAATTTCCAAGTGAGATAGCTAGCCGGGCGACCTTCGTCGACATCTGGAAAAGTTGAAGTTCAATCTTCATCGACGTTGAAACTCCATTGCGCCTAGATTTACATGATCGACTTGCGGATGCATGTGTGCGGTTGAAGTCTACTTAGTCAAATTTTTGGAATTCTAAGTCCTCTACTTGAAAATGGATTCGGCGTTACTTATAGACACAATAATCTTCGAATAGGAGAGTCGTGAGATCCGAACTTCTGTATCCTGTATCTAGCAGACATTTGCTATCAAATTCGCTAATCTCGTGACTCATCAACATTGTCTGCAATCGAAGCGAGGACGTATCGGAGTAACCAACTCATTTTGGGTTTTTATAAGGCCGCATCTCGAAGAGATGCGATTGGAATGGACAATGACTGATTGCTCGTTTTTCGGGGACATCCACACGTGTGTTCGTGGCGATTGAGAACGGAATGACAACGAGAATGTCGGCCATTTTTATATGATGCTCAGAATAAGGATATTAAATGGTTTGTACAAAGGTCCACATTTACGAAAGTGTTTCTAAGCAGTTGATTCTATTCGCTTGTTGTTAGGGCGAAAATACACTGTACTACTTGCACTGGGGCTTGCTAGGGAAGCCCAGAATTAAAATTTCTGAAAACCGCTTTAGCGATGACTAAATTTTTCATGGAATTAAGCACGATCATCCTGTTGAGCCTATATCTTCTGTATTTTGAGAGCTGATGGTTATAATCTCAGCGCTTGTTAATTTAGGTCACCCCTGAAACTTCTTTAATTACTTCTACAATACTCTACTTTTTAAATACAATTTTTTGGGGAACACTTATGTCAGTTGTGAATAAAGACTCAATTTGCTTCTACAGTATTTAAATAAAATCTTTTTTAAAACGTATCTTTCAAGACTTACCAAGATTGTTTCAGGTATGCAATGCCCTTGCTTTGACGGCTCGCCGTCTCTCATTCGATGTTACTCACAACAGCCCGTTTGCGGTGAAAGCGCGCGAGCATGGTCTAACAGCAGCCGGCGGAAAGCCAGATGATATTACGCTCGTACTTCTTCTCATTGCATAACAGGTGTACATTAGTGTCGATTGTTAGCTTTTAGTTCATACTGTTCTGAGCTGTCTCTCCTCGCGCATTTGAGTTTCTGAACAGAAATGTGCTCTACAGCGTCAGTGCCCATCGCCAACTACTGGTCAAAACCTGGTCTCCTTTGTAACAATGGATTCTATGACTTTTTAGTTTGTAGTTCGCTTTTTCGTTGGGCGCTGGGAAAACTCACTTGCTTGAATCTCAACCATCCCGCCTTGTTAGTTTGCACATGGTTAGGGTGGTCCTCAGATCACCACTTCACGGAAGTGTCTTTTTTTCTCGTGAGATGCATGGTTCATTGCGTTATTGTTATTGTTAGGGTGGTGTTACATTATGGTTCGTTCGAATCACAATTGTGATATAATCGTTTTGCTTAGCGTGCTAAGCATCGTTGGCAAACTCCGAAGGCTCAACAGATATAGTGTTTTAGGGACTTTTTATTTTGTGTTTAGTATATCTAGAATGATAGAGATGTTGCGAAATGTTCAGTAATATAAACAAATAAAAGATCGCAATTAGTTTGTCGACATTGCACTATGACTGAGAAATGACACGCACAAATTGTTCTTAAGAGCGGACATGAGAACTTTCTCTCAGCTTTACTTCTATGAGTGATAGGACTTCGAGAACGAAGACTTTGATTTTTGCATATTTTTTGAGCATGGAATCGATATGCTGTTGCTTTGTTGCTCAGGACGTCTTTCGCTCTGGACCAAGGCGACAATTGCATGACTCCCCGGAAGACTAGGCTTTGCTCCTGATACATGAGAAGCTTTCTTCGTGCTGCAGAGCGCATCAAATTCGACAAGATTGCTCTCCGAGAACACAAAAGCAGAAGAAGCGACGTGCGACAGATCAATGATATCCAACCTTCTCTCCGCGAATGACACACGTCATTCGCGAAGGTTCCGTCGCAAAATGTAGGTGGCGTTGGTTTTGTGGTGTACCCACCTGTCCATCTTGTCGATTCTCACGAGATACCGCCACATCCTCTGGCCATTCTTTGCCTCTGCTTCTGCGCCAAATCCCAGCATCATCAAACGCACCTCACCATCATCAGTTCTAGATGATCCCGATCTGGATGCACTTTAAGGGGAACCGAAGAAAGTGATCCGCGACGAAAAGTCCTGCATGTTCGTTGGTGGAGACATCGGGTGACTCCCACGTCCAGCGTAGAGAGGAGGGCTTCTGGAATTGCGAGTTCCCATGGACGTCTTAGTCGTCATGATGAATCCGGAAAGCTTCTCTCCCTGCTCATTCCATTGAAGACCGTGGGTTCCGATGTGAAGTTCTCCAAGCGTTCTTCTGCGGCCAATTTTGGCGTTGAAATCACCAATCATGACCTTGCAGAAGGTATGATCTTCTGTAGAACTTCTCCAGGTTCATATAGAAAGCTTCAACTTCTTCTTCTTTGTACCTTGATGTTGGAGCGTAAGCGACGAAGATAGTCAAAGCTGGTGTAGGATCACATCTTCTCATCCGCGGACGTCCGATTCGGGCTATAAGTTGCTCGAAAGAGTCGATGTTTACTGCCATATTTGTGTTGACGAAGACACCAACTCCTCTACTGTCACATGCTCCTAAGAACAGTTCTTCTCCAGTGTCATACATGGCGTTCAGTGAGTGGCGTCGCCTCGTTTCGATCAGGCCGATGACTTCGTACTTAAACTTTCTGGCCTGCATAATCAAATCTTCAATGGCCGTGTCGGATGCAAGCGTTCGTGCGTTATAAGTACAGATAGTCATCCTAGTCCTTTTCAGTTTCGGTAGCCTATATGACTTCTGCAACCCCGTATTTCCTGGCGCTACTGTACCAGGCTTTTTCCGGAAGCCTTTTTCCTTTTTCTATTCTGTGTTTTGCATAAAAATTTAAAACCCATGGGAAGGTTGCAAGCCTCTAGTCCCATGAGTTTTGAGAGAGCGTTGCGCTCTCTCGGAAGACACAATGAGCGGTTAGTAGCAACTATTAACTGCAGAAAACTATGCAGGATCTTTCGAAATACAGGAAGAAAAAGAATTAGAAAAAGAAGTGGAACTAGCACAAAAAAGCAAACTCAAAAATGCGCCGTCATGACCTCCACCGGATATTTGAAGCTACATATTAATTTCAAGGGTTGTACCTCATCTGGTTATGTGTCGGCACCGCATTTGTTACTCTAATGAAGCAATAACACATGGTTGGATTTAGAGAAAGCGGTAAAATAGGATGAGACCGGTCGTGTAAGGATAAAATGGTACGCCGGCAAAAGAAAGTATTGAAGAGGACTTCACAATATGGAATTGACGACACAGAAATTGGAATCAGCGTAACCAGTCCAGCACCTCGCAAACCTACGCGTTTTATGGCCGCGGCATCTGCACGTGTTGCGCTTCACCTCTGCCCCAGCATGCCTATTCTTCGTCACGTTTGCCTCATCAAATTGGTATCATCCTTCGTTTAAAAATTTGAAACAATCACGTTACCGGACATAAAACCCTATCTTTATGAGTATGATGATAGCATTCACATCACTTCATGTCAGCACATCATTCCGCGGTAATTGCTCAAGAAAAAAGCAGATGTGTTGCCACTCTAAGCATAGAGTGAAGGAAATTAAAACTATAAGAACACCGATCAAATTCTAGGCATTTCACCCTTCCGTTTCATTCTCGAAAGTAACTCTGTCAAAAGCTTATGAAGTGAATACTAACTAAAATTTATTTCTCGCAGTGATGTATTGAGTATAAATAAGTAGGTAGGCAATTCACTTCAATATGCTTTTTCTATCATAGCGGTGCATCGACGTCTTGACCGACACTTCTGCTGGAACCCGTAGGGGTAGATTCTGAACAAATCACTAACAGTTTGAACCACTATATAAAAAATCGCGTCTGTGCTGAAACGCAACTTTTTAAAGGGGAAAAACTATTTAATTTGCATTCTCATAAATATTGAGAGTACATGTTTTATCTGTCACATTGACGACGAGAGGATCCACCAATAGGTTCCGTTACAGTTGCTATATGTACCATGGGACACAGCTATCTCTGAACCCAGAACTTAGCTTAGACCCAGCTATCTCTGAACTGGCGAACCTGGCGGAGGCTCTTCTGGGACATTTTGAATATTCTGTTTTTTTTTAATATATCCTAGAAAGTCCCATAGTACTTGTACATAGAAGGATTTAAAAGGAAGGACAACATCATTTCGACTTTCGTAGATGGCAAGATCACAAGAGCGTCTTTGCCTGCTGATTCTTTCTGGGCTCTGTCTCTTCAGTTCTGTTTACATTACAACCGAGGAAATCATCGAGTAAATAGGTACGGTAAAATTTTTAGGTCTAGCAATTCACTAGCAGTATTAGCGTTTCCATGAAAAAAGGGTAGCACTAAAGGCACTCAGCTTTGGTCTCGACGATCGACTGCTGAGGAAGGTTCGATTTCTGAGAGGTCTGAGAGAGCAACTTCTACACTTCTACGCGGCTCCGCATAGCGACTTCTGCACTCCCACGTAGGGCTTCGCCACCTACATGTCTTCGAAATAGTTTGAAAAGTGACTTTAGAATCTCGCGAGGACTCTCTACTGAGCACTACTGAGCGGTTGCAGATGCGACTTTACATCGTGGTCCTTTTTCTCATTAGAAAACAATAGCTCGGTTCGACAACCTGTTCACCGCTGATCAGAGTTTAGCACTCTACATAGACCGTCAATGGGAGGCATTGTCTCAAGTTACTCTATCCTGCAGTTTCGAGGACGAAAAACCGCCAGTACCAACCTAAGGCCGCCCGCAGAGTTCACAGCCGCGCGGTTCCTCACTTGATGGTTATTGAGCGCATTGTTGTGGGCAGCCAATAGCCGCCAAAACCGCAGAGCCGCCAAACCGCTCGGCCGCAGTATTGCACTTCACGAGTTCTCATCTTAAATTCCATCTTAAGGGTGTAAAGAAGTGTTTCCTTGTCTAAACCGATTAGTCCTGTGCTCTAGAGCCATCTCATTTGTGGAGTTGTGGGCAGGTTACGCGTATTCATTGTAGTACTCCCACACTTTGCCTCGTAACGGATTTCCTACTAGAGAGAATAAGTTGGAAGTTCCTTCGAACGATGTTCACGAGTGGCTTTGCGTTGAAGTGGTTGTGGGCCCCCAACGTGCTTCAGTAACCAATTTCTAAAACTCCGCCGATTCCCAGCTCGTTTGAAAATCGCTTGTTTTCCCAGGATAGCTATCCGCTAGTTAGGTATAACTGTTTCTATGATAGCAGTTCCTAAACATTCTTTATTATGGGAGAGTTTGGTGGAGCTTTTGTGGGTCCCTTCGTCCAAGTGACACTGGAATATAACTACCCTAGGAACTGAATCCTTCGCCGTCAATATGTGGAGTAGTATGTATTAAAGATAGATGTTGACGAGGCTTTTTGGAAGCAAAAAAAGTATACTACAATATATGAGAACATAATGATGTCGTTTATACTTTTCTATTCATTCGCATTGAAATGCCTTCCAATAAAGAAACAAAGCTTACCGCACACCTTCGATGGCCTCGCGGTAATTGGTTTCCCAATCGTAGGGATCACTCATTTTTCTATCACCAACGAGCTCCTGAGAAGACGTAAATTTTGTTTTCTTAGATTGGATGAACTGTGAATGAGCAATCGAACACAAAATCAATGGGAAAAGCCAGACTTTTCTAAACGTGGAGAATTTTTCTTATAAATTAGTTTTTCCCTGATCCTGGGTGTGTTAACTACCTGGCTGAGAAAGGATAAGGGATACGATCGAATTTTCGCCCAAAGTTGACTTACTCCAGCAGAGGATTTCGTTGTGGTACACTTCTACACGGCGCTGAACGTATTCACCTAGATGAGTACGATGCGTCTGTAGTGGAGTAGAGGTAGAACATGGGTTTTACGTGAGCCCTTTCACGCGTGGTAGGGCATGCATATTCCGTTAAACGTCCACAACTTCCTGTAAGGAAAGCGGCTTTGTAAACTATGTGATGAACCTGCCCTATCCATTCTTACGATCTTTACGCCTTGTCCTGAAAGATTTGTTTGCACAAGGAACTATTCTTTTCAGAGGCACGCGCCGAATTTTCTCATAAATTTTAGCCGGGTGCGAGATCAGTGTGTGCAAGCAGTCACTTTTGTGTGGACATTGTGCTCCATCGGTGATGTAGGCAGGGATGTTTAAAGTGTATTCTGTTACGTTTCAGATAAAATATGAATTCCGATGCAGCTTTAGAGTACGAAATTCGTGCGATTCTTGAAGTCAGACCTCAACTATCCTGACAATCCCAATTTTGGTCTTGTTGACAGCAATACATGAACCACGCAAGATGTGGGTATGATTTCTGAAGACTCCTTCACTGAGCACCAAAGTAACATCCTTTGACACATAGCCAGAAAAGCTAGATAATTGTCTATCAAGAATGAACCCATCTTGCGTTTTTAATAAGGGACTCAAGCGGAGTCGAGGGGTAGACTGCAGAAGTTTTCTGATGAAGAAGGTTCATTAAAAGCCATACAGACCATCACTTGTGATTGATGGGACAAGCATGCAACATTGATCAATACTGGAGAAACACATTTGCTGTGATAATTTTCCTAGAAATGACCACATTGGAAAAATCTGATGTGTGTTTTTAGTCATATTTCACTCAGCTTCAGTATTCAGCTGTCGAGTATATTTCATGCGTTGAATTGCTCATTAAAAAAAGAAAATTTAACTTGAAAGGGTTAAGAAAAGAAAGTTGCGTTGCTTTGTTTCATCAGGTGAGCACATTCGGTCCCGAGCGAGAGAGAGATAGATATCCAGGTCAGCGTTTTCCAACTTTGAAGATTTCATTAATGCTTCCACAGATCACGCAAAACAGAATGTGTCGTTGTCTTAATAGATAAATTTGAAACTTACTGTAAGCAGTGCTTGCAGAGCAGCATAATTCGGTTCCTCTTCAGTGTTAAGACTTAACACTGCTCGTGCAAATTCTTGAAATGATTCGCAGGTTAGTGATAGAAAGGAGGTCTGCGGACTTCCACATTGCTGAATATACGCAAAGTAGAAGAGTTCCTTTGAAAACGAAGTTGATATAGTTTTAGTAGACAAACCAGTTCGAGCTTAGCTTTCTTCACATCATCACCTTTCATTATGTATTTCCATGGCAGATCACCAACGAGTAATTCAAGACCGGAAAACGAATATTACAAGCGTAAAAATATACCAGGATATATAGAAAGGAGGTCTGCGGACCTCCGGATTACTGAATGTACCCAAAAAAAAGAAGTTTTTTTTTTTGAAAACAAAGTTGGCATAATATAGTATAGCACATTAATTGGCAATTGGACATATGAAGAAAATAAGGCTAGGAAAAGCATCATTTGAAAATTCTCTTCCAAATTTGATAGCAAATTAAGATTTGCGTGACAGTAACCCTCTGCATGACAATTTTCATGACAAAAATAAATTTCTTTATTCCTCATCAAAAGCGCGAGACATCGCTTTTAGGCCGTGCTTGCATTTCTATGACCTAACTAATATAACAGCTAAATTGCGCGGTGCGACTGTCCTGTAATGCTGGGACAAGCATGCTCCAAGCATATTTTGGAGATTCAGTATTCTAAACAAAGATGTGAACCATCGTCACGCTCTGTTTACACCTTTTTCGACAAGGTTATATCGTGTAGAGGTTGCTAGTTCTCCTAAAACACGGTATGTTTGCTCTCGAAGAAGTGTGGTAACTTCACCCACTCAGCTTGTATTCAAATGCTACATACTATATCACCATGTTGCGAGGTAGAATACACTGTTTTTTCAACGTCAAATGTATAATATTGGATATTTGAAAAAGAATATGTTCTAGTTTTTTCTACTTCCACCACAAACTACGATGAATAGCAATTCAGCTGTGACATAAAATCCTCACATGAACACAGATTAACTATTGGATCTTTGACAAAGTGTTCGTGGTTGCTAAGCAGCGAAAGAAACTTGATCGGAGGTGAAGTGACTGCTGACACTGTCGTGGAATATTTCATTGCCGTTTACCGCCAATATCGCTTGCACCGCCGTCGCTGTCTCACTGCCGATTTCGTACCAGAGTCATTCGCGTAGTTTTCTTTTGAGATTAAAGGCATCACCCCACGAATCTGACGTAGTGCGGATTTCAGGTGGAGTATTCGTATACGAGAAGGGAGACTATGGAGAGGGGGGTGATTCCGTCCATTTCTTCCTAATTGCCGTAAAAAAACGGCTCAGAAGATACGGCTTCAGACGTTTTGGGGCACTATTTTCTACAGGGAGTCCGACTGGAGCGCACCAGCCTTGTGCGGCGCCGCATCTTCCGGGGAACCAGCCTCGCATTGTTTAAAACTAGGAGAATGCCATGCACTAGACGTGAGTGCTGTGATCCGACTGTGCTGCAGAGTGCGATCTAGGAACACACTACAAAGTATGTCGTGTTACATGTCAACCTCAGTGCTCACCTCCTACTGCCTTTGATCGCTTTATACTTTGAGACGTGTTGCAGTACTTGTACCATGACTGAAATGCTTCTTCACGTTCGACAACAAAGCATCCTACTAACCTGGACCCAAAATCAGCTTTTAGCCCACTGTTTCGCATACTGTTCCTGTATTTCACTGTAGATAGAGCACCTGGCGACTGCAAACGTGCTCTCACACTCTCGTCCAACCACGTTTGCCACACCTGTCTTTCTTATTCAGAAAGGCGACCACTCACTACTTGATGACATCATAATTAGAACAACCATCGACCGTCGAACACAATGTCAGCCACTTGCGGCTATGCAAGCCTTCAACCCGTGGGTGGAGTTGGATGAGGTTCCAACTGCACAAAACTCAAGGGAGTTCGCAAAGATTTAACCGCAATTTGATATGTTTGCGCAACAATCTCATATTTTGAATCTAATCACACGTGTGACGTAATATGTGTACTCTTTACTGATTGGTTACGCAGGGGGTAACACCTACAAATACTGCAATGGTAAGATCAAAATTCTGTCTCTTCCAGATCCCCAGAAGTTCCCTGCACTGCGCAGCGATTTCAAACGTCAGGTGAACATACATTTCACCATAGCTTTCGGCCCCCGTTAAATACGTACGTGTCTGAAGATCTGTCTCCAGGTAAGTTTGGAAGGAAATAAACTTGCAAAACTTGATCAATTATCAGGTCTACTCCTTATTTTACCAGGTGCTGCGTTCTGCCATGAAGAGGATATTCCAACTTTGATCATCAGGAAAGAATTCCAAAACTTTTCCAATGTTTGTCCTCACGATGCTGCTTTTTTCACCATAGGTTCAGTGCCAACCTGAATAAACTAGGGAGACGAGATCATCTGCTGGTCCTTGATCAACGCGTTCATGTACTCGTATAGAAACGTAGCGAACGGTCCCTCTGAAAAATAAACAATTATGTTTCGCAGCGTTTCAGATGACAAATAGGATTTTCGCTACACCTGAATCCAGCTCTTGATCTTAGAGGACGAACAGTCCCATCCAAGTTTTTGTATCTGCGGACAAGTCCAAAATCCACGAGTATAAGCACGTGACGAGTCTTAACTCCTTCAGTTAGTATAGAATAAGCAAGAAATTATGTTGCGTTGCCCTGCTCAATTAAAGAAATCAATCATATTACGTTGACCAATCTAACCTGTGGAGAAATTCCGAAGCACATATTGGCGGGTTTCACATCCCTGTGAATGTATCCACCTAGGTGGACATCCCGCAGACCGGCAATAGCCTTAAACACCACGAACAAACATACAATCAAGTTGTCGAGTTTTGCTAGGGAACGAACTTGCTGGAGGATTCTTCCTACAGTACTTCTTCCCAACCGCCGCACAGGACTGGCTTTCTTGAGGTCTCCGATGTTGACACTAAGTAGCTGCATCACTGAAACAAAAATGTACATTATTTAATTTTGTATTATACCATCAACTTGTTGAATTGCTTTGTGCGGCAGCTACCAATGAAATTGATTTTATTGTCGTGTCCGGAAGCGATCATTTTTGGTATATGTGGTCTTCCTTGAAGCCGGAGAAGAACCTTAATAATTTATCATTGATGTTACACCTAGTACAACATTGTTGGTTACCAACCTTCTGTTCTAAGATCATTCGCTTCACAGTTCGCCCTTTTCTTTTCTTGGGTTCTACTTTGACCGCCACTTCTTCGCGACTACGGACGTCGATTGCATAAAAAATCTCGCCGTATCCTCCATGACCAATCAAACCCTAAAGTGTTGTTAGTTCTGTTAAGCTTGGCATGCCACTGACCATCCCGTTCTTTGCAGATTATCTATAACCTACATGTCAGGAGGATTGTAGTGGATTTTCTCTCCAAATGAAGCTTAAGTTCGAGAAAGAGTGTTAGCACCGATGATATTGGAAGTATTTGAGTGAATGTCATCAAACAGGATTCAAAACAATCCAATATTTTTCTCCACCATAAATGTAAACATCGCGGAAAGAATGTGTATAAACTTATATTTAAAGAAAATTAGCGTAGAAGTGGGCACAGATGGAATTTAGCGCACTACAAAGAGACAAGACAGAATATTATATGGGAGACTGGATCAAGCATTTCCAATCAGGTGGCGAATCACGTTACAGAATGCACACATTGTGTAGTTGTGTACTTATAGTATAGGTGTGCATTGTGTACTTATAGTTCTTAGCTCTCAAAAACCGAAAATCTACAAACGGGTGAACAAGCCTTAACGTATAGGAACTCATTCTCTGTTTTGTCCTACTCGAACATGCACTGCAGAGCCGTCCTGTTAGAGAATTTCGATTCTGCCTGTCGATTAGGGAAAACGCAGAAGAGATTCGTCACATCGCAAACCAAATTAAAAAGAATAAGCTAGAGTGAGTTTGTGTTATGGGTAAAAACAAGCAGAGAGATCTTCGCATTTTTGCGGAAATTCGTCATCTTCACCACTTTCATCTGCTTCCTGTTAATGGAAAGTTATTTTTGCCCCTTTCATCTGCGCGTTGGATCCAGGTTTGAAAGTCCTACAATTGCGCGATGACGTTGAACTATACTCTTCCACATGGTTGATGTAGTTATTGCTCAAGGTTATTACACAATCTCTTACTTTTTTCTAGTAATTATCACCAAATTAATCTTCGACACTTTTCCCTAGTGGGCATTTCTTGTAGTGCAGCAGAGCGAGATATCGGAATGGTGGACAACACCCCGTCTGCCAGAGTTCATTCGATTCATACCAGTTCAACGTGACGAAATAGCCACCGGGCAACACTTGCCCATGATCGGGATAAGTGTTACTGGTGCCCTCCCGACAACGTAACTACAGGTGATACAGTTGAGGCTCCTAGCAGCGCCTTCTTGAGTGCTGAACATAAGGCAAACCCAGCACATGAAGGAAACGAAGAATTATAAAATGTAAAATCCCCATTCGTACATCATAACCCATGAGTATTAGGAATGTGGTGTGTTGTTACATTCGTGGATCATTTGTACAGCGCACGCAGATCCTCACGACGTCAAAAACAAAAAAAAAAATTAGTTTTCATCTCCAGGCATGGCTCAGGTAAGCTGTTTTTAGTTGTTTTGTGTGTTTTACTTATTTGCACATGTGATTACCTAGTAAGTTCACTTTCTTTTTTCTCTTTCCCCGAGATTTACTTTGACGTTGTTTTCTGACTCCTTTCATCCTTTGTGGTCGCACGTACATAATAATAGGAACCATTAGATGCACTGGAAAGGTAGCGTGACGCATGTTGTACCGTTTCCACCTAACAGCTATCAAGGAAGCATTAGCCTGATGAAGTTCCTAGCTTTTTATATTTTCGTTCTTTCGCTGTGTGAGCTACAAGATTTGCGTTAATGATAAATAAGTATAATAAATGTCGTAAATAGAAGTCAATAATATGTATGAGCCAAAAGATGTGTCCACGCGAGCACCTTCTTACCCCAAAATTCGAGAGGATACACACATGCCCAGTGGCGTCGTAACTAGGCCCTAGCGTATCTCGACAGGAACAAGCAAGAACACTCAAGAATTCACATGTAAGGGTAGATTAAAAAGAATTAAGCCATTGTCTGAGCTTGTTCTCAACCAAGTTGGGGGAATTGTTATCTCTGCTTTCAACAAATCTTCCTAGTTTATGTGATGGATCTAACCAGCAAGTAAGTTTCTATACTATTTCGTCTCTAATATTGTATACAAATGACACTGCGCTATAGTTGCTATTTTAGTGTTGTTCATCTAATTTTTGGTGTCATGTCTGCACCGTGCGCGTCAATGCACGCACATAAGGATTCATCTCACACCAGATTCTCACAGGCTACTGTGTCCATTTTGGAGCGTTCGCGTTCTTTACGCACGATAACAGTTAGGAATGCTCTGTCACTGGGACCAATGTAAGAGTTTTTGTGGATTCTGTGATTTATGAAAGCTCCAGCGATCTTTGGACGTGTAGAACAGAGAGATCCCGATCATTACTCTCTTTCTGTTCGTTCTATATAAGAAACCGTCAAAAAGTGCCCTCGCCATTGTGTCTTATGCAGCATCAGCTGTCACAGGTCCTCAGTTTTAAACAATATTGACAAAATTAACATTCTCATGAGCAGATAAGAAACGAACAGTTACAACAATACCAGTTGTTTGTTAAGCATATTTTTTCCCGAACTCAATATATTTCTTACCCTTTGCCAGAATTTCCTTTCATTTCAAAGGTTTCATAAAACTTCGCCTTTGTGGTACGTGTCAATCCCCTACATATAACGAAATCGAGTTTGTTGGTATCTCTCATGGACAATATATACAGGTCAAAACGACATGAAGCACGTACGCAATTGCGTAAGCGGTTTCTCTCGAGGCGGTGCGGTGGAGCGTAATGGTTAAAGGATTCAGATTCAGATTCAGATGATAGGTCCAGATTTCAGGTGGGGTATTCGTATACGGGATGGGAGACTATGAAGAGGGGGGTGATTCCGTCCATTTCTTCCTAATTGCCGTAAAAAAACGGCCCGGAAGATGCGGGTCGTTTTTCGCGGCAAGGCTGGCGCGCTCCAGTCGAACTCCCTGAAGAAAATAGTGCGCCAGAACGCCTGAAGCCGTATATTCCGAGCCGTTTTTACGGCAATTAGGAACAAATGAACGGAATCACCTCCCTCTCCATAGTCTCCCATCCCGTATACGAATACTCCACCTGAAATCCGCACCACCTCAGATTCGTGGAGTGATGCCTTTAAGGGCGTAGTAGAATCCTTGTTGGCACCACCCATCGCTGCAGTTTGCGACGGTCCCACATCGATTCCAACCGCTGCCTCTGTCGCGCCGTTTCGACCGCGTACGCAATTGTACCGCAACTACACTGATTCATGTCGTTTTAACCCGACTACAGGCTCCGGCATAAAGATTATGGGTATGAGCGTCTTCTCGCTCTATTCCCCTTAATCATCCCGAAAAAGGTGCTGAGGATGGCTTTTGGATGCAGCACGTCTTCAAGGTTGGCCCTTTACTGTGGAAGCTTCCACTGCTAGTTTCCAGGAAAAGTAGGAGGAACTGAGTGTGAACTCCCTCATAACTATAGTCTAAACATCAAACCGTGTATTAGCTTAAGCACAAAACGACGGTAAGACTGTCGTTTTGTGCGGAAGTGATCGTTCTTTGTTGTCATTATCTTGGCGTCCTTCACGTTCACAAAATAGCCTTTCCCCTCTTTATTATAGATAATGAGAAGGCCATTGCGAGTCAGCGTAAGCAGACGCGGTTCAAGATTTGTCATTTTGTCGAATAGCAAACCCTTTGATTGCCCATGATGGGGGATCATGAGAGCCCATGATAGTATACTCCGCAGTCGGCTACATTTCATTGGAGTCCATCGTAAACCACAGATGAATAATTTTAAAAAAAGAAACCGTATATTGTCCATTAGTGATCACAACATCGTCAATCTTGTGATTTGCCGCCTTTATGTATGTTTCGTCGTAAAACATCCAAGAGACCTGCCTTGATGTGCCAGCGATCCCTCAGGGTTGACTCTAATGGAATGAGGGTCTGTCCCGAAACAGTCCTCTTTATCTTTGGAATGAGTTTAGGACACACCGTATGTCTCTGAGTTCTGCAAATTTCATTGGCGAGCACTTTTAAAACTAAACTTTGTTTCGTTGCACATTAAGAACCAACTGTGTTTCTGCATCCTGGGTGTGATCCGCCTTTTCCTTTTTCTTATGTTGATCCACACTCGACACCACCTGTATCTGGCCTTCAAGTTTCTGCAATTAATTGCGAGTTTAGATAGTTGATGAACAATCATTAGATGATTCTTAAGCACCTTCGTCATCTGAGGACGAAACCACCAGTGTTTGCTGTTAATAAAAATGGGACTGACTGCATATAGTATACTATATTTATATACTCCTCATTAGAGATAATGAGTGATCATTCTTTAAATCGGCTGTTTATGATGGGCTGTTCTCTTCCTCATAAAAACTTCCGCACAACTTGAATGAGCTATATTTTATTACCGGTCTGAACGTCCGGCTAAAGTCGGGCATCAGACTTTCTGTGGTGTTCGCTTCGCTCCCCTTTGTCAGTTCTACATTTGGAGAATATTCAAACTTCAGCTTCAAACACTCCGTCGATACCAATATCATGTACAGACAATTTGAAAGCATTACTCGAATTTTGGGTTTTCGTCCTCTTTCCCGCTAGGAGTTATGAGCGATTGATGTTTGAGCACAAAATGACGTGAAAGACTTTATCCCACTGATAAAGATAACGTTCTAGCCGTTTGCATGCGTGTTTCCACTTTCTGAGGAAGGCATGCTACCAACTTGAGGCGAACGGAGAAGGAAATAGACACGCGAAGGAGTCATAAGGGTGAAAAGCAACGAGCCCAGTGAAAATAAACTGAAACCACAGCTATGAAACCTCCCATTTACCTTTTGCGACATGCATACAAATTCATTGCGCACCATTTCGATGCCGCGGGACCCATCGCACCCCATATTATAGCTATCTGGCGCCGGGCACCAATCCGATGCCGGTGGACCCGTCTCAGTCCATTTTATAGCTATCTACGCCGGCGCGCCAACCCGACACCGTGGGATCCGTCGCGCCCCCTTTTTCGAATTTCGTAACACGCAGACAAACGCAATTCACACACGGGCTAAGCCCTTATTATATATCATGCTCATGATTTTTAACAACAGAAAGGCAAACATGATATGTGAAATGAAAGCTAAAAACCTGGAAGATGTGATGATATACTCAGTTGTTTTCAATCATGCCATTTCTCCAGATTTTCTTCAGTTTTTTTTTGCCGACTCGCTGAAACACTAGACTTGCCTGATACGAGGTTTCTCATTCAGCGTCGTATAACTTTTGTCGACTTATGTGAACAGACCGGCCTTATCATCGCTTCCACATTTAAGAGGAATCATCAACGCCATCAACTCAGAAGTCAACTCTTTCAAGGCTTGAAAAGCAGCACAAGCGGAAGTTGAGGACTCTATAACTTCAGTTCGACTACGTTCTGACGATGAACATGCCTCGGTCGGATATCTAAAAATCCAGAGCTGTTTGGAACGTTCAACTCTGACCATCGTCCACTTCTTTTCAGCCTCTAGATACGGTTCCACAAGAGGAACAGAGGAATTTCCTTCTTCCTCAACCTACTTCAATGCGACAAATTCAAACAGGCACATGTCAGCTCAAACTTTATTAGTCATCACAATCGACTCATCTTTTCTAGCGAGATACAAGGTTACTTGTACTAATCAACATAAAAATCAGGAGATCTAGAAGCTTGAAATTCTATGGAGGTTTTTTCGATGTCACCTTCGATCATAGTTTTTGAGAAGTTGTCCAGGTGCTTGAAGAAATGGTAGTTCGAGAGGAAAATGTCCGGCGACTATGGTGGGTGTGGAAGAGTCTCGTAGCCTAACTTTTTCAGTTTCTGTATGGTTGATTGTGCAATGTGTGGGCGAGCAGTGTCGTGTGAAAGTACTGGACCTTTTCTGTTGGTCAATGACGGGTATACGCATCAGAGTTTTGGTGCACTTCGTCCAGCTCCCGGCAGTACATCCCTGGTGTGGTTTTGCCGAGACGTGAGAAGCTGTAGTGGATCGATAGTCGATTTTCTCGCCCGCATCTTCAAGACATTAATTTCCGCTACTAAATTTAGTGAACCAGCGCCGCGCCAAACGTTCTTTAGTACTTTCTCCAAAAGCAAGATCGATGTCACGAGTCGTCTCCGCCGTGTCTCGACCAAGTTTGAATTGGAACAAGAAGATCGCTCGAAGTTATACTTTGTTCATTGTTCAGAAATGCCTCTACAAACTTTAAAATTAAATCAGGGCAAAACCGTTCTCATAGGATAGAACAAAGAACGCGCTTTAAAACTACATATGTATCACTTCACGACAAGTGAACAACCAAAAAACAGATTGCTTAGGTCGAACCTGCGAAAACGGATATAAGCACAACCTAACAAGCTGGCAGCTAAAGCACTCTAAAACATTAAATCTCTTTAACGTTCTGGTTGCCTTTTTAAATTAAAGTGCACGATGAGTCAGTCTTAAGCAAAGGTAAGAAGCAAGATACAAGAAAGTGCGCCTTTTATCACTGGCAAATCATCTCAGTGCCGTTGACGTGTTGGACCTTTCCTTGCTGCTTTCTGGTTCTGGTTTCGTCATCAAACTGGGTAATAATCTGGCTAAAATGGCACCTTTAGCCCGATGCCATTGCTGAGACATTTTGTTGTGGTCGCTTCGCTCGCCTTCAGTGATCAATAACAATTTGATTTTCTAAAAGCACTTTTTACCAGAGATAAAGTAACTGATGGAAGATTTTGTAATCTTCTAACTAAAAATTTGAGTACTGTGTTCGAGAAATATTGATTTCACATCTATGTTCCGCCGATACCGACTACAGTTTGAAAATCAAAATCCAAGTCTTAGTTGTTCTAGTCCAACAATTAACATAGAACGGGAGCTAACATGAAAATTCGTGAAGATCATCATACGACAGGATAAGGGGATAAATGGATAAGGATAAAGGACCCACATCACGTAAACTGCTATCTACTACTCTAGCGGTTGTCCGCGTATGCATATGTGTTTTCTGGAGTAAGGATCTGACAGTCATGATGAGGATGACTCCTAGAGGAGTGGAAATACAATTGTGTACATTGGGATGAAACACTGCGCGCAACCGCAAAGGATTCTCAATGTCTAATTTGCTTTTTAACAAATTTAATTGGGACTGTTGCGCAGTGCTTCTTCACCATTTAACCTGGTTATTCCATTTTTTTTGTGCCATCAAACTAATCACGATCCATTTAAAGGCCCTAGTGCTTCCTGACGCACTGATGTGACGCAGTAGGATACATCTTGCGCCGTTTTAGCGCTTTCTAGCATCGGTGCACCAATTCAACGCCATAGGAACCGGTTCGCACCACGTTAGCCGTTTCTGACCCCGACGCATCAATTTGAAACCACAAGCAAGATAAGTCATTGATGTCTGTAACGCTTGTGCATAATCACCATTGTTTGCATTTTATTTCCAACCGGTCTGAATGTCCGGCTAAAGCCTAACTTCAGACTTTCGGTGATTTTGCTTCGCTTCCCTGGACTGATCAATGAAAGTTAATAGTAGTGGTGTTTTCTGTAAAATAAGATTTGTGTTTCTTAACAACGCTTTCTTTCTCTACTTTATATTATAAATTAAGGCGAAAGATTACAGAGTTTTCCTTCTAAACGCGTCAATTCTACATTTGAAGAATATTCGACCATCAGCTACAAACACTCCTTCGATGCCAGAGTAATATAGATACAATTCGAAAGTATTACTCGAAGTATTGGTATTTCTCCTGATTTCCCCCAATAGTTAACACAGAATGATGTTTTAACATAAAATGACGTGACAGACATCATCCTGCTGATAAAGATAACGTTCCACGTCAAATCACATAAACATCCTGCTACTATTTAAGCAGCCGTTTTCATGCGCGTTTCCACTTTCTGAGAACGGCATGCTACCAACTTGAGGCGAACGAACAAAGAAATAGATACACGGAGGAGTCATGAAGGCGAAAAGCAACGCTCCCAGTGGCAACGGCTGTGAAACGGCTTTAACCATTTATCTTTTGCGACATGCACGCGAAGTTATTGCGCACCATTTCGATGCCGCGGGACCCGTCTCACCCCACGTTATAGCTATCTGGCGCCAGCGCGCCACCCCGACGCCGGGTGGACCCGTCATACCCCCTTTTATAGGTATCTGACGCCGGTGGACCCATCACATCCCCTTCTACAGGTATCTGGCGCCGGTGGACCCGCTTTTTTTTCTTTTTCTCCCCCCCCCCCCCCCCCTTTTTTCCCTTTTTCTCCCCCCCACACACACACACACACACACACACACACACACACACACACACACACACACACACACACACACACACACACACACACACACACACACACACACACACACACACACACACACACACACACACACACAGACACACAGACACACGTGACAGAATAAGCCCGTTATTATATAGTAGAAGTAGATCATGATAATCATGACATGATCATGAATATATCATGATCATGATCATGATAATAATATCACGGTATAAGACATTCTTTCATCTCATTTGCTTAAGATCGTAAGAATCGCGAGGTGGAGATCCAGGCAAATGATACGTAGTAAGTTGATTTCGCAGTTCTGTTAACGTGAACGCATACCACAGGCTGCCTCTCAATTTGGAAGTACAGGAAGAGGTGAATCTGTGGATAGGACGAACGACTCCACCGACGAGATCCTTTCTTTTTCACTGCCTGACAGCAGTCGTCAGAATCAGTCATTCAGACTTCCTTCGGTAAGTGTTAAAAACTAAAGCAATATGCAATATTAGCATTTTTAGATAAACCAGAGTGCAATGAGACAAGAACTCTACGAGCTTCAGCGATCTGCACCGCTACGCCGATCGCATTCCTGGGATGAACACTCCATCCGTTCTTTCACACATTCGGAGAATTTTATTAGTTCCATGAACATCGCAGACAATTATCGTCATGAAGATTATTGCTCAACTTGTTATCCATACTCACCAAACGAAATGGATCATTATTTTGACTTCTGCGAGGTCAACGAATTCTACCGGAAAGTTCATGAGCCCATTATACAGGTTTGGCTGTTGTTATGCTGAAAGAGTCCATATCAGATTGTTAGCGTTTCTAAGATATCTCAAGCGCTGTAACACAACATTATCTATAATGAAATTAGGGACGCAGAACATAAAAAGAGATGAAAACAATGTAAAGCATTGAAACTGAATTTCGGACATGTCTACTCTGAAGTGATGTACTTCGCAAATCTTTGAATTCCTCCATTTAACGTAACTTTTATATATTCATGATTACATAATGATCGTACGCGTTAAACGTTTTAGGCAACGCTTTTCCGCGGCCAAGAACTTCTAGCTACTGTTTTCACGGAGATAAGACTTTTCGCTTTAAGATATGCCCTAGGTAGATATTGTGCTGCTTGTCATATTTGATGTATAAGTGAAAAATAAACGGTAAGAGTTTGTTGACATGATAATATTTATTGCACAGTTACAAGTGTCGAGACCACGAGTTTTGGAGAGGTCGGCGGGGATCTATAGAAATGGTCGACCACCAAAAGATCCGGTTTCGTTTCGCATTTTTTTGTCTTCACTTTTCTCCACCGCTCAGTCCTTCCTCTTGGATCGTGTGCAATGTCTCCTACTTTTTCCTTCAAAAGGTTCTGCTTGTTGGCTCTTGCCTGAATATAACATGAGAGACCACGGCACAATGTGTTCACATTGTTGATTGTGTCCAACCTTTAGTAATCATACGCAGCGAGCAGCATTATTTAGTGAGGAGCTCTAAGTGGCGAGAATCAAAACATGCAAGAAATGATGACGGAAAGATTGCAACCTTTTGTAGCAACATCGGAACCTCTATCAGTTGCCCCGAGTAGCCCATATCGAGTGCAAAGCAAGATCCGTGTGATTGCATGCTCTATGAAGGTTGCAGTGCGGCTTTACTCTTTTGCAACGTTTATTTCCCCCATGTAAACTAATTTTGCGCGACCTTCCAACGTACCCACCAGTTCCCTGGAGATTAGGTCTGACAGTCTTATTTTTTCATCTCTGTACTCTGCGCGGGAGGGGATGAGCTTAGCGGTTAGAAGACAAGATATAATAAAGGCAGCTGAGCGCGAATTTGATGTTAAGATCACTCTTCGAATAATTAGTCGAGGGATTTTTTGTGATTCGTCAAGACAAACGGATTTATTGAACTTGACAAACATAATTGGCATTGTCTTTTCTTAAAATTCGTTCTTGTTAAGTATTTTTGCTCTATTTGGCTTCTCCGATCATGACATTATCTTCTTTGATTTTGTCAAACACCAGAACAATTCGAACAAATTTCCCTTGTTTTCTCGTAAAGTTGCTAAACGCTACTATGATAGTAGTATTGAGGAACCTACGACGGAATGATTGACTACGCTACAATCACTAGCTGCACTGAATCAGCCAATTTAATCTACGTGAAGTTCGTGGATATTTGTCGCAAACTAATCCAAAGATATCTTTCTTTTGAACTGAATGCACTGCTGCTTTTCAACATAGATATCTGCGCACCGGGTCTAGGGAATCTGTCTTGTTATCAAGTATTCCTATTTGGCGAGGAAGTCAAGCAAAGGAATTTTTGTGTGTTTTTTGCGTAGATCCTCATAAAGTCTTTGATCTAATCTCATTGCCTTCATCAGTGAAAAATCCAAACTTTTGGTTTTATCACCGCCGCCTCCATCACATCACCCAATCTTTCCTCACAAACCGTATTTACAAAGTTCCGAAAAACTGTGCTCTCTCGTTTACACCATATTTCAAGCGGAGTTCACTAAGGTTCTTGGCCTGGGCTTTTGTTCCTTCTCCTGTATTAAAATAGGTCTAGTCGTGCCACGCGGGTCTTGAACATATAGGTGTAAGTCCGGGTGTCGTCCTCTTACACGACACGAACACGATTGGAGTATATGTTTACCTTGAGATACTGGGAGTTTATACCATGCACATAAAGCGAGTCACGATAGTAACGTGGGAACACAGCATAACAAGGTAAGTGATAACATAACAAAATTAGTGATCACAAACAAGCACAGTTCCATCATTATGAGGTTCTTAGTTAAAAAACGATAAATCAAAAATCAAACTGTTATGTCAGTTGAACCGTATCACGACTACCAAAAAACTGGTCACGTTCATAAGAGTTAGAAATCGCAAGCAACGCAAGGACCGACATACAGCAAAAAGACGTGGATAGACTACGAGGAGACGATGATGAATGCTATGGCTATTACGTAGAGTTCGATGAAGATGAGCTGCACCAAGTCACTAGAGCTAGAGGCTAGAGCCGAAACTGGGTAAACGACGAAGAAAACTGTGGTAATCATACAGAGAAAAGCCATAGCGAGTAAGCAGTTGCATACGATGACGATCCTCGGCTGCCTTTCCTATTGGGCTCTATCATCTGATCCGCGTGCTCAAGATATTTCAAAACCCTCAGCTTTCTTTTTTAATCGCGCTTCCGCGATATGTATTTTTGTGACCTTTCTAGAGCTCTTTATAGGCCTGTGATATCAAGATTTGTACAGGCAACAGTACTAAGACGCTGCAAGCCGCCTTGAACGCAGCATCAGAGTTGTTACAATGCTAGCACATTGATATTTTTTAACGAAAAAGGCATTCATTGGAATTTGACAAAATCATCTCATCGTTACATTTTCTTTGGTTGGAGTTGTTGAGAAAGAAAACTAAATGATGTCACACTAACATCGATGATAAATTTCAAAGCTAGAAACCTTTTGATAAGACTTTTCAAATTTAAATTTCAGAGGCGTGTAATATACAGTGTTACTAGTTTGGACGGTTTAAGTGGAAATTCTGTTTAATATTGTCTAATTTGAGCGTTGTTAAGGAGTGGGACTCTCCGCAGCAGATAACTAAGCCAAACGTGCATCTTCAAAATCGCTTCATGCCCTTCTCCGATGGTATGCTTCAACTCCTAATTTTTTAATTGTAAAACTGGTGCACTTTCATATCTCCCAGTGGTTCTTATTTCTCATCGTATGCGCTCATGCAGTTTGGATGGGTTTTTCGACAAACCTACATCAGACCTCGCAAACCGATCTCATGACTTCTTTCATACTTAGCGATCCTCCATTTTCCTCAGAATGTGTGGTCTGATCGAAAAGCTCTAGTCTGGAAACACAAAAAAAACAAATGTTTTTGTCCAACAAGTTATCTAGGCCTTTATTCACTGCTCCACTGCTCGAACTATCCCTCCATAATATTATATTCGAATACCAGTCTGAACCTCCGGCTAAAGCCGGACTTCAAACTTTCTTTGGTGTTCGCTCCGCTCGCCATCACTGATTAATGAAAATATATTAATAATAGTGACATTTTCTGTAAAATCAGAATTGCGTTTCCCTAACGTTTTCTTCTTCTTAAAGGAAATTTAGGCTAAAGATTTTATAGTTTTCTTTGTAAACGCGTCAGTTCTACATTTGGAGAACACTCAAATTTCACCTTTAAGCACTCCTTCGATACTAGTGTAATGTAGACAAGACAACGACTTACTCAAAGTATAGGTTTCCCTCTTGTTTCCTCCAGCAGTTATCACAGCATGATGTTTCACATAAAATGAAGAGAAGAGAAGGACTTCATCGTGCTGATTAAGATAGCGTTCCACATGAGATCATGTAAACAGTTGGCTACTATATATGCAGCAGTTAGCATTCGTGTTCCCACTTTCTGAAGAGCGGAGGAGTCGTTGAGGTGAAAAGCAACGGGGAAAGTGGATACGACTATGAAACGTTTGCAACGTCCCATTTACCTTTGCCACATGGACACGAAGGTACTGCGCGATATTTCTAGACCACGACACAGGAATTCGACGTCGGTGTACCCGTCGCCCCCTATTTTATGGATATCTGGTGCCGGCGCACCAATGTGACTGACGCACACACGTGACAGAATAAGCCCGTTATTATATAACCAGTCTGAGCGTCCGGCTAAAGCCGGACTTCAGACGTTTTGGTGGTGTTTTCTTCGCTCGTCTTCACTGACCAATTAATTAAAATAAATCAATAACTAATAGTAGTGATGTTTTCTGTAAAATCAGAATTCTGATTTTCTAACAACGTTTTCTTCTTTTTTTAAATAAATTTACGCGAAACATTTCATAGTTTTCTTTCTATGCGCATCATTTTTACGTTTAGAGAATATTCAAACTTCACCTTCAAACACCCCTTCTACACCAATATATTGCAGACAAAATTTTAAAACATTGCTCGAAATATGGATTTTCCTCCTGTTTCCCCAACAGTTATCAAAGAATGATGTTTTAGCATAAAATGACGTGAAAAACATCATCCTTTTGATGAAGATAACGTTTTACGTCAGATGTGAACTGTTTGCTGCTATTTAAAGGCCTCACCCCACGAATCTGAGGTGGTACGGATTTTAGGTGGAGTATTCGTATACGGGATCGTTGATCATGGAGAAGTGGGTGATTCCGTCCATTTCTTCCTAATTGCCGTAAAAAACGGACCGGAAGATGCGGCGCCGCAGAGGCCTGGCGCGCTCCAATCGAACTCCTTGTAGAAAATAGTGTGCCGGAACGCTCGAAGCCGTATCTTCCGGGCCGTTTTCTATGGTAGTTAGGAAGAAAAGAACGGAATCACCCTCCTCCCCATAACCTACAACTTCGTATACGAATACTCCAATGGAAATTCGTACCACTCCAGTTTCGTGAGGTGATGCCTTTAAACAGCCGCCTGCATGCATGTTTCCACCTTCTGAGGAAGCCATGTTGCCAAGTTGAGGCAAAAAAGCAAGGAAATAGACGCGACTAAATGTGAAATGCAAGGCGACCAGAGGCCACGGCTATGAGACGGCTGCAACGTTCCATTTACCTTTTCCGACATCCGCACGGTGTTATTGCGCACCATTTCGACGCCACGGGACCTGTCGCAACCCATTTCATAGCTTTCTGGCGTCGGCGCACCAATCCGATGCCCGGGACCCGTCGCATCCCATTTTATAGCTTTTTGGCGCCGGCGCACCAATCCGACGCCGGTGGACCCGTCACACCCCTTTTTTGGAATTTCGGTTCACACCCACACACACACGTGACAGACTAAGCCCGTTATTATATAGCATTAATCATGATAATACATTTTTCAGCGCTAGATTGAAACAACTAAAACAAGCTGCAAAACACCAACAGATTCCTTAGAGTTTTAAGAGGTTGTTGCAAAAAACAAGAGCAAACAAGAAAACATAATCCCTTTTAGGCCAACATTACATTTAGTATGTCTCGTTCTGATTGATGACGCTTTAACCTTCAATTTCTAGATTTATCGTAGACTCATAGTATTGCAGCCAAAACTGGAGCGGCTAAAAACTCTTCTACTTCTTTTTTCACGTTCGGTATTATATTACAGTGCAACAACACTGCAACTTATTGCACGTATTTCTATTTTTCTATTCTGCTTCTATTGTGCAACCGGGTTTTAAAAATTGGTGCAAATTCGTGGGCTCAACTTCATAAACGATAGCTACCTGTCTAAATAAATTCAAAAGAGCGTTGCACAATACTTCGAAAAATGTTTCACACTGTGGGCACATCAATAGAAGCCAGTCAGGAGGAACTGAGTTCTAAGCAATGTATTACGCGTAAGGTTTTTTAAGAAGAAATTAGAGTCACAACACTTGAACTGTGAGTGTTACAAATAGTGCGTCCCCAGATGAAACACGTTATGAGGTTTGAGGGCTCAAACGGAAAACGACGAAAGAGAAATGCGAAATTTTGTTATATGTTTGTTTTTAGCATTACGTGATGAACGGACAAACAGAAAGATCTAGAACTGACTACACCCTATGTCGCAAAATCAACTTTGGATGAATGATATGCTCGATATTGGAGCAGTTCTTGCCTCTCTTCTTTTTGACTTCTCTCATCTTTTTCAAAATTTGTTCACGAACTTTATTTTATTATGTAACATTATTATTAATGCCAAAAGAAGGACGACCGAAAACTCCTCTACTTCTTTCCTCACGTTCAAGTATGAATATTCTTTGATGATACAAACGTCGTTACAAAGAAGACTGGAAAATCTTTCAACAATCTTTGTATCTCTTGAAAACAGCAAGAAGACCCATTGCCAGCAACAAAAACAAGTTTAATAATGTGGCCGGAACTTACAGAATGTGCCCGTACTTTAGATTTATACTGGCCACTGAAGGCAACTGAAGCGAACACCACGGGTAGTCCTAAAGTCCGGCGTTAGGCGGAATGTATATTCGTATACATTCCGGCTAATGCCGGACTTCAGGTTCTGCATGGAATTTAACTGTTGTAGTCCACTTTAATACAAAGAAGATTACCCTCATTTGAGAGTGATGTCGAATTCATTCGAACTATACGGTTCCATTTTCTTAGAATTATGAACTTCCTTCTCTATGTAGACTTGATATCAGTAAACCAATTCAATCTAATTAGTTTTTCGTACACGATCGCATGAGGAGAAGCAAATCTCAGCATTGAGCGGAAAGGATTAGACTGAATGGATCATATATAAGTAAATAATATAATGTAAATATATAGCTCTTGTTTATAATATATGAAAATATATTTTTGAATTTTCTGATTGTTTAACGATTATTAAACGATTATCATTGAGAAATCGCCCAAGGCGATCGAATGGATGTTGAGCAGTGCTCTTCCTTCGAAAGATTGGGTACGTTTGCTTGCAAGGAAAAGTAGCAAAAAAAGTAGAAATTTGTAACGTTTGCGTCTGTGGTCTTGAAACATTTTATGTGAATTCCTCTCATTTCAGTGAAGCTAGATGGAATTGGGAAGAAGCCTACGCAGAATGAGTTCGTCCACACCTTATGTTATATCGAAGCATATCCCGAGAAAGCGAAAGATATATTCAGGATTGAAAATGGACGAATCGTTGCTGGTGTTGTACTCGTTGGTATTGCGGCCGTGATACTTTGTTCTATGTGGTTTCTCATTCGTTTGCTTCCTCTTATCCTCATTCCCGCGGTGTGTTTTTATCGCAAGAATTTCATTTATGACAACATACGGTGAGTGGTTCACAAGGGTTCCCTTTTTAAAGAAGCAATTCTTTCCGTAATTATGCATATAAGGATTCCTATGCCTATTCTAGTGTGAATGATCAGAACGCACTTGCGGGAGCATGCAATGAGCAAAAAGGTCGGTTAAAAAATCTTATTCAGTAAATGACTCGGTATATTTATGTTTAGAAGAAAAAAAGCCAATTGAGTCTGTAGGGGATGCTACGACTCGTGACAGAGTGACAGAATTAGAAAATCAAAATGAGCGTCTGATGATTGAGTTGGAGAAGCAGAGAGAAACGACAAAGATGTTGCTTAAACAGGTAGATTTTGTTTTTTTTTTCTTCAAAGTAATGTGAGTATAGTAATAATCGTTCACATTTCAGATTGAAGATTTCACCTCGATCAGCTATGGTACTGAATCCAGAGTAGAGAAAGATTTCCCTCGAGAATATATTTATAGGCAATAGTAACGGTGCTTGATCTTCTACGTCAAAAATTTCCGGGCTAAATTTTCACGCTTTCGTTCAGTGACATTTATAATACAGTTTTATTGCTCATTCGGTAACATAAATATTCATTTGTGTTTGGAACAAAAAGACACGAGAATTGAAAGCGATACTCTGAGGCTGGTCCACATCTTTGAAATCGGCTTATTTCGCATAATACTTCGCCCATGTGAATCGAGGTACCTTCCTGAGACACTCTGCTGTTTTTAGTAGACGGAGAGACCACATTCTAGTGTTCAGCTGTAAAAAAGTAGGGAAATGGAAGACTCGGCTGAATTGATGTGTATAATACGAGTTAGTGCGCATGCGTCACAATAACAATCTGTATTTTAGGCAGAAGATCTGTGCACACAATGCTGTTGTGAGATCGCTACTTGAGTATATGAAAGGACAAGAATATGAACAAAAGATCAGCACTTTTATCCACCTCACCTCGATGTATCGTTTCACTCGCAGCATTACTCCATTATCCTTGTCTTCTTCAATAGTCTCGCTGTACAGGAGAGTACAAACAGGGAATGGCCAATCTAAAATACAGTGAATAGGAAGTACTCAGCGTGCTTAAAGGATTGAATTCTGTGTTGTATGTCTCCTCCACAAAAAGTACTAATGCGTTCTCCGTAGGGAGGCCTCAAGCATTACCAAAGCTACTCTATACTGAACTCTGCATAAATCCACATCCGCTACAAAAACGAGGGTTGGAATGATGGACGCATGGGGTGACTCCTACACATTCCGTGCTTCCTGTGACAGTTCCATCTAGTCACGAAACTGACGATGTCAGTTTTTCTGTGGGTAAATATAGAGTAGATCACGAGTGTAAGCGTGAGCCCACTCTCTTTCCCCGAATCGTCCCAGAAAACCGCGCGGTAAACGGCCCTCGTTCTTCGTTCCCCCTGTTAGAACGCCACTCTTGCACAATTACGGTTCTCTCAACAGCCCATTTGTTGGTATTGGTTGAATAGGCTGCTGAGGAGACCAGATTGACCGCGCCCTTGCAGATCAAACATGGATTTGCGCTGCTACTAGTGAATTATTCAGATTGAGAAGAATGCAACTAAATAATGCAACAACTCATAAATACTTATTGGAGTACACGGTAAAAGCAAGTTACTACTAGTTGGTATGCATAAATTTGGGTCGCACATAAGTCCTTAGGTTTGAATGAAATTTTGTTAAGAAATACGGGAGTTAATATAAAGACATATTAAAACGCAGGCTGACTTAGTGAGGGAGTTCCTAGCAACATATCCTCGCTGCGTTATCCACATGATATCGCTGTTCGTCATTCATTCACATGTGCAAATGGTGAAGAAACGATGCTGCAAAGTCATCAAAGCAGTCGTATATCATGCTATATAATAACATGCCTAGTCTGTCATTTGTTTGTGTGCGTTTTCGAAACGACATTCCAAAAAGGGGGTGCGACGGATCCGCCAGCGTCAAATTGGTACGCCGGCGTCGAGATGCTACAAAATCGGGTGAGACGGGTACCACGGCGCTGAGTTTGTGCGCCTCGGTGCAGTAGTATCGCGCATTAACTTCACGTACATTTCGCTGTAGGTAAATGAGACTATGTGAACCTTTTCATAGCCGTAAAAACTGTGTCTGTGTATTCAACTTCATTGTACTCCACCGCGTGTATAATTCTATCGCACGTTTCCTTAATCAGCTTGGTCAGACCCTTCCTTTAGAAAATGGAAACACGCAAGCAAACGGCTGCTTAAATAGTAGCCTTCAGATTACATGATATGACGTGTGACGTTATCTTTATCAGTACGATGATGTTGTTTGTGTCATTTTATGCTAAAACATCATTCTGTGATAAGTGTTGGTGGAAATTAGGAGAAATACCCATACTTCGAGTAATGCTTTCAAATTGTACCTAAACTATAATGGTATGAAAGCAGTGTTTGAAGGTGAAGTTTGAATCTGATGCGTTTAGAAAAAAATTATGAAGTCTTCCGCCTTTTTTATAAAAAAAAAGAGGAAGCAAGCATTTTTAGAAAAACAATTCTAATTTTACGACTGAAAATGCCACTACTATTAATTTTCATTGATCAGTGAAAGGGAGCGAAGGCAAAGGGAGAACACCACAGAAAGTCTGAAGTCCGGCCTTAGCCGGACGTTCGACTGATATATATATATATATATATATATATATATATATATATATATATATATAGCGACAATTCTTGGAAAATTAGAGTTGCTTTCTTCTATCAACGCTTTCTTCAATTTTTTTACCCAAAAATTTAAGCGTTGGTGAAAGATTTTATGGTTTTTCCTTAAACGCTCAGTTCTATATTTGGAGAGCAATCCAGCTTGATTTTACACCTATGTTTCTCTCAAACCGCCGCAATTTGGAAACATTATTCGAAGAATAATGTCTCCTCAGTTCTCGACTATTAGCAAAGAATGATGTGCTAACATGGAATGACGTAAAATTCACTATTGTAGTGACAAAAATAACGTCCCACGTCAGATCGCGCAAACTGTTTGCTACTATGTATTGTATTTAAGCAGCCGTTCGCACGTGTGTTTCCTCTTTTTGAAGAAAAGATGTTTGCAGCATCATGGAGACATGTTGGGAAATAGACATGTGAAGGAGCCATAGAAACAAATTCTACTGCGCTGGGGCTCCCGCGTACCAATACGACGCAGTGGAACCCGTCTCTCCCCATTCTATAGCTTCCTGGCACCGGCGCACCATTCCGACACCCAATTTTACAGCTACCTGGCTTCGGAGCACGAATTCGACGCTGTAGTACCCGTCTCACCCAATTTCACCGCGTTGAGGCTCCAGCGCACCATAGTATTCTTCTTCCTCTCTTTTTGGAATTTCTTGACTGAGTCACACACATACCCAGACGCACACACGTGACAGAATAACCCCGTTATTGTATAGGATCATAGCTTGCAAATTTGAAAGTATACATTCACATAAAAGTTCATTTACCCTCACTAACATATAAGAGAAACTAACTTGCGTTATCAAAACCAACATACATAGCCACATAACTTTGGACAATAGTGAAAAGGTAGAGTGCTCGCTTATCGGATGCATAGCGATGGTTCGGTACCTGGCGTAATTAGCAGTAAATCGTAATGAAGCATCGTGTTAATTGTTTACGCAGCACCAGGACTCATTGGACCAGTACAGATTGAGCATTAGGCAAATCATGACACTGATACCGCTGATAGTGCCTCAGTTGCTCCATTTTCCGATGCTCGGGACAATAAGTTAGAGGCCTGGTTATGGGCAACGGCTGGCACCTACTTCTGCCGTTGTTTTTAAGTTCAGAATCGAAAATCTTACATTAGACCGCAAGCCACTGCTACATTGTCACTACATACGTGATTGTTGCTTTGTCTGGTCAACACAGGCAGAGTTGTACACGTGCTTCAATCTTCATAACCAGCAGGGTCCGACCATTAACTTCACAAGGGAGAAACCAACTGGTTAGTTGGTCTGAATACCCATATCTACTTGCAAAATGGGATGTAGAAGACTAAATGACGTCAAAAACCCAGCAGCAAACGTCGTAATCCATTCCGTTCAGCACACCTCGGTAAGATGAAAAAACCTGTTGTAAGCAACATGTGCAGGACAGCGGAGGGATCCAACTGGAGAATGTGTTGCTCAACAGGCACGACATCCCTCGCAACGGTCCAAAGTACTAAATGGCCCAGAAAAGATTCCGTTCTGTCTGCCCTACATATCTAATGATATGAGCAGATTGGTGCAGAGTTACCTGCGCCAAGCGGATCTTCAGAACAATGTGATAGTTGTGGAAATACCACTAGCGAACCTCAAGTGTCCGCTGGTACGCAATCGCGCATATGACCGACTCTGTACTCTCCTAGCTGCGTGGTTTGCCCACAGGGCTGGGAATGGGATTGAATGGTATCAGGAGTGGTGTATCGTACCACGTGCAGGTCGTGCAGTGACTATTATAGGGGAAACGGGACGCCCTCGGTGTATTCGGGTCAAGGAGCACCTAGATGGACACGCAAAATCTAAACTCTCTACCCCGCTCGGAGCACACCGTAGAATATCTCATCAAAACTCCAAAATAGAGGTAGAAGTTACGATTACTAACTTTTGAATCTGAGATCATAGCGCGCAGGACGCTAGAAGCACCTTGGATGATCGCCAAAAGTCCTAAAATAAGCAGAAAGATGAGTGCATTGCGATCACAGACGAACTAGCCCTATGTAAAGACCTATGATAGCTCTGCTTTATGGATTGGCCCGTCAGGTCTCTATGAAAGAACCATTGCGATTCGTGATTGTGGTACGTGGTGGTATGTTACGTTACCATCTACAAACAAATGAGGTCAGCACTACACGATGTGCTGTTCTTTGAGTATGGTTGTTGATTCTTCGTCTGAATACTTTTTGGAGGTGATGAGGCACTTGAGAGGATAAATTACTGATGGATCTGACTTCTTCAGGCTGCGACGAAAGCGATAACGCCGAATCGTCAGCTGTTAGTAAAGATAGTTTCCAATCTTGAACACAGCTCGAGCAAATCAATGCAAAAGCTACGAGTTCATCTTGTAACTATATTCATGTTAAGGCATCATCATTTCTCTCTAAAAATCAGTATATGTCATTTTGCTGAAGCGTAAACAGCAAACTTTCTTAGTGCTCTGACCTTGGGAACTTTTGTGCCAACAACACACAATTTGCGGGAAAGCGCTGTTTTTTTTTTAATTTGAAGAAAAGTGCAGCTGATGGACGTGGAATGTTAGGTGAATCACATTGGGACCATGGTCCACCAATAGAAACCCTTGAGTAGTGGTTGCGATTTAATTTAAAAGTTGCGATTTTTACATCAGCGGCAAAGGGCGCGAAGGTAGGTCAGCAAAGTTTGAAGCCGCTGAGTTAGAGCCGTTATTTGACCAAGATTCCTGCCAAACTCAAGAGGAGCTCGCTAACACCTTGGGAGTGACTCAAAATTCCATCGAGCTCCTCTTGAGGGAATTCAAACCTTCCCATTATCATGGGAATGGTGCAGAAACAAAAAACGATCCACCACTACAACCCAAAGCGCAGAAAATCGTGTGGTAAGCCCATGCATCTACTTCAACGACCTAAATCAAATATATAAATTCAAACTAAATATTTATCGCAAGAAGCTAATGCTGTGCATCTGGTGGGATCAGCTCGGAGCGATCTACTATGCCTCTCTATCTATCTAACTACTCAAGCCTAACGAAACCATTACTGGGGAACTGTACGAACGACAATTGATGCAACTCCTCCAATACGCCAAAAGTCATGAACAAGTGTCGGCCACATGTTGCAAAAATCGTCAAAAAAACTTTGAAGGCGCTTCAATGGGATGTCCTTCCCTATATATATGGGGTCGCATATAGTCGGATTGCTTCCTGCTGTCCCTGTTTATACCAAATGCGATTAGATTTTGGAGCATCCAATCCTAGCATGTACGGGCGACATAACTTGCACAGTTACATGGCCGGAGTTACCCAGATATTGAAGAGGAGTGCACACTGTCATTGCATATCCCTAACAGGTCAAATATCTAGAAGAACCACGGAATTTTTGGCAACAACACTGACACTTATGGTATACACTAACACACTTATGGTATATATATAAATATCATATCAAAAAAGAACTACAATCCACAAGATAATCCACAAGAACCCTGCAAGATTGCGAGCGGAAACGACTTACCCAGTTTTCTGTGAAGGAAATCAAAGAGGATTTGTCGCTCTTTCTGGCTTAATTGAGAGTTTGCATAAAAGTAGTTGAGCATCGCAATCACTTGCTGATCATGGTTGATAACCTGGAAACAAACAACATTGAGGCAGTTCTAAATAACATAATGTTTCACTTCTAAACACAGCTATTATTATTTACTCGGTGGGGGTTAAAAATTTCAAAATTTTGAAAAGCTGAAGTACTGTGAATTTTGAAGCTCAACTCTTTATGCCTTATCGGCCACAGCAGCAGTAAAAATGCTTGAGATTGAAAATTCTGCAGAAGCTTTACTAAAATGAGCCCATTATTAAAAATTTCGTGAAACAAAATAACATTCCTGGAAATGGGAAGAATCTTCTAAAATGATCTCAAATGATCTGCAGATGGGTGGTGAGCCGGAAACCCGATTATTATGAAAGCAAACTGAGCTTTCCTTTCCAATTTGGACCTGAAACGATCTCACTTTGAGCATTACTCAGCCAATGATCGCTCTCGTCGAGTGCCCTCAGATCTTCTTCTACCACCCCCCACAAAACTTTCTTTTACGACTAGGGATTGGTCTGAGAGCATCCCCAAAACAACTTTAACAAGACACGAGACGGTCAGTCTGTGTTCTTTTAACGTGGATAAGAAATCGAAGACATCTTTCTGTGACTATTATGGAAGGGCGGGGAATGGTGTTAGTGTTACCCACGTGTCATCTGTGGGTGCATCTTTTGAATAAACTTCTTCCTTATGACACGTTATCAGTGAAATTAACAAAACAGCCGTCTAAACAACTTTCTGTCCATGCAGTCAAGCTTCTCCATCACGGTTGACGGTGCTGTCGAAGTTTCCTATCCGATCATTATGATGGGGCGCATTGCGGATAGATAGACTCGTAAGTCGAATTCGTTGGCGATGGAGGTCGACCACAGCGATTTAGTCAAGAACTTTTATGCTAAAATGGCACTAGCACATCTTTGGTGATTACCTCTCTCGTACCTGCCATCGTTTCTCAGGATACAGTCCTAATAACAGAACTCATCCACGAGTTCAATAGGTAGTCCGTCCACTCTGATTTTTTTCTTCATGCATTTGTCGATACGAAGTCGCAATCCACATGCTGCGGCTAATTTCGATACTAGGTTCACCATGTTGATACTTGGCGCTGCCAGCAGCGAATATCACTACATCATCGGCGTATTCGAGATTGACCAAGGGGCGTGACGGTTCTAAAACAATTATAAAACAATATAGACGGGACACTGTTCAACTGTTCCTGGTGTAATGTTGTTGAGGGCAAAGTTGAAGAGAAAAGGTCCCGCTACAGCTCCTTGTCTCACTCCAGTTCCCGCCTCGGTGTAGTACATCCAGCTGATGTTCAAGTTGCTCTTCTATTCCCTTCGTTAAATAAGCGTATAAATTTTCCTCGAACTTTATCAGCGCGAAGCGCATTAAGAAGACTCCCTTGATGAGAAGAATCGAAAGCGGCTTCAAGGTCTAGAAACGCTGACTGTAGATGCTTCGATTATCCCTGGCACACTTCGATTACTTTCTTGGCCATGAACCGACAACCACCGTCTCTCTCTACACCGCGGCCAGCGAAAAAGCACTTATGGAGTCGGAAGTTATGGTCTGTATCCAAAATTGTAAAGAGTGGAAAATCTGGCGGGGATTACCATCATCAATCGTCGGCCGACCAGAGCGAAAGCTGGATCGCTCATCGCGGGTGGTTCCTTCGTGACGTTTGGTTTTAGCCGATCTAGGATGATCCGCTCAAAAACCTTGCACATTACTTATACCAATGATATTCCTTGATGATTCTCGGGTTCCGTGACGTATAGATTCTTGAAGAGGGGAATTACGGTAGCGTCTCTCCACGAGTCAGGTATCCTTTTGTCAATAAATACCGAAAGGATGATCTTCGCCATCTAAGAAATCCCAGAATGAGGAAAAGATCCCGCATTTCTGCGCCAATACCATCATCGCCGAGAAATTTTCCAATCTTCATTTTTCGAATACTACCCATGAGCTCCAACCCCTCCAATCAGTGCTTTTTTCTCTGATCGCCATGTATGTCGGTAATTGGATGCGCACGATTTTAGGAATATATATATATATATATATATATATATTGACTGCCGGTTCAGCAAGGTGTTGAAATGTCTCCCTCAGGTGGACGGTGTTGCCTTCCCGACAGTCACTCCATTGGTGGTGTTAAAGACAGGCGAATGTCTCTTCATTTTGCCACTACACTACCGTAGCAGAGTATAGACTTTTCTCGAGTGCTCGAGTTCCCACTGAAGTCATCAGTAGCAAGCTCGAAGCATTTACAGAATTGTACGTGGACCTTGTCTTGAATGCAAAATTCTTCTCCTTCTTCCTCGAGTCAGCTACATTATAACATTTACTTTTACAGTATGGCTTCTTGCAGGATCTCTTCCGAATAAATGATTCAACGAATGAAAAGAATTCTAACAGACTTGTTCATGGCTTTTTAAGCTACTCTTAGGGCAGATGTTTACAGGTCCTCTGATAAATATTATGAATGCTGCATCGTTATCAAGTGGAAAATAAAGTTCTAACCGTACCTTTAGTTTTTCCAGTTGATGCAACGTGATGTCCTCTTCGAAGTAACACGGAATAGTTTCCGTGGAGTCGGCTTTTGTCAATCCGTATGGCTCCTTTAGTATATTTTATATAGATCGAGATTGCATAGAAGGTTAACGTTTAGAAGAGAATTAAATGAGGAATGAAACGATTATTCAAGTGGAATAATTGTTTTCCAGTATTAGAACATGTTAACTAGATGTTATTGCTAGATCGTAATGCTACAAATACTATATGGAAATTTAAACGAATCAGAAGCACTAACCTGAGCTTCCATTCACAGAAAATAATGAGCAGCAAAAGTGTTCCACATTCAACATATGTTTCATATTGCCACGATATTCTCCAGCTTTGCCACGAAGCAGTAAAGATAAGCCGTACGCAGACAAGATAAGATTAGGACGAATAAAGTGAAAAGGAAGCGACTTTGTGTTGGCCGATCGGCCTTCGTTGTTCCTTCAGAAACAGCCTCTAATTGTGAGCCGCCGTTGATGATTTACAACGTAGTTAACACAGCGAACATCGCACTCGCCTTTACGACCGCAAAGGGTCACGGCAGCTCCGTCTGCCTGCTCGGTTTCTTCATGTCAGACCTCTGCCACAAAAGTGCTATATGGTGGTTGTCATAGAAAGCGGGAGTATTGAAGAGAAGCAATCGTTTAAAGATAAATCACTGAACAAATCGCAAACAAATCCGCTCTCTAAAGACAACGTCATTAGTTTTTTTTAGTCACCGAGGTTGTTGAACCTACACGAGTTCGAACAAATTCTTGCTGTAGACAGAACCACATGTACAAGGTCGTTAAGAAGTTGAAGATGGATGCGAGCAATTCGGATATGAAGATGTGTAATCAGTTAGCAATGAAAGAAGCGAATGAAAAGTTGTCTTCATTTTCGTCAAAGAATTGCGAAAACGTTGAAGTTGTATTCTTTTTCAACACCATCCCAATCGCTTCTCTTCTTAATGTAACAATGAGCGCAGAAATGAAGATACACATTACATTTACATACCACACTTCGATTAGGTTCTTTCTTCAAATTTCAATACTACGTGGTAACCATAGAATTACCTCTTAGATTTCTTATAATTTATTTTCTCCTTCTTCTTTCTTTTGTCTACTTTTTGTAATTGATTGCTTTTCCCAAAATTGTAATTGTAATTGTAAGCGACCTCCGCTAGTCGCTCGGTGACCGCTTTGAGACATCTGTTTTGTTTTCAATTTGATCAAATATTAATAAAACAAAATCTAATGGCTACAATGAAAGCGCAAAACGGCTGCCTCCTGAAGCTATTCGAAATAGCCCATCAAAATTGTTTTTGACAATGTGTAGACAGAATCTACGGCCAATAATGTTCCACTTGAAGTTGCACGGAAAATGTATGTGGAAAAGATGGTTCCCTTCAACCGAACACTTTCTTTTCAAGCTTCGCTCAAACTTATAGACAAGACTGTTAGAACCTTCTGAAGTTTTTCGAAAAAAAAAACGCTCTAAACCGTTCCAGTTCTTAATCAATACGATTTATTTGCAATCAGAAAATCAAACGATTGACAGGGTTATTTTTTTCGCTGATTATTTGATACTGCTATTGTACCGCTGAGACATTTTAACTCCAAATGCTTAAGTTCTAGATTGTAAATTTATGTGTTTCTTTGTATGGTTGCAGTTACAGTCAATTAAAAGTTTTGACTTGTTTCCGTGGAACCATGACGTATCTTTCAGTTTAAAGGGGGTGGCAAACAATTACGTTCTCATGTAGGTATTTGCAGAAAAACTTAATGCGTATCACCTGGGAAGTAGAATATGACACGAGATGAAATATCTTATCAGAGATCTTTCCTGACTGGGAACAAGCCCAGGGATAAATGTTGGTGACACGTTAACAAGAATGAGATGCCTCCGATCTACACCTCTCCTACAGATGAGAGGAATCCGGTTAAAAAAGTTACATCAGGAAGCGTCTGTCTGCGATCTGAACGCTTTGCTCGACAAAACCAATGAATATATTTCATAGATTTCATTTAAACCTTGTATAAACAACACAATACACTGGGACGCAAATATCGCAAAACTCAACACTAGCAAAGAGCGAAGAGCTCTGCAGGAAACTAGAAGAGATCGGAACAGGACATTAAACTCACATTTTTGTGCGAGAAGAAAGAAAAGAGCTCTAGCGTGTAGAAACCCGTGCGTTGGAGATAAATTACAGAATGTTCCATAGTCGCGATGTACGGAAAAAAATTGATGAAGAACAATGAAAACATGTACTATGTGCATTTGCGTACATATCTGTGATCTGATGGAATTACAGTATGGCAACTGGTGGAAGACAAAGCGAGCAATGGTTGCGAAATAGTGATGTGCGTGATTAAGAGAAGACCGGAAGCTACTCAGGAGTTTTGCTGATCGTCTTGAGTGGACTCATCGCTTTCGTGTTCACCCGTTCCTTCACCTTTGCTCTCCTTCTTGTGTTTCATTCGCCTGTTTTGGAACCATATTTTTACCTAGAAATAGATTATTCGATAAATAGACGTCAAACTATTATAACACTCCTATGCATGTACTCCGGATCTTCTAACTCGAATGACATAATTTGCCTCCTTCTACGTTTAGCCTACAAGGAGAGTGTGTGCTCTTTCGTTTCTCCTTTCTCTGTTAAAGTGAAAGAGTTAAGAAATTGCGTAGGTATTCATTGTATATATGCGTGTATTGTACATGTATACATGTATATATGTATTCATGCAAAAATTCAAAGTGAGGGTTTTTTTTTAGTTTTAAGGTATCTCATAGACTACATAAAGTACTTGGTTTTGTCCAAATCACTCTCATGGAGTACAAAAATTTAACCGGAAATACAGTCTGTGTTCAGATTTTCCAAGTAGACATATTTCCCGGAATTGTTAAGATCTTCAAATTTCAAACTTGGTTTTGGAAAATGGAAGCTGCAATAGAAGCAATAATAAATAAATAAATATTATAATGTATATATGTATATATATGCAGGAATATGGAAAAACCGAGTTCTTTAACTCAAAGGAGCAAGATCAAAACACACAAAAACATACAAGCCGATATCATTGGTCAGTTAAAGTTAGTTAAGTTAGTTAATTGGTATTGGTGGGTGCACACAAAGTGCAGTTCTGGACGGCTACTCTTCACTTTCCAATATTTCCAGAAAACAAGGCATGAACTACTTTAATATGTGAACAAATTTATTCTCGTTAGAATTCTTAAAAGTAAAGAATTGGAAACTGGTATCTTTTTTTAGATGTGAAATTGCAAGCATTTTGAAAGTATTTCGTTACCCGTAAAAAAAGAAAACTACATATGCTGTCGTTTTACACAATTACACTTCTCACGTCTTTTTTAACGAAGAACATTTTTCTTTTGTTCGTTTATGTTTTTTTTTTCGAACATAAAACATATGCAAATCTTTTTGCCTACAACTAAACAAATTAATTACCTGGTATTTACAGTTGAATGAAATATTAAAGGGGAAAAGGATCCAGCTAAATTAATCGTTGTCAGGAAATTGTGATGTGGAGATTATGGACAGGTATTTTCTCTCTTCCCAACTTTTCGTAATAAGGCCAATTTTTTTTGCTGATTGCATTGGGGTCGATTTATCTGCTTATTAACTCACTACATTGTATGCTTTACACACGTTAACGTATCTCTCTCGAAGCCGGTTGATCAATTCGTTTAAAGGCAGCATACCACGAATCTGAGGTGGTGCCGATTTCAGGTGGAGTATTCGTATACGGGGTCGTAGATTATGTAGAGAAGGGTGAATCCGTCCATTTCTTCCTAATTGCCGTAGAAAACGGCCCGGAATATACGGCTTCGAGCGCTCCGGCGCACTATTTTCTACAACGAGTTTGATTGGAGCGCGCCAGCCTTCTGCACGCGCCGCATCTTCTGGTCCGTTTTTTACGGCACTTTGGAAGAAATGGACGCAGTCACACCCCTCTCCATAATCTATTATCCTGTACGCGAATACTCGACCTGAAATCCGTACCACCTCAGATTCGTGGGGTGATGCCTTTAAAAAGTAATGATATGTAGTTATACTTATCATTGTTATAAGTTAGTATGCTTTCCTCTGAATGTTCATCAGTGCTAGTAGTGAGCAGCAGTCATAGAGGAATTTAATTAAGAGATGTTAAAAATACACCACAAGTATTGATTGTACTTTCAGAACAAGTTACGTTTTACTGTCACGTTTACTTGATTAATATTTAAAAAACCCAACAATTTGTGCTTAAGATTTCTTCTGATTGCTTCAGAGAGGTTTGACAAAAAAGTGTCATATTCGCTGAAAGATTGCAGTTCTTCAATATCACTCTCTGTTAACGCCAGTGAAGCTTTAACAGAAAAATTATGACGAAAAGGATTGATTGGAACGAGACCAGCCCGTGGAACTTTCTATCCTCGTACAATACTGCTTCGGATCAATAATTTTAATCTTCGGCGCGCCACATTTCACTTTGAGAAACGGCGTTGGGTAAGGAAAAACGCGTTGTCGCCTTTGCGGGAAATCGAAATAGTGACAAAGGGAGCGAAATGACGGAGCCTTTCATCTACGACGCCTACGGCGGTGGATGGATTACGGTAGGTGGTGTGGGTAGTACGTCATCGCCTATATATTCGGCGTGCGAGAGAGAGTAGATCAATAGTAAAAACTGAAGAATGGGATCATTAACTGGTGCGACACGGAAATTGGATACGATTGAAGGTCCGGACGGAAGGACAAACTACGGTACCTGTCTTTCAGTCAACTGCAAGCTTTCTGATATCTCCTGTCGTCGTTTTCTAGTTAAATATTTGTTGTAGTGAAACTCCTTTTCCAGCTCTAGTGTCTGATTTCGGGAATAAGTTTGTCGTGTGCGTTTAGATTCGCCAGATTTTGAACCTGAAATTTTAAATTGCAGACCTAGCAAACATCATGATAAATAGCAAAGAATAGAGTAGTTCTCGGGAGTGCAAGATGATTCAAGCGAGTTGAGCACAACAAGGTGATACAGTAACCAAAGAGTGGTCAGGTGGCAGCCCGTGTAGCGCACCGAGCGCACTGCGGCTCCTTTCATCTGCGAATTCAGATCTGCTTCCGAGATTTATGGTCGGCGCCGTTGCCACAACATAGACGCCTCGCGTATCGATGCAAAATTATGCAAATTTTCACTGAACACAAGGTTTGACTTCCAGATGGGAGGTGAAGTGGAAATTTGGTACTTAACTAATAAAGACAATGACACTGAGACATTTTTTTCTCGGTTGACTTTACACATGCGGGAAATTTTTGCTAGATTAGGCATGAGTATTTTCACTCTTTGTTGCATTTCAACATGAACGTATAATTTTGTGAGTCAATGAACCAAAACCATTCTTTGTCAGGCCGTTGTTAGAAAAGCACCGAAATTTTTGCTTGGTTTCAACTTTACATTTGCGCTTTTGAACTCATCAGCTCAGAACGGGCATTTGTGAGTTTTTTCTTGGTGAAGGAAAGGTGTACACTCTGAAAAAACAAAAATTTGAGGTAGCAGGGAACTTCGATTAAATGCGGATGAGTGCTGTCAACATTTGATGAACTAGGAAAAGGTGGAAAGGTTGAACGGTGAAAATAAGACAAACTATGTGAGACATCGCGTTGGCAGTGTTGTCATTATGCGGAAATGTAGAAACTTTTTTGTAGAAATTTTTCAAAATGAGATACAGTACTAAAGATGGATAAAGAATGAATTCATTCCAGAAGACCATTTCGAATCTGCAAGTTTTCAAAAAATCGTGAAGTAGGACTAGCAAACAACTCCTTATTATGAATGTATGCTGTCCTAGCAATCACACAGATAAGGACGATTAACACTGATTAAAGAAACATCAGCCTCTGAATATTGCACAAGACATTTTGAACACGTCTAACACCTAAACAGCCCATTATGTGGTCGAAACTGCGGAACAATGAGTGCCAAACAGCCCATACAAATTCCCGTCGATTTTTCTCAAAATCAGAGAACATTTTCTGACACGCTAACACTTACGCCAAAGCAGCACTTATTTGACAGCATCTCCATTTACCTATTGGAAAACATAAGCGCTAGAACAACGATAACGATCATTGTGCACGTCGACGCTGGAACTCTCGAAGGCCCACCATTCAAAATGTAGTTCGAAACAGCAGCGTACTGTGAAAAGAAGCACCACTTCACTTCATAATTTGCTCCTTATTAATTATCCAAAACGCTTCTATGACTCAAAACCTCTCGAACCGAACGGATTCCTCGCGATCGCAGTGAACTTCATGATTCCTAAGTCAATGGAAACGGAGATGTCCTGACAAACCTAGTCCCTTGTTACCTAGTCCCCAGTTCGACTACAGTATCCGGATAAACTCCCGGTTCGATGAAATTTATGCTCATGCGATGCACTGCGGACGTACGCTGGGTCATGCTGCTTGCGGCTGATTTATGGAAAACGGAATGAAAACCCAATTTGAATCGGACGCTTCTTTCCACATATTGGACGACAACAATCACCAATATCGAGCATAATTGGTTTTTAAATAAAACTCAGTTTGACCAAGGTTTTCTCCCGTTTATTGATGCACATATGAAGAGTAGATGTATGTGAAAGCGGAGGATGAAACCAGAGAGATGACAGTTTCTAAATGAAGTAAACGGTAGGAGGGAAAGAAAGGGTGGCTAAGTTGTGCTTCGTGCAAGGCGTAGTCGGCTGGCCGCAGACATCGCGGCGTTCGGAGAAATCGATCGAATTTCGTCGATGGGATACTGTATCGTTGCGATTCCGAACCGAATTAGGACGAATGATAGTGCAATAATGCCAGCATTCGCACCTAATCCTCTAATTGAGGTATTAGGTCGTTGCCGTAAAAACTTGCTAAGAAAACAACGGCAACGGGAAAAAATGTGAATTTTTTTAATTTTGCCACATCAAGAGAAGGCCAAGATTTCGAAATACATACAGGAAACGAAAAAAACACCCTTGAAAATCAAGTCGCATCCTTCTTCAATCATCTCGTACAGGTCCGTTATTTATAACGCTTCCAGAAGACAAAACCCCTTTAGTAAAAAGTGAAGGCGAGAGAGCTCAGCACTTTATAACCGTAGTACTCCGGACAATTTTAGCAGGAAGTATTTGGCTTGCTATGGTCATACATTTTTCAAAAATATAGCGTGAAATACGTCTTTACACAATCGTGTTCTTGAATTGTGGCAAAGCTGCAGTCAGTGTTACGAATAACGACGAGTATACGTTGACTTCTGGAATTTTCCTGCGCAGATTCGTCCGTTCAAGATATTTACAGCTAGCTGTCAGTAATAAACCGAATTTATTGCGATCAGTCGCCAATGATCGGGTTCTGACTGGGTTTTAGACATCTGGAAACACACAAGAGAGAAACAAACGGTGATATTCACGAATGGTTAATATGCACCTCGTAGAAAATCATTAAGAAAAGCAGCATAGATAAGAGTTATTTAAGCCACAAAATACAGTATTCTAACCTAGTTGTAGTGGGTAAATGACATGATGGTCCGCTAAGGCTATCGTTAAAAGGAGAAATCTTTTTTTTCAAATTTCGTTACGGCTTACTGAAATTTATGGACACGAATCATCCACCGTCTTTGAACCAGAAGAAACAAAATCAGTTCCGAAGGGGTCAAATTAGCTACAGCATTACACAAAATTGGTTCTACATGACGCTTACAATGCAATGCAAGTTGACGATAACTGCGCATTCATCGCAGGCCTGTCACGAAATGTGCTTAGAATAGGCCCAATGCAGAGGAAACAGAAGAGAATCTGTTAGTGATAGGAACAACCGTATGCGTTACAACAGAGAGAAGAAATACTGGAATTCATCTAGATAAATTCATTTTATAACTGCTTGTAACAAAGGAGACAGGTTTCCAGGAGTGATATCCGTATATGTGTTTATCCGGTGAACTAACGGAACATAGACTGTGATGTATCCTTGCCTTGGAAATTCGATCCCTGATCTCTGCCGACTACAGTATGTGAACTTTCACCGGTGGACTCTTACAGTTTCGTTCTCAATTAATTCTGACTGTAGGCAAAAAGTGAGTCTGCAATCATGCGGTCACAATTAAAAAACCAAACATAGCTTTTTGATCCTCCTCCGATTATGGAATTAGGCTTGCGGTTTTTCGAGGGAAAAAATCCCATCACTTTACAGACTCCATCACGAAACGAAATCGTTCTGTAGAACGAAGAAATGTTGTTAGAAAGACAAAAAAGGCGCCTCGTTAGCCTGGTTCTAGCAGGCAGTGTGAAGAGATGGTCAATCGGATAGACACACTGGCGGAGGGCGCGCGAAATTTATGGAGAGGAGGACGCCAAGACATCGTAAAACTTCGCTTATCGCAGAACCACGTCCCGTTGGTTGAGGACTAATGAGAACAGCAAAAATAAACAGTTTCGAGTTTTCGAGCAACAAAACTACACTCGAGACGACCTGGGTGGCTCAAACTTAAGCTTAATCCCTCGTTTCATCCCTTCTGTCCATTCATCAATCTTTGCCAGGGAAGTGTATCTTGAAAAGTTTTCTCATTGGTGCCGTATTTTCTCATCATTCGACCATGAAAAGCACAATATACGGTAATGTATTGCGTTGCAGTTGCGTCGCGGTCGCAGGTGTCGTCAGCGCGAACAAATACACGACAGTTGGAGGGTCGGAGTGGCAGTCAAAGCCGTGCCGCCACGGCAATATTTCAAACATTTTGACGGCTTGCACCAGTTGTTTCTCTAGCGCAGTCTACATGCTTTAGGGTCACAAGAACATTTGGTGGCATAAATACGAATGATTGGTGTATGTTAGCTAGAATTGTAATGTTGAATTGTGAAAAATCGAATGTTGTTAGAATTAAGCAGAAGGAAGTGACCTGAATTAAGAGATCGTGGACTTTAAAATCATCCAATATGAGGAAATTTTATTAGAGTATGCGAAGCTTTCAATCGAAAAAACAACGACTAACCGCACTACAAATTACACTTATGGTCCTCTTACCTTTTCAAATCCGTGAAAGTATGCTTAGAGAATCACCCTACAAACAACGACGAAAAACTGTAAAACACAGGGGGCTCTTGACTGAAAAAAACCACATATTTCGTCAGTGCAATGAAAACGCCGAAATGATTTATTGTTATGAAAATAGTAGAATGCAAAAGTTTTAATAAAGATGGCTTCCTGGAGAGCCGGGTTGGCGTGGAAAACCATTGACTCTACCAGTTCACAACAATCCACAGAACACCCACTACTTAAGGAGAATTTTTAACGCAAGGACTACCCTTTTCGATCTCTTCTTATACGTTACAAGATTTTTGTCATGAGACAACAAGAGACAAGAGCAATCCAAGATTTTCCAGACTCTATTTCCCCAAAAAATTCCTACGACACTTCCTTCCAACCACCCATGATGTTCGATATCGCAAGAGGATGTCAGTGCAGATTTCGCCGGCTTTCCGTCGTTTCTGTCGTGGTCGCTCGTTTTTCGCGATTTTTCCGGCATGCCCATAATTTGGGTCGTCATGCCGGATGGGAAAAATGCCGGTTGTTTGATGATGCTTCATCTTTCGGCCTCGCATATTCATCCGGACAATACGGAAATCCAAAGTAAAGTGTTTTCTTGGAGTAAATTTTTGAAGTTCCAAAGTGTTTGGGAGGAGCTATGTGAATCATGTTCCCTGGCTCTACTTTATCATTTATCGGCGCTGAGAGATGGTCGCACCTGAGGGCGGCAAAAACAAGTTGCCCACGTCCCCGTAGCATTGATTTATTGACTGAATCACAATCCTACTACCGATGCTACGTAGAATTATTAAAGTGCTCCAGAATAAAGAGCGCTACTTTTCCTAGCATAGAACTAACAATTTGTGTCCCCATGGGCCCATGAAAAATTTACAACTTTGCGATATTCAAAAGTCTGTGCAAGTTTTAGTTAAGACAATTCAGCTGATTAAGAGAGGAGAAAGCCAGCCAGAATTGGTGAGGCTATCATAAAAGTTACGTGCAAATGTAAAAAATTGGCAAAATAACGGAAAACAATGAATTGGGCCAAGTTACTGCAATTTTCATATGCAACATTTGCATATGAACCGATAAAACAAAGCATTTTCCAGGCGATTATTTCGAAAATTTTCTCCATCACACGAACACTTTGCAGCGTATGTATCGTTCAGCTCGCCCTTCTGAGCGGACAAAAAAGGCTGTCAGGTCGTCGCCATCCCATTAAATGTTGAAATATGTAGCGACGAAAATTAGAATCGTGAAACGTGCTGAAATATGTTCCGAAAATTATGTGACAACTAGTTCGTCGAGGTCAGATGGTTGAAGAAAAACACACGTACGCAGGAGATAAACCTCTTGACAACTAAATAAGACTAGCATAAACATTTCAAGTTAGCACCAGCAGCGGCTGACCCTAGACCTCTAATCCATGTCATCGGCTTAGGGCAAGAGATGTCACAACGCTGTAAGCATACCGTAAATCAGGGTTAGGCTCGAGCAGCTGTTAGCGCGCGTTTACAGCTACTTTTGTACGTCCTACAGTCCAAACGAACTGCCACTGGGATAGGTATAGTGGAAATTACGAGGTGGTATGTGACTGAAGGCGTGAATGTCGTTTATTTCCGAAAATTTGGAAATGACACTGAATCTGATGTTGTAAATGTCCATTTTTACAATTCCAAGTGAAGAAAAGGCCTCATGGGACATCGGATGAACACGTGATAAATGACGTTAGTGAGCGACGAATAAGAATGACCTGAGCGAAAAATCGACTTCTAACAAAATTCTACGACGTAAGAAGTGCAAAAAAGAAGTAGTGGAATGTGTAACGTACATGAAAAGTTACAATAAGGAGGTTTTCAAAAGAAACGGAATTGAATGCTTCGGAAGAAAGTTGCGAACATGTATGGCACGAAGACAAAATCGATAAAATGACGCAAAATAAGCAATATGAAGGTCGTAGAGTATTTTTTAAGCACTTCCAAGATATATAGAGCCGTTCAGCTAGTCTCTACCGTGTTTTTTTTTCCAATTTCATTTTATTTTCTAATAAAGCAATAAAGCAAGATAAGCTTTGTACCAGAAACTTTCAAAAGGTAAACAGTGGTTTTGTGAGGTTCCTCGTAAGTCAAACTTTGAACCAGACGATCGCAACTTTATGAAATTATGTCAAGAAGCTTCAAAAACTGTTTAATTATTCTCTAAAATCCAGCCTTTCTTGCTATGATGCCTTTTCTTCAAGCGATTCGGGGAAGGAAATACGCAGGAACAAAAATTTAGGAAAAAAAGGGAAAGAGAGGCAAAAGAATTCAGGACCATTTCAAACTCTTTCAATCTTTAAATCTTTAAATCTTTAAACCGAATAACTTATATTCTTATTTACTCCCAAATATGTGTTAAAAAGAAGCAACGAAATTGTGCTCCTGTAAAAGGGAACTGTGAAATATGATCGAGAAACTAAAATCATCGTGCAGTTTTCATGTAATAATCATGTACGGCAAAGCGAAAAAAAAAAACTAAACGGTTTTTAAATGTTTTTCCTTGCTACGCTTCAATATGTCTAAGATTCTCAGGAAGATTTGGAATCCCGAGAAGAAGACTTCGATCAGAAACTATTTACAAAACCGTTAGTGACTTGATATAAGCCAATAGCCTAATGTCCGAAATGAGAGTTTTATGGAAGAATACAAGCAAATGTTGCAATCAGATTAACCTCAAACACTGTGTGGCGTTGTGGCTATGAGCTGTCGCATTAACCCCGCATTATTTGGAGGTTTGGTTTGGTTGCTTATAACTTAAAGTTTTTCTTCAGCTTTAAAATTTTGGTTGTTCGATAATCAGCGGAAAACAGTCGTGAATGTAAATTGGTAGGATCATCTCACAAGCTGAGAAAACAACACTTCGGTTCTCTTAAACAATCGCAGAAGTTCCCTCACCATTTCAGGTTTCGTAAGATCTTGGAGAGGTTTCGCCACTAGGCACGTGTTGCCGATCTATATCTAATATAGATGAACGCGTCTGCGACAGTTTGGCCCACCTTAGTTCTTAGCAACCAATTGAAACGACAGAAAATTATTTTCGAACAATTTGGTTCGTCATTACTAACACGCGCATGCGACAAACGTTTGAGTGACCAAGTCGCCGCCTCGTTATGTTTCCTTTATGGCTGCTATCAATCGGCCGAATCAACTATTAAACACGACTTTATGGACATTCGCAAAAGATATGTGTATTCAACGATGCGCGCAGTAACAGAGAAGAAACTGGAATAGGTCCGGGAAAAAACAACAAAAAGATAGATGAAAGTGAAATTAAAAGTGAGAAGTGAAGCAAACATGGGAAATTTTGCCGGAAACTCACCACTCATTTTCATCCAGGGAAATACAGGTTGCGCGAGATGCACCGATCGGTCTGGGAACGAAGCCGAGCTTGCCTGGAGGGCATTGTAGCCAGAGAATCTGTAGATATAAATATCTATCAATCAGTAGTTTTGATTACATTACAATAATGTTCAAATGGTACATGGAAAAAGGAAGCAGAGGAAAATAAACAGTTAGGGTAACAAATATGGGGTTTTTCCGAATTAAGCAGAAGTAAGTCGACTTCAGAAGCACTCTCGACTACTCGAAAATGGCATAGAAGAACTTACGGATTTGAATTTTCCACCCATTGAGCAGCAAGCATATTCTTCATGTTATTCATATAGCTTTGATTGTAGAGAAGTGGATCGTAGGGTTGTTTGAGCGCTTGGGCTTGAGGCATTGGTCCGGCAAGACCCTGAGGGGCCGACTGACCTCCCCAGTAGGAATCGTCGCCGGTCCAGTTCGGATACATACTCATCGTCGACTACCGTCAAGACGACGGCAGAGCACCAGAGAGGCGCGCGTCTGGAAAGGTGGGCGCGGCCTCGAGCAGCGACGCAGAGCGAGTCGACCAATCGTGGGCGGGCGTGGTCCCCTTTGATGTTGCCGCTCGTTCAGCCATAAAACAAGCCATAAATTCTCGTTCATCGCTGGGGAAACGTCTCCTTTGTAGGGAGACACAACGTTTGATAGCACGATTATGAACACGCGAGATAGATGAGATTGTGTGTCGATTTCCAGAGGATTGAATGGACCAAATATAGAGTTTTGTTAGAAAACCTGAAAAAGAAATCTAAAATCGATTGAAGATTTTGATCGTAGTTGCTGTAAAGTTCGTTCTTATTTATATACAACTACTACTTAGTCTAATCCACATATTGTTATTATTAATTTATTTAAAGGTGACACTGTTTTATCTCTTACGAGTTACTTCGTCTTACACCTCTACAAAACAAGATTAAACACTGTGAAATATCTGATTAATGGCACGAAGCTGCAGCTGAACAGGGCCGTTAAAAGTGTTTACGATGACTATTTAATCTCGTAAAATTGCTTTTTTTTATTAATGAGGCAAAGTGAGCTTGAATTCGAATTCTCCACGAAAAACAACAACTGTCTGTTTGAATAACGAGTAGCGAGCTCCAAATTAATGAGGAAATAAGGAGCCACAAATAAACGATATTTAAAAAGAAATAAACGAGAACGAATTTGAATCATCAAATCACTATGTGATGCGTTCAACCAACGTATGCAACATTTTTGTGGACCTCGTAAAGTTAACACATACTTATAGGAGTGTGGCCGCCGTTTTCGGCTATTTTATGATCCTCGCGACTGCGTTTATTACCTTTTGAATGATCCGGCGCTCGCACCCCTCCCCACCACCACACAACCACTGGCTGCTCAGCTCGTTTACTCCTTGGACCTCTACAGTACGTCTATTTTCGACGTGCATCTAATCATGTACGGTTCCGATTGCTTGCGCACCATACGGGTTTTTGATAATTTTTTCGTCACCTCATTTCCAAACTTTCCGTTTTTGTCACAGTGAATCTAATTAGACATGTGCTGAATGAGATTTCGCATATGGTAGTCTTTCTCGCAGTGACTAACAAAGATTTTGGATCCTGTTTGCTGTTAATGACATTTTTAAACATTATGTTTTTTGCTTGAAGCATCGCAAAGAAATTGATCACCGCCAAGCAACTCTGACACATGACATCGTTTTGAAGAATTCAAAGGTTATTCTCTGAAAATTAGTGTATGTATCGCTGGTTTATTATGCCAAAAAAGAACTGTTATTACTTTATTTTGTTTTGAGCAGAGCACAAAACAAAGATTATTAGCGCCACTTTATTCTGCTTATTTTCCGCTTTATTGTTACTGCCTCAATAAATAACTCACGTTTGGTGTCAAAAAGTAAAATTCAAGAACAAATCGCTAGAAATACAGTCAAGATTTTGGCACACCAGTGGTAAGATATGAAAACCGTATAAGGGACGGCGTTTCTGAGACGATTAAATAGTTTTACTAGGCTAAATGCATTTTGATCCTTGAGAGCAGAGAATATTCCTTCGGAAAATTTTCCACATCTTTCTTTCATAGCCACATGTCGAACACAAGTAAAGAAAATCGAAGAATTTGAAGAAATGAAGTGACGCATCGTATGTGGTAGAAAATTCAAAATGTTTTCTCCTTTGCAATCACATAATTTCTCCATTTGAATACAGTCACTTAGCGTTATGTGGGAAAGGAGTGATTTTGCAAGGTTTTGATTTTGTCTCTTCGAATCTTGCCACAACCATAGCGATTATTTTTCCAGAATAGTAGAAGCTATGAGAAATCTCTGGAAAGAATTTCAGAAGAATTTACAGCCACACAAATACTTTTATACCTCAAACACCTGTTTTGTTGCGAAGATACTGTTTAGGTTATGTGTAAGTTCTTTCAAATTAAAAATTTTCTAGGGATTGTTTGAGGCAAAACATTGCTCTGATATCATTTGTAGTTCTTGAAGTTGAAATTAGTCGTCAAAAACTGTGAGTGACATCAATTTTCACCATGTCCTCATCAACACAATATGATTTACCCGCTGTTGTGTTCAAAGAAATTGATCTTCTGTGACTAAAACAAAAATGTTTACGAATGGCTGATGACTTGACGTCACGTATAAAATCACCGTGACTTTTTGTTTGTTATAGGTTAACATGCTCACTTTTGCAAATATTAGAATTATTGATTTGCTGATGATTTGACAGATTCTAAATTCGGAAGGGAAATGAGGGAATGAAGATTGCTTTGTTGTTCTGAGAGGGTAACGAAATTCTTGATTCTTGTTGAGGTGATCTAAGCCTTCGCCCATCGTTAGTCCACTATTATGAGAATTGGTCCGTTACCAGTGAACTTAACGCTAATGATATCGTTTTCGCGTGTTTTCGAAAGCAGTAAACGATCCCATCAGCATGGCAATTCGCTACCAAACTGCCTCCATTCGACAACTTACTCAGTTTTGCCAGCCACTCTATTTTATGTGAGTACACTTGTGGTGCTCTTCCAGAAAAGTCCTCGCTTTTTTCAAGCCACTTACGGAAATTAAGTCTGTCTCAATGAGCTATAAGCGTCCAAAGATATAAAGCTCTGCTATCTCTTCTGCATGATTTCATACTAAATATCTTACCGTATTCGGCTAAACATAGACCACACCACGAGATACAGTAATATCTACCAGAATTCGGTCCTACGTACTCTTCTGAACTCTTTTAACAGAAAGATGTTTTGAATGACTTGAATTTCGCATCACTGATTGGAAATCGTGAGTGTATTCACTCGCACTCGTTCGCTGCATGTAGGTCGAACATGAGGCGTCATAAGAAGATGATCCATGATTGAGACGTACGGAGTTCTGAAGAGATCGTCAGCTTTTTCCGTTTTTCCACTTGTGAGAACGCTATGCGCATCTCTCATCATTTAGTTTAATGTTTGAGACGGAAAGAGTTGTTTATCATCGGGAATTGGTTCGGTTGTCCGCCTCACCTGCGATTCCGCAAATTTACGACACACATTTTCTCGAGACTACCGTATTGTGATTTGACAGCATAAAACGAAATTCCTCGCAAACACATTGATGCGACTCGAACCAGGAAGTACTGTCTTGATTCTTTTCATCAAGAGAACACATGGTGTGATTGCTGAGATTAGTGACAAGGATATAGTTTTTGTCTCTATGAAAAGATAACAATGGAACAATTGAACATTTCTAAGCATTGAAACACCTAGCATAGTTATGGTGCAGACTGATCGGTGAATACGGGAAATCCTATACTTCTCGCCATCACATTACATCGATATTTTAAAAGGAATATTCCCATCTTTAAGAATATCTCCTTCTGAGCCTTCCAACGGGCATCACTATCATTTCTCAAGCTGAAAAACACAAAATGTTTTGTGTGGCCACCGGGTCATAATTCTTTTCGTTTTCCATTAAGAGGTTGTGAAGGTGCCTTTGAGGTTGCACAGGTAAGCAACAGGTTTGCAGATTCAAACTTAGCTCTTCCGTTTCCCTTTCCTTTCCATTTTTTCCTATCATTTTTTCTACATCATTTCATCAATGCAATTTTTCGGTGGCATTACGCCGTAGCAATTTTGAGCAGAAACCATGGATTGTTAGCCTAGTTAAATTCCAATACATTGGCACTTTACCTGCTAAACGTGAGCTGCACAGTTTAGCTCTTCTTATATGATATTTTTATTCAATTTCACAACTCCAAAAAAGACTAGATTCTAGCAAAACTTAATTTAAAACTTAAAAATTTACCTACCGCAATTTGTTCTGCTTCACTTGTGGCTTCCAAAATTCTTGCCGGTAATCGGTATGAATATAATATGTAACTAATCGGTGTGGAATTCGTTGAAATATTTTCTCATCCCGAAATATGCCTGCTATGATCAAGACAACAATTTCATCGTTCAAAGTCGGTCTCATTCTCATCTGCTTCATAGTTATGACTTTCAACTGCATTGCTGTTATGGACACTAAGTGACAAAATGAAAAACCTGATATCAGGACACAGAATTGATGTATTGTACCAAATTTTACAAATCAGAGAGAGGAAGCGGACCGAACTAGCTTCTTTTCCTCCTTCATCTATTGTTTTGTTAGTTGGCAATGGTTTTTTGGGGCAAATTACTTCTCTTCCAAAAGCCTTTTTGACTAGAAATATTGCTGAAATAAACAAATCCTCCATGCACCATGCGTTCCTTTCACGGAAATTAAAATTTTGGTCTGCAAGAAGATCAAATACTTTTGTTGGTCTATTAGACATGTAGCCGTGTTTGTGGGGGTTTTTCTTTCCTTGTGGGTTATCCGCACGATCAACTAAAACTGATCTACAGCTGAGGTCCCAGTTTGCGGTTTTTAGAATGATAATTGCGAATAACAAAAGTGCTTTGTTAAGAGAAAAAGGAACTTTTCTTTAGTGAGACGAGCGGAGACCTCAACAGTTTGGAAACTGTTCTATATACTTCATAAATAATACTAGTTCGGAAATGGAATGAAATGTAAAACGAATATAAAAAAACGAGTATCTCAATCACAAGAAAAGTGTGATTAGGACAGTCAGCTGTAAGTGTTGGTCAGCGCTGTGATCAGTGCTTTCATCTGCAACCGAAGCCATTACGGGTGATCAATGTCCGATCGTTCTGCATTTGTGAAAGACTGCTGCAAAAGATCATGAAAAACCGTGAAGTGCTGATTGATCGCGTTCGATCTGTCGTTCATTCTGTCGTACGAAAATATTTTCAGAAAAAGAAGAAAAAAAAAGAGAGAAAACTAGGCAATTTTATTTTCTATAAAGCATAATCAAGATTTCTAGAATATTCTAGATTTTTCTTGTCGAACTCAGAAACAGCGTTTTCTTCAACTCAAATTCATTCTAATAAAATTGCTTTTGGCGAATTGTTCATAACCGCATGGGAGACTTTGATGATAGCTAACCGGTATAGTTCTGATTCTTTCGTGGGAACCATAATTGTCATCAGCAGAAGATGTGGGACAAATAACACCGTGACCCGTCTTAGAACGTGTAAAGAAATAAAATGTACAAGAGACAAGACTGTGCAGAACTCTAGTTTCTATGAAGATTAAAAGGTGAAGGCTAACTGTTCTTATGTAACGTCCTCTATACAGTAGGCACGGAATTTTTTCAGCAAAAAATGGAGGAGAACCTGCTTCGCGTTTTTTCTTCCCGGTAATTTGATTCATTTTGCCCTATACTATCAGATATGTGCACCAATCGATTTGTAAGAACGAAATAGACTAGCCAGTTTATTTTGAACTCTGAAAAGCTCTTACAAAAGCACTCACTGGCTGATTTAGAAGAACATTCCTTTTCTCAAAATCACTGAGCCACTCTGCCTCGTTCCCATTTCAACTTATGGCAACGTGCTTTTCCAGCACAAATTTTTTCTCCGCACTCTCTCAATTTCTCATATTTTGTGTTCTCCTCATATGGTGTCAGGACCAGTTTCGGCGTTTTTCGATTGTTATTCTCTTGATGTGCATGAAATACAGTAACGATGAGGACCGGTTCATTATCGACCAGCGCGTCGTCAGTACCGTAACACGCTGCACCCCTAGCGGTTGTCGGCGAGATCAAAGCATTCAACGAAGGCCCAGCTTTTTCTTCTCAACTGATTTATTGCTGAATAGACGGCAAGTCTCGAGGCTGGCATGCACAAGAAAACTTCAAATGACGGGAGTATGCGTGGTAGAGGAACATTTGCTAGTCATGCACGAAACAGTCTAGTTGAAGGCAAAACTCATAGTTGCCATGCCTTTCCAGAAATACTTACAGCATCCGGCTATTGATTTTCTGCAGTAGAAAGTCGCTGAGGATTAGCAAAAGGAGCTTCCAGAACTTTGCACTAGACCGCACACAACGAAAAGACTCGAAATTTATGGCTTTGAAGCATTACTGTAGCAGCATCTGAATGAATAGCCAACTCGAAGGTCGTCGGACAGTGATTAACTGGCATTCACGCAAAACTTCGAAAGTTCCAGGGATATTTTTCGAACTAAAGTTTTTCGCAGAGCATGAAGAGAAACGATCGAAGGTCATTCAGCATTATGCGGAGAAAATTTGCCTTGAATGGAATATGCACTGTAACCTCAGAATGATTGAAACTATTCACCACCCCGGAAAAGCTGAAATCTCCTCCAACTTCATTACAATAAACTCATTAGTTGAACAAAAAGGCAGCACAATTTACAATTTTACAACATTTCACTTCTCCAGCAGCTTTAGTACTGTAGCGGTCTGTTGGTTTGATTACGCAAACTAACAGCGTTTATTTCATCGTCAGCGAGCCTTTCCTCTCTTGCATCCCTAATTTTGTCTGGACTACGGTAGCGCGTGATGCATTACCGTGCTACATGGATAATTGAAGGAAACGAGAGATTTATGAAGTTTGCCAGGTGCTTGATTGTATAGTCATTCTAGTTGTGGTAAAGCAGTCTGGAAAGGCTTTTAGGATCGACAGATCCAAAACAAGCTGCACACGTAATGGACAAAACTGGACGCGGTTCATAAGCAGATGACCTGATTCGAAAAAATTACCCAGTCACATTTCAACTCCTCCAGTTGGCACCTTCTTGGTATCAACGACACTCCAAAGAGCACACATTAGTAATTTTTGAGAAAAATTTTCGATTTTGAGGGAAGATGGACCACCGTTATGCAAAAGTTACCTGGATGAGTCTCAATTCTAACGAAAACAGCTCCTGGAACGACCTGGGCAAGTCTCCACACGGACAATACAAGTCATACAAAAATACAGACGAATTCTCCTTACAAGCATTCTTTGCAGCTCACACAGCGTTGATATGCTTTAGTTTTCAAATTATGAAGTAAGTAATTATGAGGAGCAGAAAGAGATCAGAGTAAATCTCGACGTTGCAAAAGACGCGATTTAGCAAACAAATCCATTGAAATGCAGGAATAATGAACGAATAGACTATTCAAAGTGAAATTTTCTAGAATAAGTGATCATTAGAAGTTTTTAAGAAGAAGCGCTTTCAAAAAGAGGTCCACCTAAAAAATTTCATCACAATTACCTTCAACTCTAGCTTTTCTAACAAAAAAAAATCAAACACATGTAGCGTAGGAGAAGAAATGGATAAAATATGTAATCAAGAATGAACTCAACTGTGGGTTTTTCCTACTATAAACATGACTTGGCTTTAAAAAAGCTTAAAAGAATATGATTTATGTAGCGCATGTCTCTGAATTGAGCTGTAGAAACCTTGCGCAAACAATCGGACTCTGCCCAAGAAGCTTGGCGGAAAGGAGACAAATTTACAAGGAAAAAAATCATGCCAAAAAAATATATGTCACGGAGATTATGTTGAAGCGATTTTCAAACTCTCATTCTCCCAACAATTTCGAATAAGGCGCAGCCGAAGAACAGTGAACAGAGTTGACGAGAACGTAGGTTTTGGGACCGAAGGATGACATATTGTGCGAATCGACGGGGTGTCGGCGAATGAGACGGGCCAAAACTCATAAAGCTTATTTTATGATAGCTCGTGCGGCCATACGAAATCATTCGCAGAATTTGCTGGAATCCTAGACGGCTACCCTTCTGCTATCGTCATTTTCTCTATTGTGGTGTTCTGCGAATCATTTAGCGTTCAGTTCGCCGAGCTTTCTGGCTGCAACCACTTTGTTGCTGAAAAACGTTGCCGTACTCTCTTCTCGATCATTTATTTTGCGTTTGTTGCAGAATGCAGCTCCATCGTTGCACGTTTTCAAACCGGCGACAACATCGATAGGTAACCCATAGCCGTAATTGTTAAGGAACTCCACTTTCAACTCATATAAGCCACCGAAAATTTGAAACTTCCGTCATACTTCGGTATTAAATCTTCATTTTTTTTTCTTTTCCTACGCATGATCTATGTTGCTCTGTGTTTCATTCCATAGAAGTTATGAAGATCGGTTTGCATTTGTAGAAAGTTTTTAGCTAACCAGTAAAAGGTCACATACACTGGAAAACCGACGGTATGTGATTCAAACATGGCATCTAGCGATTCGTGTTCTCGATTAAGTTATACTATGAAATAATAAAAACATCACGACTACTCAGTGTTTATTTGGCACCCTGATCACTTCCAGATTTTTCCTTTCTGTCCAAGTATTTTAAAATTTTTCTGAGTTATTAACCGACACAGCGCAAACATACTCGTTTTGGTGGTGTTACATATGAAAGATGACATGCAGTCAAATACGACTGCTGGTTCTGTTGGAAGATGACGAAATGGAAACTAGGCAACATTTTTTAAAATGACTTTTTAGACGACACAGTTGTAATTTTTTTATTGAAACGTTGTGCTGCATCACTGAGTTCTTATACAATACTCCCATCCGCTGCTGTTCCTTACTCCGGATCTGGGGAAATTCTGAATTCTCAGAGCGGAACCTCAAATCTTTACCAGTTCTCTCTCAAGTTGATCTTTGGTGAAATATAATGGAACACGCAGCTGATTTCTTATTTGTATACTACCTATTTTATTGTTGTGAGTAAAGAGCAATTTTTGTTTTGCGCCCGCAATTGCTTTGCTAAAGGAAGCATGAAAATCAAGTCAGACATCGATTGACGCCGTCCAGCGGTTGGCTTGTTCTCATTCGTTGTCTCTTCCTCAGTACTTTAATATGTCACTTCAGTGAAAATGTCGGTGACAAAGATGAAATGTACTCTTGAAATGGAATTTCCTCCAAAGATCATCTCTCTTATGATCCTTGTCCCATCCTGATATGAAAGTATAATTAGATTATTGTGAGACTCTTCCGCTCCTCACAAATACATCAGAAACATCTTCTCCTCTCTTTTATTACAAAGCAAACTTTTCTGTTATCGTTGCATACGGAAGGACAACATTTTTCAGATACTGTGAGATTCTACAAAAGAGTATCCTCACAAACAAATTTTCGTTTAGGCCGTAGATCTAGTTACAGGTACAGTAGCACTGAACAATTTCAACTGATGAACTTTCAGTCTCTGTGGGACCTGAAGTAACCATACCCGATTACCATTCATTTGTTTTGCGACACCTAACTGGCTCTATTTGACACCCATTTGGGAAAAAGTGGGGAAAACGGAAAGGATTCTTAGTCGTTTATTCTCGCAACAGCTCTCGTACGACGAACAAACAGTGATTGGCATCGAATCAAATGCCTATATTTGCGACCGTGCTCCGTGTCTTTCTGCTGTCAGTTACCTCAGTTCGTGCCTTATTGTGGAAGACCGACATTCCTCCTAACCTACTTTAGATGAAGGATACGTTGAGAAGAATTGAATTTCAATTCAACTTTATCTAAAAAAAAGTACAGAATGCTTCTTCAATCATTGAAGTCTCAGTGGACGATCCAATCGATGATTCGGGATAGAATATGCTGCTTGCGTGCTGCTGTCGGGCTAACAAATCAACCGCTCGGTCGTTAATAGGCCATCACAGTTCCGAGGCACGTCAACATTCGAATTCGTGCTAGTTAGTCTCAACAGAATGTCCAAGGGACTAAGATGGTAGTTACGGAGTGGTTTTCGTAATACGATTCAGGTGATTCGAGGCAATCGAGGGATGACCATAGATATTGCGTTCAGTGGAATTTACAATTTTCCATGCACCACAATTTTGCAATTCCCTCTTAACCTTTTTTTAATGACAGTTTACTCATATATTTTTATATTATGACATATTTTTAGCGGTAGGTAGGTGGTCAATTCTAGGTTTTATCGAACAATGAGATGGAAGAAGAAAAGTCGATGCTGAGGTGACTATCAATAAACCAAAATGAAGCTATTTTTTATCGGTTGGCGGAACTCTCCAATAGTTACTGTAGGTACTACTCAATCTTTATCCATCTTTTTGTTGCTTCAGGTCAGTTTGTATCGCTTTGATGTACAAGAATCGCTGGCACACATTTTCGTTGCTTCAAAGACTTGTGAAGCTCAATTTTTACTTTTTACATTTACTTTTACTTATTAGCTTTAATCTGAATCTCTGAATGTTATAACTAATCTTTTCGCGAACATTTAGACCTTGTTTGGTATTTAACTTTGTCTTTCAATAACGTACAACAGTACCTACATTTTAGCGACTAATATGTAATTTTTCAACTACGTATTCGTCTTCTTCGTGTTCATCTTAGATTAGAAAACGAAAAGAAGCTATTAACTAATTAATTATTACTTTTCTTGAAAGTAATTATTAAACGACGTTGATGATTACTTGATAACGAATATGGCTTAAGCAGTCTAAATAGTCTTTCCCATGACCATGTTCCTTGAAATTTGAATGAAACAAAATTCACCCATGGCATCGCATCACAGTTTTTACATTACAGAGAGTTTACTCTGAGGTGTTGAAGTAAGAAAAACTTTTGTTCGACGTTGAATCTTTTGGTGAACTGCTAATGGTGATTTTGTGCTTACAGCACTATCAATGGATCATTTGCTTCGCTTATCCGTGTTGTATTGCTTTGAGGAGTAGGACAACGCAGGTCAGTAACGCTCCATGAATTCTTGATATCAGTTCCAATTAGATTAGATGTAATTATAACACTTTCAGAAGCATACAGTACTATTTAGAAATCAAATAAATGGTCCACTGATGATTTTAAAATAAATTCATTCTTCTACTGCTATTTTCTGACGAAACCATATCTGGACAACATTACTATTACTCTGAACATTTCTGTCTCATCTATCATTAAAATTTTGCCAAACAACACCAAAATATCTTATCTCTGGGATGATGGTCAGCACCAATTAAGTTTGTTGACGGACCACTTCTCAATTGCTCGTGATTCCTAGCAATAATCCGAAGGAAAAGAAAGTTCCACGCATAAAGTTTCAGAACCGGATATATTTTCCAGCACAGAAGGTTCCTGACAGACGATTTGGCACGTTTTCCTTGAATGTATATCTCTGTAAGAATAGTCTCAGTATTTCTTGCATGTCTTCATTGCCTCCACTTCGTCGCACGGCGCTAATGAACTGCGAACCAATCGATGCAAGGAGTACGGTAGGCGAGAACGGCGGAGGGCGCTGAGAAGAGCTGGGGAAGAAATGAAAAACAACTAGACTTGAAGAAGTTCGATAAGTAAGTGGAATCTATGGGGTCTGTATAAGACGTTACGCTAATCGCTACACTGTACTAGATGTATTTTTGTTGTTGTTGAGATATTAAAATCACCCGAGAATTATGAGAATTAGAATCAATTAGGAACTCGCAAATGTTATCTGTTTCTCGTTGAAGTAATTATTGAAACGGTAACACTTTTCTTCGAAAAAGGAAAGGTTTTGTGTTTAACCATGTGAAAAAGATAGTGGAAAGATACTTCCCTCATAATTCGGGAGTTTGCTACGATTTTAGGATCTTCATCGATAAATCCCCAACAAAGATAACACAAATTCTGCTCGAATAATGATGTAAGAGAGCTGTCAATTATTTTCGTTCTCTCCGTTGAGGAGCTTTGTAAAGAAGTCTCCACTCCATTCATCCTATCGTAATTCAGTGGAGCGTCGGATGGGTGGATGGGGCGTCGAGTGAATTATGACCGACACCAACCACCACTAGCGCACTTATCGACTGGTCGCAAACAGAGGGACTTTTCTGTATGACTCTTGCTGCCTGCTTCATTTAATATCTAGATTTCATTGTGGAGACTAATGCTAGAGTTCAAGCCAGATTGGGAAAAAAAAAAAACTCAACGACAATGCAAGGGCTGTAGGTGCTCGGAGAGCTCCTGTGTATATTACGTTTCTCTAAGTATTTTCTTAGAATTTTCCTATGATAGATGTAATAAACGAAGTACAGAAAGCTTTCAAGCTTATCTCTTGTCAAAACTTTAAAGCAAAGGACGACGAGATTTCAAAACTTTGTAAATAAAGGCCCACCTCTTTAGTTGTATCAGCGCATGAATATACCGTAACCTCCGTCTGAAATAAAAACAGTTCGTACAAAAGCAATAAGCCAGGTGGAAGCACTTTAGATAAAATCTTATGCAAATCTTATAGAAAAAATCCTGTAAAAAAAGAAAAACAAGATTTCCTTTGCCAGTAAACTAATGGCCTTTAGTCAACGAAGCCCAAGCAAGCCAGGTGGCGGCAGTTTCAAAGGAGAAACAAGCGAAAATTATTACGTTGACTTTGCTCCGAAGTTCAATCAAAGAATTAAAGGAAGAATGCAGCCGACTCAAAGAGAAGGGGGAGAGATTTAGTGAAGAAGCTTTTAGAAGTTGAGACAGGCGGTCGGTGGTTACAGAAAGAGTGATCACCGGGGTTCTCGCCAAGTCAATCGCACTGACTTTAATAAACATTCATTGATCTACTCCGCTCAGTAGCTCTCAAGACGTTTTATCGTTTCTGGTTGCAGTGGGACGTCCTTGTGAAAACAACACAACAGGAATTATGGCAACAGGAAAGTGCATTTGTTTGAAAGGAAACGCGTGAAATTCATCCGTAGAATGTCCGAATAAAAAAATAGAACAATTATCTACGAACTGTTGCAACTTTTCAAGTCCGTACTTTTTTTTGCTATTACATGGATATGCCGAAATCAACTTCTTCTGGAAAGAGAAGTATGCACTTTGTTTTGTAAATGAGGTATGTACTTAAGCTGATGTACTCTCACACCAGTAAAATTTATAAAAACAAATAATAACTATATCATCATGAGTTTGATCAATGAGGTTGTTCGAAAAAGGGACACGTTTCACGGAGTGGTTTTCCTTAACAATTTTTGAACTGCAGAAATTGCATGAGTGAATCGTCGCATGCAGAAAATTCGGAAAAGACGCCATAATTTTTTGCTCATGTCTGTAAAATCGATATAGAAACCGTATTTTCTCAAAACACACACCACTAGTGTCATATTATATTTTAGTAAAAAAGAAGCAACTCCATATTAGCGACGATTTAGAAGTAGTAGTCGTGGAACGGTGCTCCCCAGGCAATAATAACGTAACGTTGAGGAAAGCGGTCCAAATCGATGGTTTTGTTCTCCCACTTTTGTACGAAGCAATCCTAAACGGAAAGACGAGTGGACTGCAACTCATAGTGTTCCAAGGCCATCTGAGTTTTATTAAATATGAGCGCCAAGAAAACTGACGTTTTTGCTGCATAGCGCCTGAGCCTGCTGGAGGATTCCATTCGGATTTTGTATCCTGGCCACAGTGTTCGCCCAGCCCTCGTCCTCTTATGCTTATTAGTTTCTCTTTACGCTAATTAGATAAAAATCTGGAGGATTTTCACGGATTCATAAATTATGATTATCAATACTTTCGGAAAATATCGGATTACGATTTTTCTTCCTCAGAAGCTTAACTGCGTCGGACTTATTCTAACACATTAGCTATTCATTCTAAAGATGTACACCTTCTGAATAGCAAGGGCCATTTTACTCCTTACCACATCCTTAACTTTGAAAATCCCTGCATCTTTTTGCATCTTCTGCTTTAGCATGTTTTGTTGCTCCCAGAACAAACCATAATTACACATAAGCCTTTTGATTTCGCTTTAGCGAACAATGTTGAGCTTATCACCGATGAATTTCAGACGTTAATTTGATGATGGTGAAAGCTCTTCAGAGATTTACAAAATAGGATAAGTCTATTTTCTTTCTTTACGCTTCTATTGAATTCTACATTTCTATGATCTCCTGGAAGGCTCGAAATGAGACCGGTCACCCACACACGACCACAAATACAAACACATACATGAACACAAAGCCAATTAATATGCAGTACAATAAAATGAATGAATTCACCGCTTTTTCTCCGCCACTTTTAGGGAATAATTGCATCAGTGGTGATGGAAACAACCACTACTAACTGCCTATATATGTCTTATCTAGACTTTGAATGAACTTAACTGCAATTGGCGATCTCGACTAAAAATAACCATTTGTGTAAACATAACCTATAGGAGTGATCTATCACAAATACGTGCCCATTCTATACAAAGAACATTGTAAACTGACGGCTCTCTGCGCCATTTTCTGTGACAATATGTGTGTCATGTGTGGAAAATAATCCCACAACTGTATTCAAAATCACGAAAAGATAGGGAATTTCTCAGTAAAACCAGCAAAAAAGGGGAAAAGTGGTAATGGTTGGAAGAATCATGGATCACAACTAAACAAACAGAGAGCTCCATCTTTGACAAATTTTGAAAGAAATTATCCTGAGAAGAGAGTACAATGATTTTATGATTTGTTGGTGATTTAAATCAAAACGTTCAACCTGTCTGTTCAATCGAATCAACGACCTCTTTTACTGTTTGAAGGTATATATACTCATAGTAGGTTTACGTCTTCTTTTTATCATCATCTTTTACAACAGTGGGCTTATTCTGTCACATGTGTGTGAATGTGTGTGTAACGAAATTTCTGAAAGCAGCGAGACAGGTGGAACAGTGACGAGTTGGTGCGCCGGCGCAAAAAAACCACTAAAATGACGAGAGATGGGTGTCTTTGCGTCGAATTTTTGCAACGACGCCAACGACGGAATTGGAATCAGCAGTATCTTTTGCAGCAGGTATAGTTTCGAGAACTTTGTCGAAGAAATGAAAACCGTAATCCGTCACATTGCTGTGAGATCTGCAAGCGTTACGCTTCGTCTGCGCGTACTCCTCCATACACTTATTTCCCTTCATCAGGTTGGTAGCATCCCTTACTCGAAAGATAACACATTCATACAGACGGCTGCTGGAACCCTCACTTAGACGGGCCGTGCTCACAGAACGTGCGGGCCCCAGGATCTTTTCCAGTCGTTTCGTTCCCTCGCTATCGTCGTCCAGGGCGATCTCAAGTTTCGCGACTTACGAAGACGATCCACCTGAGCTCTCAGTTAGTCCACTCATCTCGTTGGGGGCTTTCCTCAAGGGAGTTTAGCTCTTGGAATTCACTCTAAGGTTCTTTTAGTTCATCTATGGTCGATCCTTCTCATAATGTGATCGGATAGTCAATGCTTCGCTTTCGATATATATTCCGCTGGGTCGCGAAGGCGGACACTACTCTTAAGTAGGAGCTGTGAAGACGGTGTTGAGTGCGCCGATTGAACTTCAAAAGACAAGTCTTTCACTCTCAGCTTTCTGCTGCTCTCTGCTTTGCGCTGGGTAGTAAGTACCTTCCTAAACGTGGCAGCGGTGTCTGCCACGTCTCCGCTGCGTTACAGAAAAATTGTTGAGTCGAACACATTGGGATCTGTTGGAGCCGTAGAGATGTTAACTATGTTAGTTCATGTAGTTCTATATCTTGTGTTATTGCCATTGTATGTAATCACCATTGTGTTGAGAGATTCTTATTCATCAGCTCAACGTACGTAGCTATGTTTGGCACAGTTGCCCGATTTTGGTATGATTTTGGGTAAGTACCCGGTCCAATAAACCATCTTCACAACTCGAGCAAGGACACAGCAGAATCTTGGTGCATCGGTCGGTCCTTCGCTTCCCTGACGGGTGCTGCACACGCTGTTCTCATCATTCTATTTGGTTCTTTCTTCAAGTCGTTTTCCATATTCCAAGGTATGATGAAGTTAACGATGAAGGTAACGTATGATGAAGTTCCCACGATCTGGGAGCCTTCAGGTTGTACTTCCCCGTCCATGCAGTAGACGTTCTTAATGAACTGTGTCTTCTTTCGGTTTTTTCAATCCTATTCTCTTCCCAGCTTCGTTCACGTCCTTGAGTAACGTCTCTAATTCATTGGTACTTCTCGAAAAAGAATGATGTTATCAGCAACGCGAAGATTCGAGAGGAATCTTCTGTCAACACTTATGCCCCTCTCTTCCCAAGGAAGTGATTTCATAATCCATTGCAAAGCAGCCGTGAACAGCGTTGGTAAGCCATCGCAGTCGAGTCGTGCATGTGTCGTCTCCAGGTCCAGAACCAAAGACCTCCAGATGACCAGCAGAAGATTTGATCGCCTCTCAAGTCGGTCGTCATGAAATCCGACGTCTAAGATGGCAGCGCACAGTGTGAAAGATACTGGGGCAGTGTGTATGCTAGATTGCCAGCAGACTTACCCATGCCGAGTTAGTTCTCATCGCAGGCCGTCGTCAACTTATATGGATCAGATAGCCACCTTGCGACATTTCGCTAAGACGGTGGTGAGTTTTGGCGTTGAGCAAATCATATTCCAGTATATTGTAGACAAAGGTTCTCGTTACCAGTTCCTGTACACTACGATTTCCAGAGTTTTGCCCTGGTTCTTGACCTTGGTTTGAGAACGAACTACGATATGTACATCGTAATCATGTTCATTCCTTGCGTACTGAGTGAAATCGACTAGGACCAGGGAATCTCAAAAAATGCATTTGTTCTTTGGCGGGACTTCTTTCATTATAGCCATCCCGCTAATAGCGGAAATAACACTGATTCTTAATGTAGCAATACTAAGAAAAGTTTCAGGTTTGCAAAGGATAGAAAAACATCCACGGCAACTCGTTACTTGCGTACTCAGTGACATCGTTCTAAAAAAAGCTTTATTTCTCTGAAGACAAAGCTAATTATCCAATAGAGCGAATACTAAAACCTATCTTACAGAGTAGGAGAGCATCAATGTTTGAAGAACTTCCATAACTGAGTGGCCACCGATAACTCAAAATAGGAGCATGCAAAGCGAAGTGCTATTTTGTTGAATGTTCGGCATTCTAAAACAAACCATCGAATAATCACATACAAACGTCTTTGTACAAAGACGATGTACAAATGAAAGTAGTTCCCTAATCCCAATGAAATAAGCAATGAGAGCAGAAATGACTGGGAAATAAAACCAAACATTATAAGTTTGAGAAGCATAAAAAAGAAAGGCTACAATTATGATACCTAGCATTAGAACGAAACAGAAGACTGGTATCCGCAACACCGTACATAAAATTTTTTGAAAAAAAAGTTTTGAAAAACTTCTAAAAAACTCCAAAACTTGAAAACTGAAAAGAGACTGTTAGAAATTATTAACTTGAAGAAACAGATAAACACTCAAGAACCGAATAAAAAAAACGCTTACAAGTAAAGAATTGTGTCTGTGGCGAAATATGAAACTTTTAATTTAATAAGGTAAAGACAAGGGTAAGACACCTCAAAAAAATTTAGAAGTAAACGTCGTCAAAATGAAAGCCATATGAAGATAAAGAGGTCAATAATGCTCGTAATTGCAAGAAGATCTGTTTTAACATCAGAACATTGATATTCACCCTGTTAACTTCAACACAAGGGGATCTAAAACCCGACGAAATATCCATCAGGCCACAAAGATAGATAGGTTTTTTTTTTGGAAACCACTCGAGATATGTAGTCCGGTGTAAACGATGTGAAGCCCTCCACAGCTGTGAAAGCGGTTGCGCTGCAAGCGGCACTGTCTCCTCCGAGGCGGGGCCCTTATCTTTGCAGCCCGAAGGCAGCACGGGAGGTTCTCGATCGCAACCGCTAGTTCCATTGCAGCACTTCCAGCATATCCAAATGCACCAAGGTTCAGGATGTTTCAATACGATTGATTCGACACAGTTATTTGATATACTACGAGTACAAAAAAAAGGTTCTCAATGCTATAAGTAATGAAATACTGCAAACTCCTTATCTTAAAAAGACTCGAACCACCAAGAAAGCTGCTTTATGTCTTTGTGTCTTTAAAATAATCTGAAGTAATACCAGAACAATGATAACAAGCAAGGAATATTCCGACTCTAGGGTAAGACTTACTCTTCCACTCGTACTCTAACAAAAACACGATTGCAAAAGTTGGGTATACAGGGTCAAGCGTACGTTGAGGATTTCTCATTAGGAGGTTGTAAGAGTGGTGACGGAGTAGAATGGGGGGGATGGTAAAAGGGGGGTCGGAAAATCAGGAAAAAATGAGAGCAAAGAGGTAAGGAAGACAGGGTTGTCGATTTTAAATAAACACAAATTAAGGTGTGCAAAATTTTCAAACTTTTCGGGTCCCGATATCTGCGACTAAAAAAATGGAAGAATTGTCTCAAAGGATGAAAAATGTTAATGGTGTCAAATTCAATACATGGGATCGAAATAAGTTTGTTTAATATTCGAATTAATGATTAAGAAAGACTTGAAGAAGCGGTTGAGGAAGAGTAGTGTAGCGAAAACAGCTAGCTAACGTTTAGCTAAAATGAGGGTCACAAACCACAAAATGTTCTTCTTAAAGTTATTCTTTATAATTCTGGCAATGAAACTAGCTTTTTGAGCCAATCTTGAAGATGGACGAGCATGTTCCTGCTGCTCTAACCTATGCTTGATGACGTCGGAGACGCTCCGGTGGCTCAGACCGTGCAAAATCATGTCGTCGTACGTGCGTGGTAAGGGAGTCCACTTTACCTGTACGAAAAGAAAAGCCTTCAGGAAGGAGAAGAAGTTCGTACAAAGAAAAAGTACCAGGCAGTAGTATCCTTTCTGGAATATCAAGTTTCTATAGAAAAGGCTCTCGGTTACTTTTGAACTAGCACAAATATTCGAGTAATTGAATAAACGTGATGCAATACAATGAAACACATGAAATGTGATGCTATGATAAACTAACGTGATAAAAGTTGTGAAGATAATGAAATAGAAAACAACATTGTTTTCAATGCAGTTAGCTACCTAAAATTTCTGATACCTTCAAGAAATCAATCTGTTGGCAGATCCATAAGATCTAGGCACTAGAAATTTGTGAGTTGTTGTTTTATATGAAAGTAATGGAACTAACCAGAGGTAGCTTCGTATTAAGTACTGAGAGACCATAGGAGGCAAACTTTATTTCATTAATAGCTTGCACATTGATTCGGCACTTGTCCGTTATGGCCAATTCAATATATTGTCATGAACTCAGTATATTGTCAGTGCACCGGAAAGGAAACGAAAATTTGCTCAGGATGACAATCGAGATCTTCAGAATCTAACGGGGACGTCCTGTCCGGCACGACTTTCTCAGCCCTTGCTCATGCGGGACGCGGTAAACATTGCCATATTACGGTGGCGTTCCCCCGCATCTCTCACATCGCATCCGAAGACTATAGGATTGGGAATGGGATCAAGGGGCAGCCTCGAGGCCCCTGAAGATGCGTGACACTTCCCCATCGATCGCGCGATTACGAAGACTTTGATAAGGACATCTCTTGAATAGCTTTTACGTACTCCATTAAAATAATCAGTGATGCGTGTAGCGAACAGTCAGTCGATGGTGCAATATGTCCGACACCACTGTTCTCTTTCGTCTCTTCTGTAGTCCGTTATTCCTGCTTCAGCCTAACAAAATCCGATCAGTAAAGCAAAAACTTATTTAGCAAAACCACGGTTATTCTAATTGTTAAAACCACCTCTTAATAACATCTATATTTGGCGAACTTAATATGTAGTGCTCTAAATACAATTTCAGAAAAGTTGCCAGTCAAACGTTCTTCTCAGTTTTTTCTCCGGTTTTGCAAAAATCGAGATTCCGGCAGAGATCAGGCTATCCACTATTTGTAATCACTGACAATGAGAAAATTGTGTGTACGAAGTAGAAAATAGAGTCCTTTTTGATCCCTCCTTCCATTTTGCAAGAACGAAATAATTCCAGCTGTGATCGAACTTTCAACCATTCGTTTCCATTGTCGATGAGTAAAATTGTCTGCGAATATTGTCCATGTTCGAATGTCCTTGAATCTTGTTAAATTTGTAGCTTTTATATTGATCTGCTTCACTTATGGCCAAGAATTTTTTAACAGCCAACGCTTCGGCCTCATTGCCATCGTTGCAACCTGAAGAAGTCAAACCCATCAGTAATTTATCCTCTCAAGTGCCTCATCACCTCCAAAAAGTATTGAAACGATAAGCGTACTCAAAGACCAACACATCGTCTAGTGCTTACCTCATTTGTTTGTAGATGAGGACGTAACAGACCACGGCGCACCACAATTATGAATCACAAGGCTTTTCTATACCCTGGCGGCCCGCAACGTAGATCAAAACCCGCACAGATCTTGATAAGGGGCTAGTTCGCTTGTGATCGCAGTGTACTCATCCTTTCTGTTTATTTTTGGATTTTTGGGGAAAATCCAAAATGTCTCTGGTATCCTGCACGCTATGATCTCAGACTCCGAAGATAACGTCGTAACTTCTACTACCTCTGTTCTATCTTCTTATTCTATCTTCTATCTCTGTTTCGGAGTTTTGATTAGATATTCTTGGGTGTGCTCCAAGCTGGGAGAGAGTTTAGATTTTGCGAGTCTATCTATTTGCTCCTTGACTTTGAATACACGGAGGGTTTCCCCTATATAATAGTCACAGCACGACTTGCACGTGATACGACACATCACTCTTGATACCATGCAATCCCGTTCTCCGCCATGTGGGCAAACCACGCAGCTGAGAGTTGTGGAGAGTCGATCATATGCAGGATTGTGTACTAGCTGGCACTTTAAGTTCGCTAGTGGCATTTCTACAACTTTCACGTTGGTCCCGTAGACTCGCGAAGGCAACTTCGTACGTTCTGTCCATATCATCAGATATGTAGGGCAGGCAGATCGGAATCTTTTCTGGACCATCCACTACTTTGGAAGGGATTTCATGCCTGTCAAGCAACACAGCCTCCAGTCGGGTACCCATTGGATATTGACACTTTGTGGGCCACATTTACAAACTACTTTTTTCCTGGGTACCGCTGCCATTCCTACCGCCGTTCTGTATATGTTGCCTATGACAGATTTTTCATTTTACTTGAATGCGCGGAACGAAAGTGGATTAAAATGTTTGCTGCTGGGTTTTTGATATCATTTAGTCTTTAGTCCCATTTCGCAGGTAGATGTGGACATTCAAAAAAACTAACCAGTTCGCTTTTCTTTTGTGAAGTTAATGTGCGGACCCTGCTGGTTAAGAAGATTGGAGCCGTGTCAAATTCAGCCTGTATTGACCAGACGGAGCAACAATCATCAATAGTAGTAGTCTAATACAGTAGAATAATAGAAAACAGATTAGTATATAGCTGAATATCAGGGAAGTAGCTTAGAATATAGTAATTACTTCCGTTTCGCCTCTACCCTTAGACGGAAGGAGTAGAATACAGAATAATAAGTAGAGAATAAGTAGGAATAACAAGTGCTATTCACTCCCGAGGTTCTTCAGTAAGGAAGAGTGAACAGAATGTGGAACTGATATATAGCCTGCTATTTATAGCCAGCTAAGGCGCCAAAAAAGGATCAATATGTGAGTAAGTGTTAGGTCAAGGAGATCATAAAAGAGACTAGATACAAGCGTATTAGTAAATGTTTTAAAACTACGTATTCTATATAGTTCAGGATACTTACAAATGATATGTTTGTTATTAATAAAGCATTTAAAAATAGCCTGAATAAGAATGTTCTTGTCATATTTTAAAGTACTCAGGAGCTTGAGCATGATCTGTAGTCTGTCTATAAAATCTTAAAAAGAACTACAGTTCCTAGATATTCGGAGAGTCTCAGCATATATGATAGCAGTTTTAAGAGTATTAGAAATAAAAGAATTGCCATGGCAGAATCTAGAGACAGTAAAATTGAATGTCTGTCTTGTTGTATTGTTTAGTGTAAAAATGGTCGTTAGAACAGCAAATATGTAGGCCTAAAAAATAACATTCATAACCATTAGTTTTTTTTGTACCATTAGTTTCTTCCAACGTCAAAAAATTATGGTAAGTTTGGTCTAGAATATTTGTAAGGATTTTTCTTCGGCATTATGTATGATTAGTAGATCATCCATATATCTAAATGGATGAAAATCAAATTTGGATTTATGAATAGTAAATGCGCAAATGTACTCATAATATGAGAGGGTAGGGTCCGCTAGAAGTGGACTGGTATAACTACCTTGTGAGATACCTACGATTTGTTTAAATAATCTCTTTCTTAATAATCTCCTTTGCAAAAACTGTTCTCAAGAATATATTCGAGTAAAGTTATAAGGTCATAAATGCTATAGTTTCTATAATTAGGTTTATCTATAGATACATTGGGGTAGAATATTTTGCGTTTATAAATTAAAACAAACGTTTTTCGAGCGTTTTTGAAACATATTTTGATAATTTCTATGATGTTTCTGATAATGACCGCATGAGGAATGTTAGTAAACATGTTGGTAAAATCTGCAGAAAATAATTCAAGCCCATGTCCTCTTATGAATGTTATATCATAAGTTGTATTTATGTTATCAATAGACCAATAAGTGTTTAAGCAGTTTTTCTTGTTATAGACGGCTTTAGTGTAATTACGAAAATGTCTTTTAAAGAAGTAGAGAATATTCACTAATTCTAATGGTAAAGGTTTGACACGGCTATTCGAGGCATTGTGATGAATCTAAATTTAATAGGTGTTTTATGCAATTTTGGGATAGCATAAATATCTGGAAGATTAGGATCGTTAATATTGGTGAGACCTGGACTTCTTATGTATTTGGCGTGTTTATCAAGTATATCTAAAGGAATATCATGTACTATTTTATAGTAAATGTTGGAAGAATTGTAAAGTAAGCTCTTTAAGGATAGAAATAAGGTAATATTTTTGCAGATAATGCCATAATTAGAACTAGCTTTATCTAAGGAGCAAATAATAAAGTATTTTTGTATGTAATTTAGTTCTGTGTAGTATGTGGAAAATTCAATGTTACTAGTACTGCTGTAAAGAATGAAGCGGTAAGTAGTATATAGAAAGTTCTTATAAAAGTTAGAAATGCTATAAGTGTTGTAGTCATTTAATTTATACCTATTTTTTATTCTAGATGTTACAGTTTTTATGACGTTATCCCATAGATGATATATCTGTGTAGTAGTAAAATTCGTATGTGGTCTGAATTTTGCATCTTTGCTTAGTATGTTAAAAATTTTATAATTTATAAATATATTAACATCACATGTTAAAACAAGTTTATGGTGTGTGTCAATAAAGTTTTTAAAGTTACCACAAGCACAAGGGATGGTAGTTATATCTAAATCTTGAATATTTTTGAGAAACTTATTGTAATTATATATCTTAGTGGATATGTGTTTGAGGTATTTGAATATTAATCTAATTGGGAGGACTTATTTGTTACTGTTATTCTGAATAATGTTAATGATGAATTTATTATTAAGCATTCTGGATAAATTATGGTTATCAAGTTTAGCAGAGTAATATGGAATCTTAATTAAGATATGATTATTATTAAATGTGTTTTTATGTCATAAAGTATATGTAGGGTTTTTAAATTGGTAAAAATATAAAGTGGAGACTAGAAACGTTTTCTGTAAATTGGATATTCTGAAAGAATGGGGATCATACGTGGATAGGTAAATGAGGTTTTGCTTAAAAGACTTGTTTTTGGATTTAAGATACTTGTAAATGTGATCAAAATGAGGATTAGATGTGAATAGATCTGTTATTTCTTTTTTAACTTCTTCTAATTTATAAACTTTTTCTTAGATTTCTTTTTATGATTATTACCTCTATTGTTTCGATATTTTATAATTTTAAGATTGTAGTAAGGATGATTTTTATTATAAGTTAAAGGATTATTTATGTGAAAAATATTCCCATATCCTTTAATGTTATCATTAAAACCGAAAGTGTATAGAGTCATCGTCGAATGTAACGACAATGTAGCAGCGGCTTGCGGTCTAACGTAGGCTTTCCGATTTTGGACATAAAAGCAACGGCAAGAGTGGGTGCCCATGGCTAGGCCTCTAACTTGTCGGTAGTGCTGTCCCAACCACCGAAAAATCGAGCAATTTAGGCATTCGTTTATCAGTGTCATGATCTGCCTAATGCTAAATCCGTATATTCTCGAAGAGGCCTGGTACTGCGTGAGAAATTCGTAGACATCCTTTTGTAAACACGACCACGACGTCGTTTACAACGTCATTACAGAAGTGACGTCAAAAGACTATGACGCATTCATGTTCATTCATGTTCAAACGTTGTACTGCGAAGGTGGTTGAAGAAGGTGTTGAAACCACTTAGATGAACAGGGACATATCTCCTCAAGTGATTTGGAATCATGTTGAGCAGCTAGGAAATTCTATCCGTGGGGCCCCCACTATCACTTATGATAGGTCTCACCTTAATGTCGCGTGGACTGTTTGAAGCGAAACCATTTGCAGAGAGCTTGTGGGTTTTCATAAGGGTGTTGGGCTGGACATACAGGCAAGTCATTTTTGAGACGCGTAATAGGGTTTTTCGGTAGCCCTGCTGCTCCAGCTGTTTCAACCCAAACTTTGTTCAGACTGCGATATTGTTTTCGAAACTCATTGGCGGAGGATGGGATATATAGATCGTCATCCTCAAGGCGTTGTCTCGTTATCACTATGTCTAGTTCACGTTATAAGACAGCAAATTCCCCTCCATTGTCACTAACGGAAACCTTTATGTTCCCAGGTGAACAAAGATTGCGAATCTCACGTAGGCCTCGGCGTTGCGCAACAGAATGGTTGAGATCGATCTCTTCTCGTGAAATGCTCCAAAGCGGTGCACACTGATGTTGCAAGCACACGGATATTGTTGCCTACAGTAGCATTGGGGTCCAATGAATTATACACTGTCAAAGATTGCTCAGCGATTCTGTTTTCATCTCTTTGTTCTTCTTCTTTTGCTCTCATTCGCAACCTATCATGAATCAATCGGAGGCTGCCCACGATCTTGCATGATCCCTCCGACCTTATTGATTGCAAAGGTGTGAAATTAGGGCCAAGATATAAAACAGGAAGCGCATCAGCTGAGATGAGTACATTGCCAATCACAGAAGTACGAAGTTAACTTTGTGCTTTGTTGTTTACAACAGTGGTGGCGCCGTGGTCTGAACATACAGAGGTCACTCTGATAGGTACAATAGACTTCTGATGTTGCTGAAGGTCTACTAATCGTCTGAACTTTTCTTGCAGTCTAGATCTAGAACTAGAGCGAACACAATCACGTACGGACTTTGACCTACCCACTATTCTTCTCCAAACGCGTTCCAGCACAAAACGTTCGCAACATTGTTCTTTATACCCACACTTCTCCGACAACGAGAACTTGTGATCTTGCCTTGCCTTCTATGTCACACGCAGGAGTTGTGTTAGACTTTGTGTATTTGCCGTCTTTCTTTGGAGACACCTCTTATCTCGTGAAGTCGCTTATTGGCCGTGAATTTAGGCCTAACCTGATGTTGTTGACAGCGGCGGAGAAAATGGATAATCTGTCTTTCTTAGAAGATTTTTTCTCTCAAAGAAAGAACTTCCTTTACCATTCCGAAGCAGTTTGCTTGCACATCTGAGTTGTTTGTAAATATTGAATAATAGTGTGAAAGTTGTTTGAAAACGTGTTATCCGCCGTTCTCAGCTTTTTTTATTTTTCAAAAATTGTGTCGTCAAATACATACATTAGTCATCTTTTGAAATTATATGTTTAAATATGTACTAACAAACTTCTAATCTTTGCAGTAGCGTCTGTGGCGTCCACCTCGTGCTAACGTCAGCTAATATACCTGGAGGATGTATTTGGTGAGTAGACAATGTGGTAGACTTTGGTGAGTAGACTTCTAATCTTTGCAGTAGCGTAGTAATGTGGTCATGGCCTACCGGCAGCATCTTCGCCAATCCGACTGCCCATTAGTTTATTTTTCTGTGTTATCTTGGCACGTCTTTTAATATTTACGCCTAATAATAATCATCCATTGGATCTGTTTATACACTAATCGCATTATTTACAGATGTACCACAATATTTCAGCCATATCTTCTGAGGAAAGGTTTGTACGTCTTATTAAGTTTTTCCCCAAACGAAGACCTTCGAACGAATGGCTGGCAAGGTAAAAAAAAAAGTTGAGAGATGAATGGCCCACTTCCTCACCTACGACGACGACGACAAAAACTTCACTCTCGGATCAATTGCATACATTGCTAATCGCACTACTGGCAAGGACTTTTTTTGCGGAAACCTTTTTCCAGTCTATTTGTGAGTTCTTTTAAAATTCAATGTTTTCTGAAATCAACATTGTCTCTGCTCAGGCTTGCGCTGTGAGACGAAGGCGGAAACTTTTCGGGATTACTATGCTAGAAGAGCGTTTAACAACGTTACTGTTACTATTATTCAAATTCGCTCTCTAAAAATGTCCGAGACTGCAAAACTATTCTATTAAAAACTCCGGTTTTACATCAGTGGCATGACTCGATATTGATCTAATTGGAGGACGGATGTGACTACTTGTACAAAGCTATTTTAACATATGTTGTCCTTAAACATGGTAGAGAAGGAACTACGATCTGACGGGACTAATCTAAATTAACCGGGCAGGAACATTTTGTTGTCTGAGTGACGGAAGGAGATCTAGGCACCATCTCAATATTGTTGTGGTGTACTGCATATATGAGGTAGCAGCGCTGACCTTTCACGACCGTCTCGATGTCGTCGATGAGTGTTCTTTATTCTAGCGGTCGTCGCACCACGACTGGAATCCTAAAAGTGCGATCTGATAAAAAATAATATTCCGCTCTTTGGCATTGTTGTCTGCCTACGTCTTTGATGGTTCAATTTCGCAATAGCGGAGCATCTCAGTTTCACTGTCGTTAATATGAAAATTTTAATGAGATAGATAGTAGGGTGAGCTGAATGATGCGTTGCCGTGGTGCGATATTTGTTCCCGTTTGATTTTAGCTGCATTTTAGGTAGGTGATTTTAGATAGGTGAAAGTGTGCGAAAATCCGAAGAATCGAAAATCCGAAACAATAATCCGAAGACTTCGAGCGTGACTATTTTCGTGTTTCAGGATGATAATTGCTTTTGTCGCTGTACTCCTTAATTCGCTGGTAAGGATAAAATTGCTACCATTCATTTACTCCCCTCCCGGTCGCTGTTACTGAAAAAAAAATGCAAATCCTTATGTTTGAGAGTTGCTTTAAACTATCCTTTGGCAGATCGCAGAAAAAAAAGTTGAAGCGATGACCGTACGTGACTGACGCTTCGCATGGAGATATGGAAGTGTTATGGAAGCATGGAATTATGGATTTGACAAAAATCTGCCCTCTCTCGGAAAATATAAAAACATTTAAAGCTATTTTAGATTAGGTCTAGGCAAAAAGAAAAGAAGACATTCGTATGCTTTTGAAAGAGAGACAAAAAGCCAGAAACATCTTGTAGCCATATAAATGGGAATTTGCAGATAGCTTTTATGTAGAGTTGTTAATAATGGCGTTCGGCGAAAGAGCAGTCACAGGTTGTTTAAGATGTTTCCAGAAAATTTTTAGACAAGTTTATCTCTGTAATTAAACACCGTTACATGTTTGAAGAGTTTTGTGGGTAAATAAATACATGGGGAAACTAATTCCGCCCATGCTAGATCCGGAGACAACCATTTAGAAATTTTTATACTGTCAAGTTGTCATATCTAAGAAATTTCACCTTATGCTGGAGGTTATCTCGCATCGGCGTCGATGAAGTTCATGAGTTACTGCAGTCTACAGAACCACACGCTAATCGCTTGAGTACGGTTTAGAGAGTTTTGAAACTCCGATGAATGTGTTTGTTAAGGAAGAAAAGATTATACATATCTGAATGAGTTGCTGGAGTGAAGTGAGTTGTTAACTGCCCACTCATGACAAATTTTATAGCCAAAGATAGTTAGTATCGTTGTGTTTAGTATTATAAACGATAAAGTCACTGGCGTATCAATCCACTTGGAATGCGTCAACGCGTTTTATTGCAATTCGTAATCGTTGAGGTTTTGGAACGGGTGTTGACCTATACAAAGGCTTGCGGGGCCAGTCGATGATCAAGTCAGTGCTGTTGTCCTCTCAGACAGGTCCGGCACCGATTTATCGGCATAGAGGATGAAAGGATTGCTTGGTATCAGGGTGGACTCGAGCCTTCGATTGTGGGGCAAAAGCAGACCTCTTTACTGACTGCGCCACTCCAGCCCCGTTTAGTATTATAGGATTTAGATATATATGTACGTATATATACATATATACTTACATATAATAATGTATATGTATATATATATATATGTATAATATATAATATATATATATATATATATGTATATATATGTATATATATATATATATAGAGCAGAGGATTTTGACTCCTCTTTCTTCTAATGCAAAACCAAGAATCCGCGTACTGCAACACTGTGAAGATCTGTGGGAGCACTACTCCGGACATATTTATTAGCTACATTTTATGTTTTCTTTAACATTTCTCGTGTCCTCTTTTGTTGAATTCAGTTCCTCATAGTTTTTCTGTTTTTTCTTTATATGTATGTATGCATGTATGTAGGGAAACTTGCTATTTTTGTTATTTATCCTTTTGTTGTCGTGCTGCTGATTTTTTCTCACAATTTTTTCAATTGGATGCACAATTCGAATACTACGGGTAACAATCCTTTTCTTGTAGTCGTCTTCATTATGAACCGCTGTTAATTGCGTGTATTTTTAGAAGTATTGTTTAGGTTATGTGGTGATTGTTCCTACACATTTACGCGAGGTGTTTGCTGAGTTTTGTGAAGTGTAGTCTGTTTGGTGTTCTTGTGTGTGATGTGACACAGGGATCCATTGAAATTGAATTATCTGACATCCTGTGACATTCTAGGTTTCATTGCAACTTAACAAACGTTAGCACCATAGATGTGATATTCGGAGGCGGTGCTCCGACTATCTCATCTATGGTATGTCTATCCCTTTTTCTCGTGGTAACCGGCGGTGCCTTCACTTGAACTGTCACCCCCGGTCACCACGAAAAAAAAGGGGTAAACAGTTTAGCATGTTGAGAGATGTAAGAAATTCGAATATTTCCATTGCAGATATTCGCTTCAACGTAAGAAGCAAATGCACGACGGAACAGTCGGAAAAGAAGGAATATTCATTCATAATTACCGTGTAAAATAAAATAATGTTAACCATGAGATTAAAATCTTAGTCACTTACCTGCCTTCTGATTACAGTATCGCAGTAGATAGAGTACAATAAGCTACGAAATGAGACATTACCGAGAAGGAACCACCGAGCAATAGAGCGAGAATGTGCAGTCAGAGCGTGATTTTTACAGCAACAAAATTTCGCTGAAATAAACAACTAATATTTCCGTTCAGAGGAAAAATCGTACAGCAGTGAAGGGTATCTGGAGATACCCTAGAACATGGCGGATCTACCGATACACAACACATTCATTGCTTTTCATTACGAGAAATTGGGGCCCAAAGTTAGGCATCAAAAATTGAGTGTTTCCAGTTTTGAGCACATGACTTTGTTTAAATAACATAAGGAATCAGAATAAAGATAGCGTAAGGAGATAGAGGAGAAATTCCTCTACAAACTGGTACCAAAATTGTCATCTCACTTTGACGACAAATGAAAAAAATAGACCTGAAATTGGATATTTCGGATCATCTATCGTACTTGGGATCGATGTTTCAGCTAACTGTATGACCACAGGATAGATTTCGTAACTCTGCAGCAGTGACCTCGCAAGTATTCGTTCTCTAGTTACTAATACTATGGTTCCACCTTTAGTTGGTTGTGTTAAAATTATTGCTCCGCTCATTTCACATCATCGACATTCCTACATATTTCAACCTGCTTTTTAAGTTCCGTCCGCATAAAATTGGTAAAACAAATTTTTATAGAATGAGCAAACACTCATTGTTTCACCACGAACATGTTTATCTTGCTCATCTTAACTCTTCTTACTTCATCCTGTTTATCAAATATAAACTGATGGCTTTGTCTGTTGTTCGTAGATGTTACAAAATCTACTTTTCCTTGATTTTTAAAGAGTTCGAAATCATGCCTGTCGCTCAGGAACTCCAATGCGGAGAAATCACGTCCGCTACGAATGATAATCACTATGTAACGACAACGGCAATTCACTTCCTGGCAATGTTCTTTGCCATGCTAACTATTTACATTTTGGAAGTCTCCAAACTACTTTGTCCAATTTTTTCCGATGTTCCGGTTGCTCTGATATGCTGAAACCATTTAAGAGGTACGCTCTGCTTTTGAAGCAGAGGGTCCTGCCGACGTCAGCACAGAAGATAGAGAAACAGCTCAGCTAACGTTGTCCTTAGTCTTTGGGAAGGTGAGGAAGTGCCCCTGCGCGGACACATAGTGGTGATCTGACTTTCGGCAACACAGCCTCCTCATCTACATGGTAGGTTTTTTGAAATCATTTCCTGCTCTTCTCTGCTTTACTGATTTTTTTTTTCAGATGCGCCTGCCCGTTCACTTGTGGAGGCTCTTCAGAAGAAGAAGAACCCAGTTAACACATGGATAAATTTATTGCCATGCAACTTATACGTAAATAAATGATGTTTTATTTTCCTATCTTCTTAGTCGCATACCCGGCTCGACCACAACACTGAAAAATGATGACACCTGGAAAACAGTAAAAACAAAGCGATAAAAACAATTTTGTGTTCTGCCAACTCTTAATTAACACGACAAATCCCTCTATCGTAGCCTTTTCTGCATGACAATGTTTCAGGACAACTATTCAAAAACTATTGATTCAGTTAGTTAGATTAGCTACATGCAGTGTCCTTTTTTTGGTGAACACTTTGAAACACTTTTTTTCCCATTTCCAGCCACTCTAATTTATTTCGTTTACATGCTGCTGCCAGCTCTACTATGGAGAAGGTTTTAACGAATAGCATCACAACCTTTATTATCACACACTATAAATTTCAGAATAGTATCGTTTCAAAGTAGTATTCTTCTTCGGTTTTTCTTCTTCGTCCCACCACATGCTCAATCTCCAAAACCGTAATGACAAAGGAGAAGGATGCTGCTCCTAAAAAAATACCGTAGAAAAACCCGATAAAACAACTTCCGTTTCGTTCCTGCCCTTAGACGGAATCATAGAAAATATCAACTGCCTTCCCCGGAACCCGTCAGTAAGGAAGGAAGGCAGAATACCCGAAAAAAAAATAGGAAATGGAGAAAAACTGTATAGGAAAGGTGGCACCGAAATACGGCAAAGAAATATGGTGGAAAAAAAACAAAAGAGAAATTTGTAAAAAAAAATTAAAATAGGAGAAAGTTTTTCTTTTCGTAGTTTCGTAATTCTTTGCGTAACTCAGTAGAGGGCACAGAAAACAGTAAGATTCACGTCTCATTCGGACATGGGACATGATTTCTTTTAAAGTTCACATAAATATAAAATAACAATAATATAATATAAATATTAGCCCCCTTCACTTTCAGCTGCCCGATATGGGCAGGACCCCTTCATCTGGGAGGGGACCGTCTCCTCGCTATCGCACTTATGGTTAGCACCGATTTTGGCTTAGAATGTCGGCCGTTCCACCACCAACATTATTCACAAAATGGCGTAGAGTGTTGTTAGGTTGGTTGCCGTGATCAGATTCTGCAGCTGTCTTAAAAGCAACATGGATGCTTCACCTTCCGGTGTTCTGATGGAACCATAATACTGCGTGGTGTATTGCACCTCGGCGGGAAACTCAATACTACGCTACGTTTAACGCTGCTTCTGCCGCTTATAGTGGACATCTGCGCGGTAGGAGGTTCGAAAAGGGTGCTTTGACCGTCACAGTTGCTCACATTCATAATACATTTCATGAAGTACGAAAAAGGCCTGCTGCGCTCGCAAAACATTGTTTACTCAGCAGCAGCATTAACTAATTCGGTAGTCTTACCACGGATGTTTGTTAGGTCAGTAACTAGTTCAGAGATGAGATCCTAACCATTTCAAAGCTCACATTGATCGTACATGAAGAGCTCAGAAACCAGCTGCACAAATAAAATATTTACGGGGAAAATTTCGCTAAATGTGACCCAAACATAGGCGACGTAGACTAGTAAGAGCATTGAACAGTTCGAACAGCATTGGTAGACCGATGGATGATTAGCATTCTGGAATTCAGTATGTTGCTGAGAAAAATCACTCAAAAGGGTCCTAGAATGTGATACTTGAACATTCTTGAGCCGCATCTCTACCAAATGCAGTGTGCCACAGCTTTATATACCTTTCGGATTTCGATGTTTAGTCGTACCGCACAGAAAACACGTAGAAAGAAGAAGGCAAAAATAAGCAACATAGACTGGGCCGAACCAAAAGGCATCTCCATCACAACCCAGAATACATGTCCATCGTTGTTCTAAGGTCACGACTGACCACTCTTCATTTACTACCTTGTGTCCCTTGGCTCACTTCAAAAACGACTTCTCCTATTCAATCCTTATTCTAGCAGATAGCTTGCATTCTCTGCATCTACACTGAACATAAACTTTGACACTGGTTTTGATGTCTCCGAATCATGTACTCTGACACAGATAATATATCTGACAGTCTCCCTGATTGGTGATGGCAGCACTGAGTGATCCTTAGATTGGATTCTTCCAAAAACATAGGAAAATAAAAAACGAACACACATGGAACAAAGATAATCGTATGATAACAAACGTGGATAAAAAAGTACCGCACTTTGAGCAACCACAATGTCGCACTTGGTCTTCGTTTATAAATGAAAAAGCTACGAGGCAGTAGGTACGAGTGATGCAAGGACACAGCAAAACACCAAAAAAGGTCACGAAGATGGATTACACATGAATCCAAAAGAATATACGAAAAAGCATGGGCACATTTTAACAAACCCTTTTTTCGAGATTTTCCTTGCTCATGTTGATGTTTACAGCATCATAGGGCTACTATTAATGCATTCTTACAAATATGTCAAGAAGTTAATACAAGAGCAGAAAAAAACGTTAAAAGGAATATGACTCACCGGTGGGTCCCTAACACATTTAAGAGCATTTACACAGCAAAAAAATGTCGTGCGAATAGTAGCAGACGATCAAGAATGGAAGTAGTTATGTGAAGAGACAGGAATGAACAACAGAAAAGCTAACTGAAAGATTTCTCCTTTTACCGTTTCCGTTGCACAAGTCCTCTTCAGTAAATTCCATTACGTCTACCTTCTCAGCAGCCTCATACCTCATTTTTATCATGAACTCAGAAACGATAGCGAACGTTGCCCGCAATAAGACTAACTGTTAGGCTATTTGAACGATGGTGTGCTCTAACGAAGAACTATACTCAAAAGTGATTATAGTGCGACAGATGACATGTGGAAAGCATCGCATGCCTGACCTTCTGAGATAGTCACAGAAAGCCGTCTTCCCTTCTTTGGTCACTTTATAAGATCTTTTTATTGATCTGCTAGGGTCGTGATAAGTTTGGTTTTGATATTTATCAACAGCTAACGTTTCGGCGTTTTCGCCTTTGCAATTTATTCTTTCAAGCCACTTATCACCCTACAGAAAGCATTCAAACTGTAGTAAAAATCAAGCAGCAACACATCGGCTAACGCTTGCCTCGGTGCACACTGTAGTGTTACACTATCGTTCGACTCCGGGATCATAGCACGCAGAACACTAGAGGCTTTTTCGACCACCGCCAAAAGTCCAAAAATGAACAGAAATGATGAGTACGCTTCGATCGCAAACAAACTAGCCTTAGATCAAAATCTCTGCGGGTTTTGATCTACGGGGGCCGTGGGGTTCCTGTAAAAACACCCCTGTGACTTAGCAGTGTTATGTGCTGGTCTGTTGCGCTACCAAATCGTTGCCAAATTCAGCAGATGTGTTGCTGTTTGAGTTTAATTGCCGTTTGAATGGTTTCTAGGGTGATAAGGGACCTCAGAGAAAGAATCACTGATGGCTTTGATTTTTTCCAGGCTCTAAGGAAGGCTAAAATGCCGAAACGTTAGCAGTTAATAGATATCACTACCAATCTTGGCCACATCTTAAGCAAGTCAATAAAAAGCTACGTATTTAACATGCCAAGATTCAAGGAGTGTTGAACATGGCCAATATAAGGAGATCGCTCGCTCGTCTTGTATAACTTGTCTTGAGAATGCTTCCAGATTCACGCTTCAAAAAGTCTTTTTGTTGCACAAGGATGTTTTCGACGGAGGTGGTGAAAGAAGGTTCGAGGACACTTAAGCAGTTCACTCGAGATGTAAAGTTATGCAGATTATGGAATAGCGACGGATAGATACTACGGGAGCTCTAGTTGAAATGGGAACAGGATGGGGTCGGATATGTCTAAGGACGCCACACTCCAACGAAAATGCGTAGCCGCGTTAAGCTGTAAAGTTCTCCTCCGTTTAAACAAGTGAAGTAAACAGTGGCACAACGACTATTGAATATAGCACAGAAGACTGCAGGCAGTCTCCAAACACATCTAATCCCCATGGCTACTAGTGATGATTGTGCTCCAATTCAAAGGATAAAAGGTAAAGTGTCCGGAATCAATCAATCAGCTTTTGACACGCCAATGCATTCACCTTGATTCAAAGTTGCTTGAGGATTACGAACGCATGTCTAGCCTGTACAATGACTTGCGGAGACTAGTCAACGTAACAAGTCAGTGGGTTTGCCCTGCTAAACAAGTTTTACACCAATTGATAACGATTTTGAAGGGAAGGAAAACTATTTGGACACTATTCCAGTTTCAAACTATCGACGAGTCATGCAATTGCAGCAGTACCTTTTCCAACTGCGCTATACCCTCTGTTACAATTTAGGCGAAATCTTCCGACGTTGTCCTAATGACAATTCTTCCAACTCGAATCCGACAAATCTCAGAATCCTCAGAATTCCTCAGAACTTTTTCTTCACAAAGTGTAGTATAGCCGAATGTAAATATATTTTCGTGTCCTCGACACTACTAACGAAGTCGCTGTCGGTGACGCAGCTTCATCACTTCGGAACGATCACTTCAAGAGCTGGAATGGAATTGAGACGTGCGCAGAAGCATATGCAGTTGAACTTCCTGGATAGCCTCGCCAGTGCGATGATGAGCATTCACTTCAGATGTTCAGGCTTGATTCTTTCGGGACCGGGTGAAGTACGGTTTTTTACCGACATGATGGTATGTCGGACTTTCGAAGGGATGATCTCTGAACTGAACTGACATGTTCATCGTCTCTCAGGTGGTGAGGAGGCAGGTGGATATCGCTGTTGAAGAGGATCTGAGCAGAAGTCGTAAATGACCTAAATTCCCCTCCTGCATGTTCGTGAACGCGGGTTCAGCATAGGACTGGGATTGCAGTCGAAGATTTGTACACTTTCTGTAGCTGTTGGATAGTTATTTCAATATCGAAGATAGACACTTGACTGAATAAGTGTTCACCCTAATGAGGGTGAGGTACAACTAATCTGCGGTAAATCTAATAAAACTAAGAAATGATTCAGTAGTGATATGGTCCTCTTCCAAGCATTGCTTCAAATTTTGTCCCCATCAAAGCCTAGGCCGTGGCAAAGTTAGAATTCCTAATATTTGCAAAGGAGTTATTTTAAAAATGTTTCTTCTCTGTAAAAGCTGCTCTTTCGCGCATAAAAAGCTGTTTCAGCTGCTTTCAAATAGATCAACTTAAATCTCCCAGTCAATTAATTAACGATTAATTAAGATATGGAAATGTTATTTTTCAACTTTGTCGGCGAAATGTCGTCCTCCACGACTTGAATAAGGATGTTTCAATGTTTTCAAATAGTCCACAAGTGCATTTTCTGAAACACAATTTCAGAAGCGCCATCGTGGCTATATGTTTCGAGGTCACTGCGCAAACGCCAACGCCCCTAGAGTTCTTCTCCTTCGTTCGCTGCCTTAGCATAACGGTTTGGAGTTGCCTCTCTTGACATTTTGCGTTTGCTACCTGCCGACCGGAAAAAACGTTGCCCGTCATCTCCGCCTTTGCGTCGACTTTCCTGACGACCGCATCAGCTGCATGTCACCTTCGTTGTGAGATTGTTTTTGTTGCTCTGCATTTGTAAATGGACGGCCATTTTTTCGAGGATGCTCCCCATGTCGGTTCCACATCGATTGATCCTTGATTCTCAAACAGCTTTGTTTTTGAGAAGTAGGTTAGTTTTGTTAAGAGAAGTATCACTTTTTGTAAGTAATGTTTTTAATTTACTGCAACCACTGAAATAAGTTGGATGGTAGTAAATGAATTTGCTTAGAATATAATTGCGATCTAAGTAGTTTTTTTTTTTAAGTATTAAAACAATAAGTGTTTTCAGCAAACAGATTTATACAGCCTCAGAATTATGATCTGTAAAAATTGTGGCATTTAAAGTGCACGTAACAACATAGACATTAAAACGATGATTTTTTTTTCCAACGAACTAATTCTTACACACTCAGAATTATAGTCCGCAAAAGTGGCCGTATCTACGGTTCATGTAACAATAAGAGCAATGTAGAGAAGCAATCAACTCGGTATATAGATTATTTTGGGTACGTAGTAAGGCTCATAGGCTAGAATGATTCCCTTCGTCGCATTTTTGCGGACAGAAGGCTCTCATGTCTGGCATGAAATCTTTGAAGGAACTCGTTGCGCATCTCTCTCTCACACAACTATCGTCAAATGCGGTAAAGAAAATATTAAAGTGAAACGAAATGAACGCAAAGCAGATATGAAATCGAAATCTGAATACAATTAAGATGCAAATAATAGCATTAAATAATGCTAAATAGGAATGTTGCGTTAAACTTTCGTCTTAGACATTGCTAAGCGCATTTTGTTTTGCGCAAACCTATCTAACCTACTGCAAAACACTTACGGGAACTTCTCTACACAGCTGATGTGGCAATATACTGCACTATAATAATATAATATAATAATATGTATGTAATATAATATAATATACTGTAGTGACAATAAGCATTCTCAGAGTAAGAAACAGGGAAATTTTTCTGTTAAAATCTGCGTTTAAACGCTAAAATTTAAGAAGGCTTTTCAATTTCTCTTTTTTTAAGTTTAGAAGAATTTATAAATTCTGCATTTCACACATACGTTCAGATCCGAACATTGACAACTTTTTAATTACTAATCTAAACGAATTCCAAATTAACCGCTGAGCGCATTGTTATAAACAGCCTTCTATTTCGAAATCGGGCAAAAAAAAATTTCTCCCGTGCTCACCCTTGAATCTTGAAGCACCTTTAACTTTGTACAGTGATTTTAGTATTCGCAATAGTAGTGTATGCTGAAGCTCCAGTTGGCAAGGTATAATCGATTCCAGAAAGAAAGCGCACGAGCACGATAAGCAATAAAACAATATCTCCTCTGTAGGTACTTGCTACATATGTAGTCAGCCTATGTCAAAGCCCCAATAGAGAAGTTCTAGCTGTGCCTAAAGTAGAACCACGCAAAATTAATGGAATTTTGAGTGTTCCCGCGTTTTCGATATAACTGATAGACAGGTCGATACTTTCGTGAGAAAAGTGGTTGAAGGTCTGCGTCATCTGTGTACAAAGTTTGGTCTGAAGCGCCACAATACTTGTTGCATACTCAAACTTCGAACAGGATTCCGTAATTTCGAATGAACAGCGTCACAAATAGCTGTGACTAATTTCAGTTCACACCCAAAACATACATGATAGACTAAACCGCGTTTTTATATGGCGCATCACATGTGTCAACGAGAACTGCTTTAAGCTTTATCATACGCTAAAATCTAGCGTTCTTGTGACAGAAGTAATGGTGAATAGTGGTGGTCCTTGCAGTGATGGTTTATCAACTATCCCACAACAATATTGAAACCATCGTCGAATGAAGTGAATTGCGGGAAAAGACTTCAATTTTGCATCTTTAAAAGCATCACTCCTCGAATCTGGAGTTGGAGAAGGCGGATTTTCGTTGGAGTATACCTATATCGGGTCGTCGATTATGTATACGAATGAAGTGAATTGCCAATCGGGACGTCCGAATGGATTTTCGACGAATCGCAGGCGAGGGCGGGGCGCAATGGTGGCGCGTTGCAATAGAGGACATCGTAAGGAACCGCATTCTGCAGCCGTCTGTTTACAGTGATGCAGGGAGAGATGAGCGGAGCCGCCTCTGAATACGTCCCGATATAGGTATACTCCAAAAAAAAAATCCATACCACGCCTAATTCGTGGGGTGATGCCTTTAAAAACAATAACCGTCTTTGCCGAGCACACAGATTTACAGCAAACAACAGCCGCAGTTCCACTGGCAGTTCTAGTTTTTATGAATGTGGTTGTTTGAAAAAATTCTTCGCACACGGGCGCCGTCTGCGAGAGGGTTGTCGAAAATCAGTGAGTGTCACTCGACATTCTAATCAAGCAGAAAGAATGAATGGGCTTCTGATTGATCCGGCGCGCGTACAACGGTAGCTAGTGGGAAATTTGGGAGTGGGGAGTTCCACACACCGTTTTTCAGTTTAGTTAAGAGAAAAATGAGCTTGATTACGCTCATACTCGTAATCTACACTTCTAACAACTTCTCCTCCTGAAGAGATCCCACTGAATCAGGCATTGATGAAACGTTGTTGTCGTGCAACGATTCCCAAGGACAGAACGCAAGAAAAGTATTGTGGTTTTACCTTTGCGGAACAAAAGCAATTTAATCTAATACAGCTGCAATTTGAACCAAAGAGTGGAGAACAGCAGCACTGGAGTAGGCGTAGCAAGCGGATTTATCAACCATAGCTTCAAAATCGGTAAATGGAAATGCTTAAACCCAAAAGCAAGACCAACGCTAAAACTTAACTACTTTTAAGAGTTGTAGCGCCTACGTTAGACTGGATTTAGGTCCTAACATGGTGGATAAATAACTTTGATTAGACCGATTATAGTGCTGATAAACAAATTCTTGTAGTCTCGGCTGGAGACTTCCGCTGTCTGCACTATCGAGCGGAGGTGCGAATCCGCCCTAGGGCTCACCAAGTCCTTCATCCCTCCGTGGTCGATAAATTGGTACTAGACTTGTCTGGGAGGATAGAAACCCCCGCAAGTCTTTGTAACGCAGGCACTTTATTCTTGTTTTTATCCTTTATTGACCACGGAGGGATGAAGGAAGACTAGGTCACGTACACGTTACCTACAACATCCTGCCCAGGTGTGAAGAGAGATAGAGAGGCGTGCCAAGATGTTTTTGCCAATAGATATCATATGGTCCTCCGCTATTCCGTTGCATAAGCAGATTTCAACCACTGAATTTACGTTTTCCGCAATTTTTCGTAAAGCTAATACACTGCCCACTAATTAGTAAGCAGGTGCCCAATTTTATATGGGTTTGGGCACACAGTGCAGCAATCGTCTATATAACGACAGTACAGCAGTGGTTGCGGTCCACAAAAGTTTCTTCTTCTCTAGTAAATTTCCAACATGCGCAAAATGGAGGGCTACTTATTTATTTATCACAATTTGTTGGCCACGGAGGGATGAGACTTGGTGAGCCCTAGGGCAAATTCGAACCTCCGATCGATGGTGCAGACAGCGGAACCTCCAGCCGAATGCGCTACAACTGCCGCTATCAGCGTGTGGTAATAATTGGTACTCGGTTGAAGATTTCGCTCCCCCATGAACTTTCTTTCTTAAAACTTTAACCTCGCATACTGCTTAGAAGGATGTCGCTCTGTTCAATTTTCATTTTCTTCTTTACCAATTTTAAGCGACTATCTACGCCTACCCGACTATCTACCTAGACGAAAATCATGCGGTAAGATTACCAGCAGCAATCCCTAAATTGTATACTAAATCTTTGTGTACCAAGTCAAGCGCATCGTTCTACACAACTCTTAGCTACATAGTTTTTTCCATACAGTAAAGATAATGATCGCGTATCATATCAGTACCTGTTTATCGCATCACAGCCGAGGAAATGTGGGGACGATTACGGATGCGAACTCCTTCTGAGTGAAGGAACATTGGGGCAGAGAATTGAAATTCCCACTTCCACTCCACAATTTCCATGGAAAATACCGCAGAATACGTCGAGAGAATACCAAGCACAGGTTGGAGAGACAAATTTGTCCTGCGAACATGGAAGCGTTGTGGATGAGAGGTAAAGATTTAGAAATAGACAAATGGTGTGGACGCATTGCAATTGTTTTGCTCATTGTTGATTTCTCCTAACTCATACGTCTGATTCGAAATAGTTCCTTTCACTCACTTTATTTTGCAGTTTTATCTTTTATTGAAAACCGGCTCTATCTACTATTATTAGGAAGACTATTCTTACTTTTTATTTGTGACTGACCAAGAGGCCTTCGAGAGGAGGGGTCATATAAGGATTTGATTTTTTTTTTGTTTCTGAACATGCAAAAGTCCGATATGTGGCACTAGAGATAGGTAACAATATTGATCTAGAGTTCGAATGAACTTTAATAATAGTTTATACTAGTAATCCCAGTGAGAATAAGCAGCATTTTGAAATTACGAACCTTGTACGACAGAAATGCTCAAATTAGTTCTAAAGATTCGATCATGACTGTTTTTCATAGTAGTAGATCTCAGGTAGGTCTTAGGTATTAGGTTGGTGCAAAAACAATGTGCGTTTTCAAACATTACTTCTAAACGCTATAACTCGCTTCAAAATCAACTTTATCAATCGAAAAAACTATTACAGTTCATGCAACGAGACGCATTCTTGCTTATTCCCGCTGCATGAAAGTTCGAGCTTTCGGAGTCCCAAGATCTTCCGGAAGTCGTTTTCAGCATTACCTTGGTTTTGGAAGATCTTACCTCTCAGGCAGCTGTCCAGATGTTTGAAAAAGTGATTGTCAGTCGACGAAAGGTTCGGCCAAATTGGGGTGAGGCAGAGTCTCGTAGCCTAACTCGTACAACTTCAGTAGCGTCATCTTTGAAATGAGTGACTGTCGTGTATAAGAATCGGACCATTTCTGTTCACTAACGCCGGGCGGAGAAGTCGGAGTTTTCGATGCAGTTCGTCCAGTTCTTTGCAGTACTTCTCTGCGGTGTCGGTGTCGCTAGGTTTCTTGAAGCTGTAGTGGATTACACGTGTAGCACACCACCACCATGGTCACCATGGTCTTCTTTGGTTACACTTTCGGCTTTGGGAAGTGCTTGGGAGCTTCACCATCGTCCAATTATTGAGCAGAACGCTTTCTGTTGTTGTACAGGATCCATTCCTCATCGCACATAACAGTGTGATCGAGAAATGGATCGTTCTTGTTGCGTAGCAGAAGCGTTGAGCAGATCTCGAAACGACGGTTTCTTTTCTTTTTCACCTTCCCAGTTTTTTTCCAATAGCCGGACGACTGTTGAATGGTCAACGCCTACTTCTTGGGCAACCTCTCATGTTGTTTTAAGCGACTCAGCTTCTATGATTGCTTTCAGCAGATGGTCGTCAACTTCAGAAGGGAGGCAGCAACCTTTCTTATCTTCGAGGCTCATATCGCCACAACGAACATTTGGAAGGAACGCCGTACCGTAAATTTGGGGGTTCCCTCACCCCAAACAACGTTGTTATTCCGAGCTGTATCCGCTGCAGACTTCCCAGCTTGAACTCGTAGGAGAAGATTTGGTGAAAATCTTGTTTGGACATCTTCTTATGATCCTTGGTACTGACCCCCATGTGGTCCCCGTGATTCTCGTTCAACATCACTGCAGCACTTATAACCACAACGAAATGCGCTAAACAATCTTACGGCTCCTAATATTAAAGATGAGTGTAACTGCAAAAAAATTTTGTCGTGAAGATAAGGCAACGAAAACGCGCATTATTTTTGCACCAAACTGATACCACGCCAACTTCTGGAGCTGAGCTTCTGTTGGATGTTTGATGCAAAAAAATGTTGCGCGAGGAATCTGTGTTCGTTGTCTATTTAATTGTATTCCAGCTCTCAGGCGCCCTGATTCTCTGAGAATTATCCACATCGAACTTTAGACGGTCGCAAATGAGAGGGTGTCACTATTAGCCAAGATGCCAAGTAAGTTTCAGGCTGCTTCTATTCTACAATTTTCGTATAGATACTAATAATGACTCTTTGAGTTACCATAAATATAAATATTTTTTGATCTCAGGTTCTCTAACGTAATCGAGCGAATTTGCGGCTTAGTTAGCACGCATCACTGCGAGCGGCTGTGATGAGTTGCGTCGTTGGGCAGATTAGAAGGAACAAGTCGCAACCGAAGGAAACCCTTAAACATCAGAAACTGAAGCATAGACTTCCTTTTTCGAGCAGCACTGAGGCAAAAAATATTCGTAGTAAGATTTGAAAAGAAATAATCAATAGACAGTATGAGTTCTGAACTATGCCTGTCTTGGAGAACATCATTGATGCATAAGTAGCTAGAAAGGTGAAATTCTTGTTGCATATACGAATGTTCAATCCTCTAAAGAATAATTGGGAAAAAAAGCAGAAAAAATTGGTAAATAAATTACAGAAAAATGGTTATGACCATATAGTCATTCCTTTACACTCATTCTTGATGAGCGTACTCGGAAAAGTTTTTCCTACTATCAGTTGCACCATATCGTAATAAACGTATTCCGTGAACACCTTTGCAAAACAAAGGATTTTACATGTAGGGAAAAAACTCGGTTTTTTGGGTACAAAAAAAACGGTAAATACCTCGTTTGCGCTCTGGAAGTAAAAAATTGTTTCTCAAAATTTCCCACTGCTATAATTTTATGATGGCGCAACGTCCGGAAATGTCCATTGAAATTATTGATAGTTATAACATTTTCTTCTTCACCATTTTACCAAACTAAGAAGAACGCGCCCTAATTCCATATCTACATGTACAGCTCCTCGTTCGGCTTCGACACGAACGTTTTTCGTTTAGTGTGGGTATTTTCTTATTCTATCTTTGGATTTTCCGTGTAGAGATTGGAGTTCGAAATCAAAGGTTAACGTTTTGTTTATTTGTTGTTTTTGTTTGTTTTTTTTTGTCGTTTTGTTTCTTCTATATTGATTCCTATTCGATAGCAATTCTATGCTACTTCTTCTTTGCAAAACTGGACCCAAATTACACGCTATGTATTTACCCATCACCCTTTAAAGTTGTCCTTTTTAAAGGCAGCATAGCACGAATCTAAGGTGGTGCGGATTTTAGGTGGAGTATTCGTGTACGGGATCGTAGATTATTGAGAGAAGGGTGATTCCGTCCATTTCTTCCTAATTGCCGTAGAAAACGGCCCCGAAGATAGGGCTTTGGGGGTTCTGGTGCACCATTTTCTACAAGGAGTTCGACTGGAGTGCGCCAGCCTTCTGCACGCGCCGCATCTTCCGGACCGTTTTTTTGCGGCAATTAGGAAGAAATTGACGGAATCACACCCCTCTCCATAATCTACTCTCCCGTATACGAATGCTCCACCTGAAATCCGCACCACCTCAGATTCGTGGGGTGATGCCTTTAAGCTTTAGATAAAGCAAGCATCTTGTATCAGGAATCCGTAACGTTTTCATTGTGATAAATAGTGCCAAACTGTGACATTTTGATTTCGAAAGAGTTACTAAAGGCAGAAACCGGCCTGTCGCGTATTTTCCCTTCCTTCTTTACTATGCAAGTTGCTGTGTGACTCAGGCGAATTTAGAGTAGCATTGAAGAAAAAGGAAAACGGGGAATGTTCGTTGAACAGTGAAGGCTAGAACGTTTTGTATACTGGTTTACACTTCAACTCTACTCTACACATAATCACCTGATACGCAAAGGCATTCACACTTGCCTTGATGGGAACAAAATTCTACCAATAACTCCTTGATATTCAAAATCGGCATTACTGATAAGAAGTTGACAATCTTTTTTTACTTTGCGATTGGCATCAAAACATTTTCGTCTTGCTGGATTGGTCAATTTGATGGTTAGGTCAATTTGCTAAAATCTGTTCAAAATAACTAATAACTTGCTATTTGAATAGGTCCTCCTCAACCAAAACAAAACTGTTCTGGAAATTTCAAACAACTGTCAGTGTACGACTAGATGGAGCTTCAATCGTTGGTTTGAGAGACACCAGGAATTCAGAAAAAAAACTACCTATATTTCACATCCATTTACTACCTTTAAATTCTTTAACCACCATGTTGGACCCCTTCTTATCATAACAATTTTGCGTCATTTTTCAGGAGTCGTGTGGAAGATCGGAATCCTGTGGACGCTGCTAAAACTTCATCTACCAGTTCTTCCATCAAGATCAGGAGCAAAGAGAAATATCGATTGATGATGGAAATTGTCGAAATGTTCACATTACGTATCAACTGTGGTGACATACATATATCATACAGAGCCAAGTAAGGAGAACGATGAGGGGATCTTCTGATTTCTTTGACAGAGTTACATGTGTCAACAATTTGGCGAAAAAATGAGAAACATATGTAAGCGCACATGTATATAAAATGCTTTCAAAAAACTAGTTTGGTTGCAATACGAAGCTTGGAAGCCTTAAGGGAGGTAAGGGAGATATTCATTCTTCTTAATCAGTACTAATCCAGGTGATCCTCTTCTATGCAAACCTTCAATTCTGCACGTCAGAACAAACGGAATTGGGTCCATTATTTGATTGTAATTTACGGCTGCACTTATGCCAGCAACTGCAATTGTTAGAACACCCACCGCGATGCAGAAAACTGGAATTCGTTCATCCATGAGGAGATAGTAGAAGGGAAATTTTGACGGGAATTGAAAATTTTCTCTTCACAAGCGAAAAAGGGAAGTTGTGCGAACTGAACATTGAACTAGGAATATGTATTTGTAAAAAATTGAGAAAGAATAGTCGTAATTCTGTACCGTCAGAATGTAAAGAGGAATTTTCATCCCGTTTTTCATTTAGGAAGAGAAAAGAAGCGAACCCTGAATAATGAAGAAAGAAGGAGAAGGACCGATGTTGCCCACATTTTTTTTGCATGCCGTCGACACGCTATGTACTTTTTAAGGAACAGAAAGAAATTTGAACAATTTTTCAAAAAATCCATAAATTCTAAGGAAAACGAGAATAAAAAAATCAAAAACTTGGAAAGTGCTAAAAAAAATTAGAAAGAAATAAGGCTGAATAGGAATTTTGTCATTGTATAAGGGACGCTGATTATGTGAGAGAAAGCTTCAAATTTTCAAATAATGCATATGTTATCCTTGGAAATATAACCATAATAATCGTAGCTGCATGTTTATTATCCTTGTATTCTGTTGTGCAGATAGTAATGGGAAAGCAAGAATTAAAATGAAAGTAAAATGTAGATGTGCAGTTTATATGGTGTTTTTGTGGCGCGCATATTAGTCTTAGTATTAGTTAGAATTCGTGGAATCTCAGAAAATTTAGCCCAACCTTACATAATATTGTTTAATATGAATTAGCATAATATATAGGAGATTTTAAAAAAGTTAAAACTGTAGTGATATTATTGTGAAGAACATTCGCAGCATATCGAACTCACTCCTCATCTTCTATAGGGTTAGCAAGAACGCATACAACGTACACATTATGTGCAGAAATCATAAGAAATGAGCATGAGAAGCAGATGTAGATCAAAAGAGTGGATCAGCTGACGGAAGCCGAATGAGTCAGCCACACAACGGCGTTCGCTGGGAGGTTTTTGATAGTGCGGGCCCGGCGGCGGCTCTTTTCATCTCATGAATTACGGTAGTGGCGCTAAGTCTCACATTAAACAGCACACGCTGACTATCATCGATCCAATACCTAGCACCTCTCAGCGTCACGAACAACTACAATAATTACTTCCTGTTCGTCATTTAAACGAAATTGGTGGTCCCGAAGTGACTTTGTTAGAAGGACTCGTTGGTAGTATTAGGTCTAAGTCCGTTCAACAATTTCAGTTCGAACACAAATCAGCTTGTTTTCTATTCCATGAACAGTTAGAGTTACGATGACATCTCCTGTCTGTTTAAAATCATATCTGAGCCAGGACCCTTCCTCTTAGGTTCTCTTGTTACGGTGCCGCTGCTTCGAGATTAAGATGTCACGGCTCTACCATGTAGCGACAGATTATCTAAATCATAATACTCTGCTTTCGAAAAAAGTGTTAATAAATGAAACACGAAAATTGACTGTGCAAAAGACCTTACGCTCAAATTTGCTCATGTCTGACTTCTAGAAGTAGCCGTAATATTGCTATTATAGAGTTTGTTCATGATATACTGTACTACTGATGTTAGGTGTCCTGATCAAGTTGAGTAGATCAAGTTGACCGAACAAAATCGTAGCTATTCTTATAATTTGTCGCTGCATTTATCACTTCACTTTCATCTATAAATCATTGCACCTTAGCAGCATTCTGAGCATCATCTGCCCCTTCGCCTCGTTTCACGGTCTGTCACAACTGTCCATCTCTTTGTGGTTCTTTTCGATCTGATCCTTATCCACTGCCTCTACGGACCTTTGGTGGCCAATTCGCCTAATCATCCAGATACCGTATAATTTTCTCTTTTTTTCAAAGCCTTCGTCCAAGGCTACATTCAATTAGACTATCATAGATGCGGTGTTGTTCGAGTCGGAAATGCACGTCAGTGAGGTGGTGCAGCGTTTGTTGGCCCGTAATCGCAGGCTGAAGCGAGTCTCATTGAGCCGTCGTAAATCACCGATTATATGTAAAAAATCATAATTGCTCAGCTATTGGACGACTGGATTCCGCCTGGATTTTCGAATCGAAAACACGGAAAAAGCGTATGTTTTCCGGCAGTTACGCCCAGAACAAGTTGCCAACGTGTGCGCCACTGGAAGAAGTTCGGAAGAATGGCTTTTGTTGTCGATTCGTTTGCGCCGGTACTGACAAAAAGGTACGTTGACGTGACATGAGACGGTGATATGTGGGGAAAATGAAAGGTGCTCTGAGGTGGGCGAGCGAGTGTGTTCGTGTGTCGCAGACCGATGTTTGCGACGCGACGAGATGGAGATGGCGAGAACGTTCGCCGTGCGATTAATGAGGCAATGAAAGGCGAGAATTCGGCACAAGAGCGGGCAGTTGAGAGGGCGATAAACTTCACTGCTGCTGCTGATCGGCTGTCTGCTAAAGGAGCGCCCGAAAGAAATTGCGACTCACCGAGGGTATCAATCGACACCATCAACAGTCGTTAGCACCTTTGTGGCGACCGTTCGACCCAAGCAGTTCGTGACACTGCATATTTGGGGATTAGAACAGATCTCTAGCTTCGACACCTCAAGCGGGAGTACAATGAATGACGAGAAGAACGAAAATTCCTTCATGGAGAAGGTGTCGTCATCGTTTTCCATAATTATCCTTTAGCGGCGATGTGGAAGTTTTCTTTGATCAATTTGGCGTGAAAAACGTGTTACCACTTTGTACTCGAAAGCAATTAAAGTTTGCCGTTCTTTTTTCTATCACCAATTCATAAACGTCTTCATTAAACAGGAAAAACTAGTTTTTTTTACAATAGGAAGTAAAAAAAAAACCAAAATTTTTTTGCTTCTTCAATTAAGTGTATTTCCTTCCAGAATTTCTCTGGGAAACAAAAATATCTCACTGGGAGAACTTTAGTATTTCGACTTCATGCGATCGTAACTGATTCTTAAACTCGAATATCTACACTTGTCCTTCTGAGTTAAGTATCCTTTATCCTCCTTACTAGCTTACTATGTACTTACCTTAAATTATTCTTTACTTTGGCAACATTTGGAAGTGAGATGAACTTGTCAACGTAATGAAAAGCTTGCCTTAACTAATAATTTTTGAAAAAATTCCCACATTTTCATTAGGTCTTTGTGATAATCTCTAACTTACATGTTTGAGCGAGAAAAGAATTAACTCGAGAAGTGATCAAAATTCCGGGTTAGGTCTAACAAGAGCGATTTTTGCCAAGTTTGTCAACAGAAATGTGGATTCCAACCATCCACTCTTTTCGCTTCTACTTTTCCGATGGGTCATCGACCAAAGCGGAAGTCGACTTCTAATAATGTCCTACAAATGTACTAAAAAATTTTGATAGAAATGAAAAGTGAAAATTGCATTCCTTCGGGATCTACTAACCACTAAGCGTCTATTAATTAGTTGAACTAGTAGTTGATTGAGCAATCAATCGAACGAGTTGTTACGGAAACGCTATCAGGTTTCCTTTTCTAAAATAAATTTACTGTCGGGATTATCAAAAAAAAAACAATATTGTGAAATGTGTGTTTCGGTGCAAGCTTTAGTTCCTCATTTTCCTCCTTATTTCGGTTCTTGTCTCACAGCGGCAATAATGTAGAGAGCAAAAGAATTTTTGTGGTATTTTGTTCTAAAAACAGGTAACCTACTGAATTTATTTCTCAAGTCTTTGAAGATTCCTCAGCATCAGCTTTTATCTAATGTCAAAAGGTCTAAAATTGGCAGTTAATCTAATTCCTCACGGATTCTCTACTGAAGACTGACCAAGTAGAAAGTGAATGAAAGGTTTGCGTGTTTCGATATCATACCTTCGTTTTTAAGAAAAATATTAAACAAATATGAAAATATCTCTAAATATAGGAAAGGTGAAGGACTTCGTAACCTTTTCTGTGTAAAATACGGTTTCTATATTTATGTAGTTTTGAAGTCTGAGCCAACCAATAAAAATGTCCGCAGATTTTTCTAAGGTGAAATTGATAGAATGAGGCAAGATGTACATATGCGACCACACTGCTTGTCGAAAGGGACCATAGACGTCGTCGGCCAGTTTCCCCTTATGCCATCGCTGCTTCCTAACAGGGCATCGGCAAAGATAAAAGGGAAGCGTTTGCTTCGCTGTGTATGCAAATTTCTATAACGTGGTCGTAAAGAGATTGAAATGGATAAAAACCATCAGGTCGAATTGCAAAACTGCCCCAATTTATTCGTGCCGCACCCGACCGATCGCTTCCATGCCTATTGAACTCTACCAGTCTGTTTCGTTTTTTTTCTAATTTATTCTCTGAGAATTTCTAAATAGTTCTTTTTTATTTCATATGCATGTTCATTAATACATAATTAACTATGAGAATTAGTTGTAAAACATCTACAAAGTGTCACATTACTCCTCATAACCCTTCATTAACCCTTTAAAATAACAGTGTAAACGATTTCTTTGAAGACTTGCATGTTCTACAACTATTTGCACTGTTTGAACTGACATGAGCGCAACGTGTTGATTCAAGTAGTGCTAAATTAGGGCCAATTATCAGCGCGGATACCGTAGGTTGTTCGCATGACTCCTGCGGCACCTTTTGATGTAGCACTACAGAAAAATGCCGCCAGTAAAACACACCATCGCATCTGGAAAATTGAATTTGAATATTTCTGTTCCGTTATGTGACGCTTTTTTTTCTTTTTTCAACTTCCATGGGTCAGTAGCTGCAGAACTTCTTCCGATTTCCAAAAAAAAAATCTACTTCTCCTTCATTAATCCTGGGATGAACAAGTCCATCGTCGTTTTAAGGGCTTTGATTTTGACAATTTTATAACTTCCCTGATGTCCAATAGGATTGCTGCTATTCTAAGCCGTTTGGTAAGTCTGACGATACGATTTTAAATCCACAGATTATTAGACTCGGATATTGGCGAGAATAACCGGACGAAGCATCACCTCTCGCACGTCTGTTGACAAAGTTCACATCATACGCTCTTTTATCCACTCATGCCTGTGCAATGAGTCGTTTCCTCATGTAAACTGACCAATCCTTGCTGGTTTACTTTGGTGATTGTAGAAGACTATGTTTTCGCTGAAACTCGGATACAGACCACATATAGATATGCATCTCTGGATCCCTTTTTTACACCGAAGAAAACCCAGTATCGAAAATTTCCCTCTGTGGCAGAGCATGAAGGGTTCACGGTTACCGTTATGCACTAAGTAGATACTTATATATTAGATACTCAGACATAGTATAGAGTATACTTATATAGTAGGTAAAATCTACATTTTTGCTGTTAATTTAACGAATGCGCTTCTCAACGTCAATCTATGATCTACTGTTAACACAACACTGGCCTTCTCATATTGCATTGAATTTTTGCTTTCTTCTTCTGCTCTTTCCAGGATATAACTCACCCTTTAACCTTTCATTTTTGATTAGATAACGTTTCCTTTGATATATTGCTAACTATTACTGATACTCCTTAAATAACATATAATTATGATCCTTCAAGCAATGCCATTTTCAGCTGAAGTGATTGAGCTAGTAGTTGGCTGATGCGATCAAAAAGCCGATCTCGAAGCTTTCAATTATAAAGGACTTAATAGATGTTGCGAAACAAAAATATTTCAAAGTCAAACCTCTTCTCGACAAAACTATGGTGAATTATCTTTTGTGTTTTTGAGAATGGTTGTGCCTGTCCAGAAATGAAGGGTCTTCATAACGTGAATATCTCCTATTTTAGGGCTTTATGTAGCGTGCAAATTGGTAGAGCTAAGAAAGCATATTTTTTTTTGTTATCTCATAACATTTGAGTCAATCCCGCATCCCTGCGCGGAGCCGGTGCAAACCTCGGCGGCAAGGCATGCAGTTGCATGCCATCTGCATGCATCTGCCCTTTTTCGGTCGGCACACTTCCGCCTGAGTTTTACGACCGTGGTTTATAGTCGTGCTACTCATAATTATGCCCGTCGCTCGATTGTTGCCATGTTATAATGAGTTTAAACTGCTAGCAGATGTGGTTTTTGAGTGTCATAACTTCTGAAAGATCTTAGGACATTACTTGACGTTAGTGGAGTTGTGTAACTGCTCAAAGTGTCTGACCTCAGTTGAGTTTGCTTAAGAAGTGCAAATTAGGTGACGGATATTGTTTAGAAGATGGGTCACTACATGGGCGAAGTTCGCCAATTTTACTGTTCTCGCCATCAGCTTGAAGAAGTCGTAAATCTTTAGAACGATCCGAAAAATCGTTTACGTGCTTCCAGTGCACTCAGGGTGGCACGTGCGTTGTACGGTAGGGACAGAACACAACGAAGACGCGTTTTTTTTTCAATCGAACAACCGACTTTTTTAAAGGGAAGATTTTCATATCTGCAGCTTTTATCCACCTGATTTCGAATCTTTCGATCCATTTCAGTTCTAACCCCAGACAAATGCTAACACTTTGGGAAGTGAGAAGCTTCACCACCACCCAAGACGCCACCCGGCCTTCACAAAAAGTCCAATCTGCGATTGAGTGTATATTTATTGCTGTTTTTCGTTGCCAAAGCAGCGGCGTTCCTCAAAAGCAGACACTTTCAACAAAAAACCACCTCGCAAAGCCGACTCAGAAGCGCTTCAGCACACACCTGCTCGATGTGAACTACAGTAGCCTTCTGAAGAAATTTTCGAATATCTAACCGTATACTTGGTTGTCACTCAGCGTGTAGAAAAAGCATCATTAGGAGAATTCGGGAGGAGATTAGGTATTGCTTACAGAGACATTATTTAGTACTAGAGGAAGAGAGGTAAGCTTGGAAAGACAGGATACGGATACCCCTGGAAAGTTATTTCATGCGAATTGATCAACATGAGGAAACGATTCTGCATGACCTCCTTCCGATACTTTCCCGAACACGCCTGAAATTTGAGTCTCGTTATAAATTTACTACAATTCATTATGTGCTCCGAGTTTACGCTTTTTTTTATTTATCATCTTTTATCATTTCATATATGTTTCTATACATTCATATTATATACGTATATATTGTTTTTCGTACATATTGTATATGTGAACATGGAAAAGTGAAATAAAAATTTTGCAAATGACAAGCGGTTCGTTTCCTTGGTGGAATTCCCAGAAAAATATAAGACAGTACTATTTTTGCAAACTTGTTGGGGAAAAGACATTTCTCTACCTTGTGTTCAAATTATCTTGGCGTTCATGTTGTTATAAAACAACAGCAGTGAATCTTTGAAATAGGGGCAATCAAACACAGCCGCGAGCAAGTTGCAAAAGTCGTTCACGGTCCCGGGCGCTACATATTTCAAACGTTCTCTTTTTCACTACTGCTGATCAGGTAAATCAACCCATTTGTTTGCTCGAAAGACTTTCACGCGTTCGTACATCTTTTATTTTATCCAAGAATTCCATCAGGCAAATCGTACAGTGACTACGAATTCCTATGGCGCTGTGTAGTCCGGTGAGATCAACATTGACAGGTGATGAGGTCGCCACCACCCTGAGAATCCTGAGAATTTCTCCCTGCCGTTCGATGTCTTTTTACCGGGCTTTGTCGATAACCTACATCAAGTGAATTTCCATTTTTCACATCAACTATTACAGTAGCCGTGGTAGTGTACGGAACGTGAAAACATGCGATTTCCACTCCAGCTTCTGCCCTTTCCTCTCTGCGTTCCGTGGACCTCTGCGACTTGTGCACACTCTACGCCATTTGATTTATCTTCTTCTGAGTGGAACAGGTTCAGTCACGCCTTTGATGTTGCCGCCTGACGCGCTTCGGGCCACCCGACTTCTACCTCAGCATTGCCCTGGAATTTCACTCGTATTAACCCCCGTTTATAAGACGAATCGATGTCAAATGTCGGATTTTGCTGTCACGTGATCTACTTTTAGGCCTAGAATTGTGTTTCGCCTAAGAAAAGAGGGGACGATATGTTTTTACCATGCAACTATGGAAAAAGAGGCGAGAAAAACCTTATTTTATATTACTACTTCCATTTTCTGTTAAGAATTGTATCTCGATTATTATTACACGACAAAAATGATCCGCCTATTTTTAATCTTCTTTATTATATAATTTCTATTTTTTGATTTGAAAATTGGATCCATCATCTTGTTTCTGTAGAATATTAATCCAGTACTAGCGTTGGGAATTGAGTTGTGCAGGAATTTGCTTCAACAACTGGTGGAGAGTTTCCAAGAATACTTCCTAGTTGCTACCTATTCCAGCTCATATTTCGGTACAGCCATTTTATTTCGATTGCATTTTATTTCATGGTTGATCACGTCCTATTAATTCAAACATTAAATGGGACTAAAATTTTTGTCTCCGAAGTAAGTTTCTATTACAATTACGACAACTGCACTATGTTTTTCGGAATCCAAAGGTGTAACTGGTGACTTTTGAACGCAGACGCTGTTTTATTTGTTGGAAATGATCTCAGCTTAGCATGACAAAACTGCATGAAGAAAGACTGTAGTGACTCTTGCCAAAAAAAAACCCTTTAAAGTATCAATTAGAACAAAATGATAGTTTTGTAACAATGCACTAATGATCCAAAAACTCAAGCCTCACATTAAATACTCAGTTGTACAGGCAGTTGCTGTCAATAGTTGTCGTTGAATGGTCAAATCAAGGAGCTTTCCGTAACGTGTGTAAGTGTAAACCACTACTCTTACGTGCTCTGAACAAGAATTGTGAATGACGTTCTGTTTTTGGCTGGGGTTTTCCCAGTTGGTTGCAAATAGAAATATTCTGATAAACAACAAATGTTGAGGAGTTGGAAAATTTATCCGAGAAGTGGCCAGATCTCTGATCTCTTGCCTTCATAAATCTTCCAATAACTGACCACTAGTTCGACAACGTTGTTTTTTAAACTAATTATTGGCTGTATCTGGACGTAACATTTGATCAGTCGATCTATTGATTAGATTCATCGAGAAAAATTATCCCTCACAATTGGTCTCGATGCATGATCTCGTTAAATTTTTTTTCTGCACATGAATCGGTTGACGCCTTTTTAAATTACTGCAACATCACCTTCGCATTGAAAATCAAAATGAATATGAATCGAAATTTTCACGATTGGCAAAGTGCGATTCAAGCTCTGAAAATAAGATACAAGACATTCTTCTAAGCCCCACTTATGGATGCTTTTGGAGAATTTTATAGTTCAGTCTTTTTCAATAATTCTATCATGTTTATTTTTATGTTTTCTTACTACTTTTTACAAGCTTTCATCACATGCTTTATTATATCATATATTAGTATATATGTGTAGTATATTACTATATTTTACTAAGAACGTTTCAGTTAGAGAATAGAAATAATATTGAAGAAGGATTCAAATAATGTTTATCGAAGTTTTAAAGTATTTCTTGCGTTGCCTTAACGAACGCAAAGCTCCTTGGTTGCTTCTGAGAATATTCGTAAAAGAAATATTTCGTGCTGCCTCTGGTAATATAAATTTGTGTTGCTGTCGCTGGTGTTTGCTTTTCAAGCTCAACTAGGACTGTATATCAATTTTTTTCAGATGTTTCTACATTAAAATGATACATTTCGAATGCATACGCGTAAAACTAATATTGATGTTCTGAATCATATCTCATGGATAGTAATGGTAGCGATAGACAATATAAATGTGGACCTTGTAAGATGGTTCTTAGAAATACATCTTCAACGCATCCGTTTCCGAAGATCTAGCTATTTCTCCTGGAAAGAGCATGTCATCGTAGTGTGTTCGTGTCGACCAACTGCGGTAGGCGATCGACTTCTGCCTTGTCGACAACGCGCCTGGCTTTTGTCCTTGTTCGGTATTCACATTCAAATCATCGTCAGCCACCCGTGGATCGCCATCGTAAACCGTGGGCGGTTGCGAACTATTGTTGCGCACGATCATCGCGCTACAGTAGTGGTGAGAAAGTGTTTTTATTTTGAGCGTATTTGATGATGATACAAGTGAATTCTTAGATTTTGTGAACACGAGTCATTGGCCATTTTTGTACGTGCTTGTAAGGCAACAGCATTCATTGCTCTATTTTTCCGTTAAAGTTATCGATTTGCTCAGCTCCATTACTGTGCACTACCGTTATATTTCCATTACTTCTTTTAACTAAGAACCTACAGTTCCTGATAAGATTCAAAAAAATAATTTTTAACTACGGCAATAAAACAATGCATAGGAAATGTTTGCTTACTTGTTACTTTGTTTCTGATGATATCCATCATGATTAACTCTATTTTGAAAATAGACTGCCATTATTTTGCTTAAGTTCTTGCAAAAGCTAGAGGTAAGCTATCTGTTTACTACTGGATTTCTCATCCTTGACAACTTCTACACATGTCACCAACCATCGCTAAAATTTTACACTTGACCATGCGATAATCTTACAAATTTTTTGTAAGCGTGGCTAAATGTTGCTTTAATTATCACTGTTTGCTTCGCACCTCCTTTAAGTCCATGTCCAACCTCAAGTCCTCGTTACTGCTACTAATATGTGAGCCTAATTTTCCGCGTTTCCCGAGCGATACCCGTCTCTCTAATTGTTTTGATGATTATTGACAATGAACAAGCCGAGCGCGTTGATAGTTGCACAACGTAGTGGAGTTTGACGACCTTTTTATAGCCGATTCGTGGTGATTGATGAGCAGCGTCGAGCTGTTGGCGCTCTCGTCTCGTCGTAGGTTTATGATCGAATGAGCCACTTGTGTTGTTTCATCTACATCATCATCCTTCGTGCTTCCGTACGAACAAAACCGGCCGGGTTCTGCCCGGCCCCCTGTCTCTGCGCCCCTCTATTCGCACCGGAAATTCCAATGTCCCCGCACGAAAACCTTCACTGGACTGGGTCCCAGCCGCACCTGGGATTTGCCACACACACACTCTCAGACGGCTTTTGCATATGGCTAGAGCAACGAAAAAAAGTAGTTTACGATCGCCCCACACGTGCGATTCTGATTTATCTCATCCGCTCTGTCCTGAAAAACAAGCTTGGAAGCAGGTATTGTTTTGTAAGACATTGCCATGCTATTTGAAACTATGGATTTATGTCTAAACCTGCACGACGTTTGGGCCGCGGTCCGATGAATTCTCGTGCAAACCAACCATATGATGTGTCTCGTCCTAATGGTGGCACTCAGTGCCAATTTCATTAAAAAACCGGAAACTCCGAATTATCCTGCTGTTCTAAAATCTTCTATATCGAGTTCACAAATAGAATAATTGATCGCTATGATCTACAGGTAGTTTAGTCTATCCTTAAAAACGGGGTTATGAACCAGCTTTCCGCCTAATACGTTCGTAAGCACAGGGATAAAAATCCGTTTAACTGTTCGTCTAAAAAAAGCATTAATCAGCATTAATCTCTTTTTGAAAAGAAAATTATTGCCGTACATCTCAAAAGTGAAAATTAATTTCACTTGTGAAGATTGTCACTCTTGTTCATGTTACGATGTCTGTCATCGGAAGCGAGGCGGTTACTGAAGCAGGGGAGCGTCCATGGATTTTTCCTCCACTACGTACTCTACCTAAAGTTTTGCTAGTGAGTGAGTTAGTGATAGAGTGATTCGATCCAATGAGAAAAAATCCAAATAGATTTTGAAAATTACTTATGAGGAACTTTAAAACTGTCACGAGACACCAGAACTTTTGCGGTAAAATCTTTTTTTTTCGACTGCACTGTGGCAGAAAATCCTTTTTAAAAGTTTTTGAGATTTAGTGATGCACATGTTCGGCTGTCCTTGAACTTTGGCATGCTGAATACGTTAAGTTTTTATTGATTGCATTGAACTGAAGCCAAGATCCGCCATAGGTGAAGAAACTTTGAAGAACTGTCACATTTAAAATGCTGGTCCTCAAAATAATTAACTCATAATTGCTGCATGGAACTCGGCGTACGTCACTTTCGGGCCAATTCTTCAGCCTACTGAGAAATTTTGCCCCGGGGCACATTCTTTGATTGTACATAGGAAGTTGACGCGCAGTGAAGTTGTTGGCCTTTCTACTTCGGTCGTAAATCGTTTTTACGACTTCCACCTGGGTGTGCTGTAGGCTTTTATCTGAGCCGCTTTACTCACCTGTGCTTACCGTAGGGAGTCGAACAGTCTTTACTGGCTCTCATTCCATTCTTCGTCCAGGTTTCAAGCTGCTGATGGCTCTAATTATCGATGTGCCTTATTATGCTTTTCGCCAACCGAACCTGGCGTTCTTTCCTCTTATTTCGCCCTACGAAAGCGAATTCGTTGTCATCAACCAGCGAAAGCGCTGCAAATGCTACGTTTGAAACGGGGCAGCTAGCCTTTCTCATGTTTTTCTGGCAGCAGGAGGCCTATAATTTTGACTCTCTCAGGTGCGCGCAGAGTGAAACCACATGCGGTCCCGACCCGGTCTGGTTAGCTGGCGTTTCTTTTCCGCATTTCTGCCTTACCGCTTATTCCTGATGTCTCATGGAACTCAGTAGTTCATTCGCATCGGCTACTGCTAGTCACTGCTCGTCTTTACGTCTCCTTTTTCAGTTCCCGTCTTTCATCTCCATTTTTTGTCTGCTCCTAATTTCTTTGTTCAATTTCTGACTCCTCTATTATTCATGTTCTTCAGCGTTCAGTTCAGTGCTCCATAATTTCCGAAAGAACATGGTACTGTAGTCCGAGAAGTCCACGTGAAAATTCCCCACCAGAACCCTTGAAATCAATGGGAAGCGTCTCGCGCGCGAGCGGCCGGCTGACTGCTTGACTGGCCTAATACCACAGACAAAAAACCACGCAGTGAACGACCGAATTTTCGCCCATTAACATGCTGGTCGAACTGCTGCTGCTCAACATGTGTTTAGTGAAGACGTGCGTCAGAATACAGACGGGGGTACTCACCTCCGGACCTCCGGTTTAACCACCTATAACCGGTTCAACTTCCTAGAAAGTTTTACACATGAAGACAAAATTGAAAGTTTGGGACCTACGTCATTCATATTTAAAAGCATCAACTTTGTGGAATGCGAGAAAATTTTCGAGCAGCTCCGCATGGTTCATTTGCAAAACCTACTATTCTATCGGCTTTACACATTTGCTTTGTATGGAGTTTAACAAAATCTCTTTCTGTTATGTTTTACCTACGAATAGTTTAAAACGAAAGCATGAACCAAATTAAAAAGAGCCACCTTCAAAGTGATACGCTTCAGATTCATCAAGGAAACTTCTCCGTAGACTTACAATGTTTCAGAAATTGACGAAGTTCTATCGTTATTTAAAATGCTTTTTCAGAATTCTGCAATGGATATTCTCAGAAAGCAAAATATTATATTTTGAAACAGAAAATCGAGAAAATACAACAAAATTGTTGATCACTTACTTTATACATTTCCAAGCTATTTATATATTCCGGATTTTTAACTTCAAAATTCAAAAATTTAACTCCTCTACTATCCTGAACGTTTTGCCAAAAATTTTCTTGCTGCTTTGAAAGTTGTTTGGCATCAACTGTTTGCATTCAACGTGAGTTTGGAGAATTTAACTTCAGCGCACAACTTGTTCCTTGGTTTCTTCTTTACTTGTGAATATGAAGGATGCATACGTACTTTTTACAACCACAAATTGCAAAAAGTGGTTTTACCTCGGCAGGAATACAAGTTCTTTTGTGAAAAATAAAGTTTATTTTGTTAAGCAACCGCTTTGAATCGCTTAGCTGCACCAAACTGAGTTTGAAAATGCACCAATGATTCGCTTCGGGTGCCGCGCATCGTCGCCGATGCACCGAGCAGCTCATCTGCTGAGTGGTGATCACATTTAGATAACGCAACGCTGTGCGTCAAACTCGAAGGCCCGGCGGTCCTTCATAGACCTAAATCATAGACGTAGGTTTTTCGAGTCACCGAGTTTATCTTACAAAGTAAAGACAGGTTGTTATTCGGAATTAATGACCGTTGACGTTTGAATGGGGTTGAAGTTGCAGGTTTTGAAGGGTTTAACTTCAAGGATTTTTCCCAACGAGTTTCACTGCAAAGCTGTTTAACAACTCAAGAAAAAAGTGAACAGCTCTGTGATTTTTTTCTTGGAAATATTTCAATGTTTGGAACACTTTAACATGGAGTAACGCAAACAGAACGTCTAACGTATAAGAGTAGATAAAGGTGGCTTGAAGGAAAGCACAAATAACGTTGAAGAGTCCTCTCCAATGTAACAACACAAATCATTTTCTTTCAAAAACTAATCATATTTCCAATCTTAGTGAGAAAAATATTCGTACAACCGCATTTTTTACATAAATTAATTTCAGAAAGGCTTTTGAAAAAAGACTGAATTGATGCTGTTCTGAAATGATATTTCCAGTCTTTCTTTGCTAAAAGCGGTTGTGGATGTGGTCGATATTTAAAGCTAAAGAAAGCATTAGAACTAAGGACGTGGTATATCTCATTAATAAGCATCATCGTCTACTTATGTGACACAAATACAGTAGGCGATTTAAGAATGCACTTCTTATGCAAAACTTCGCAGACAGCGCTCAAAATCGAACCCAGCGCTGGGCGGTGGCGCGGAGGATGGAGCGGCGGCACCTTCAAAGGGGGCTACTGTGGATCAAGCTCCGCCTATGGGTTGGGGGAGCTCCGGCGGGTGTGTGTGAGCGAGCGAACGAGTACACGCAGGCGCGCGCGCGACCACCATCAGTGCCACCCATCATTAGAGTACCTATTCGGGTAATCTAACAAGCTCGTTAAAAAGCGAAATGTCTTCTAAGCGAAGCTGGCTTTTACGTATGATTTTATCACCTCTAAATGGTTTCTTCGTTCGAATCTTTTCATAATCCTCTGCTGGCAAATAGTTGTTGAATCTCTTTAAGGCACTGAAAAAGCCTCATTAAGCTCTTAAGACAAGCTTCTCGGAAAGAAAATAACATTGAAAATTAGCTTGATACCCATTTCATCCTTAAGGTAAGCGCGAGTTTCCATTTGCGTATCGTTGATGCTCTGCTTCGAGAGGCGATTCTCTTCTAATTTTAGCGCTACGACACACAAATTAACGTCCTTCAACCTTTACTCTTTTCTCTATCAATTAAACTCTCAAACTCTCTTGTCCCAATCTCTTCCTCTCAACTCCTACAGCTACACGGTCAATTCTAACGATACTATGCTGAAATGATCCTGTTGCTCTGGTGAAACAATGCAAAACTTCTCGAGAAGTGAATAAAATCACTCGTTTTCATGTGATTAATAGCACCGTCATTTTATGCTCGCTGAATTTCTTTTTCTTTCACCTACATATGAGCGCCCGCAATTACTGCAGCGCTAAGACGAATTACAGAAGAACTTATGTAGAATGATTCATCTTTTTAGTCCTCTAATAAACTCCCGTTCGTTGTACTTTTACAGGATCTCCTAGGTATTTTCGTTTGAAGTTCGTCCTGCTACTCTTTCTCGAAGACATCAAAACACTGAAAATTTCTAACGAACATCCTGTTTCCGATCCAATGCGCCTTCTCCTGCGCTCTAATTTGCATAGTCATAAACCTTGAAATGTGGTCCGATGTGATTCAGAAATATTGATTTCCCGCTTCTGTTGTGCACAAAAATTATTCTGAGCAGCATTTTCTACGGCAAACATTCGTCTGTACAATTTTCTCGTCATTACTCAGCTAAAAAAACGTAACTGAATGTGAATAGTTTATTTAATAAAGATTAATGAGATGAATAGTTTACAAAGCAAATATGAGACTATTTACAGACATTGTCACCATCAAAAGAAACCACTGTCCTTTTCACTGAGAAGTTTTTCAAGTAGCTGGCACGAAATCATTTTTTGTTAGACAGTTTTACGGGCATTTTATGTCATGCAAACAAACTTTGCAAACAATGAGGGTGGTCCGTCGGTGTATTGGAGCATCACTTTAGGCTTTTCTCATCCTAGCATCCGCATCCTAGCATTTTACTAAATATCGCTAAGTTAATGAAATTTTCCACGAAACTTGAAAACTTCATTGGTTTGATCATTTTTTACAAGGAATTCATGTGAAGTTTATTGAAATTTAAATACTGAAGCAAGTGAGTTTTTAGTATGCATAGGAGATAAAGAGTTTCCGAAAAAGAGCTCTAAAATAGGCAGGAGAAAGGTGACGAACCGCGATTCAACTGCTGCCGTGAAGGTATGAGCCAGAGCGTTCTCTAATAGCCGCCATTCGAAATGATCGTAAAATTCGAACGGCCATCCAAATGTCCTCATTAGATTGTCGAAACTATCGCGAAGAGGGTTTCTTCGAGTAATTAACCGATTCTCACTAGCAATAACAATGTTGCGCTCGGTAGTGTTCGAAAATTATTTGTTTCGCTTTAGGGACCTTCCATGTATACGAGCATCTACAATAAGTGATCAGTTTCTGTGCTATTTGCTGTTGCCTTCTCTCAAATGCAATTTGCCTTGTGAAACTAATTAGGAAACAAGTGCACTCTGCATATCTGTCCACCTCTCAGTCTGCAACATTTACATCCTGCTATCCTTCCTCTCTGGAAAACCGTTATTCATGCGGAATTACTTCGGCGGCACTTCACGCATAATTTATCACCCCCACAAATCAAACCGACTTGTCACCTCGGAGGCTCAATCGACGAAAACTTCAACCTTAATGCCGATTTTCAACAGATCATTACTTATTTCATGGCGTTGTCTCCAAGGTATCCGTTGGTTCATCCTGAGCGCGGCTCGTTTCAGCGAATCACGGCCAATCGCCACGCCCTCTCGAGTACGGTAGTGTCGCCGCGGCGCCGAACCTCAGATGAACCCCGCCACGCTGTCATCGGTAGGCTTCGATTTCGGAGCGTCTGGCAGCCAGCCAGAAGCAAATGATCACCTGCAGGTCAGTGACTCGTTTCGTGTACACGTTCTCGATGTAATTTATCTTGACACCCGTCTTACGTCCTCACGACTACTACGAATACCACATTACATGCGCCATCATTGCGGATCATAATTGGTAATGGGCCCATTGGTGAAACATTAGGGTCCTAAGTGCCTCATTGGGCCGACGAGGCACATAACTCTTCCAGTTGGCATAGTCAAGACGCGCACTAACTCCTTAGATCCTCTGCAATCCGGCCGCATTCTTGGCGATTCTTAGATTCGTTTTTGTATTTCGTCTATCAGCATTATTATGCTGCTTAGAAACGTTGACAGCAGAAATTCTCATTCCACAGTACGCATGAGTAAGTTTCTATTTCTTCGTCTGTTCCTTAACAACGCTTCACGCAATCATCGATGACAAATACATGCATCACTCTTCAGAGGCTAGCTGCCATGACCCAAGGAGTTGGCAAAGACGATCATGAACAAACAGCAGCTCCCTCCGCAGACGCTGCCTTGTACACAGGTGAGTAAGTGCTCGTTACCGAACCAAATCGGGTTCTCCCTCGAATAATCCTCAAATGCAGGTGCAGCAGCGTATATGCCTGGATATGCCGGTTGGCCTAACTACTACCAGCAGTTTGGACAACCACTCGCTCCTGCAGCATTTTCTGCCTGGCCCCCGCAATGTTATGCCGCTCCACATTGGCCCAACTATGGTCAGTTTCTGCTTGTTGTTCTGGAAAGCCTAGTGCGAACCTCTGAACTTTCCATAGAACCTTAACATCTACAATCATGAGGTTTTCTTGCGACTCGAGCCACACCTACACATGCTGGCATAATTTGAATGCCTCGTTAAAGTAAAAGATGGTCTTATGCTCCCATATCAGGCAAACTTGTTCTCTAGGTACTCGGCGCAAGGCTCAATTTGCTGGCATCGATTTTCTCTTTGTGAGGTCTCTCCGGAAGAGCGACATGAGCTCTTCCGTTTAATAGCCACTTACAATCGTTAACGCGGCTCTTTGTGATTTATGTCATGTAACTGCAGAACTACCATAGTAACACTGCTCGCTCTAGCGCTGTTCGTTGAGCGCAACGTAGACAATTTCCATCGTATGTCTCGATGAAAAACTGCACAAAAACACATCAATTAGACAATAGCGGTAGTCGATCGAGTTGTGACTGTTGTGCTCGTGCGTGTTTCCTCTGTTTGATCATACGTGCTTCATTTACGAATGTGCACCCCACCTCGTTCTTGACGAGCGTAGTCGATCGATGCACGATTGACTACGCATGCGTTAAGTTTGACGTGCGTGCGCGATGCGCTGGCAAACACACGCGAGCACTCGCGCAGCGCTACCATCAACAGTTTCTCCTATTCTCACGTGTGTTTGTTTCAGCTGCGTCGAAAAAAGGCAGACAGACGTATCAACGGTACCAGACATCAGTGCTCGAGCAAAAGTTCCAGCAATCAAGCTACGTGAGCAAGAAACAAAGGGAAGAGCTACGACTACAGACGAACCTCACCGATCGACAAATTAAGATTTGGTTTCAAAATCGACGGATGAAGGCGAAAAAAGAAAAGCAACGGATAGATGACCATGGAGAACATGCTCCACTGTTGCCGGCAAATCCCCCGAAAACCCTGTTAGACGATGATGATAAGAAATGGCACATGAGTGCCACACAACAAACCACAGCGGCATGGCCACCGGCGCCACCGCATCCCTATCAGTATCCATTATGTCCCCCATGAACGCCAACAACGGGTATTTTATTATGATGAAGCTATTCAATTCGATATTGATTCTGTGCGGTGTGTATTGTGTAAAGTATTTGTGCAAAACGTGTCTCATGTGTGATCAACTCGATCGATGGTCGCATTTCTTGCATTTGGGAGATCTGCAACCCCAGGATGTTAGATACGGCTGGGCATAAATTTTGAGGATCTTGATTACGAGGATACGCCTTTCTTTTTTCCTGAGAACTGCGGAATTATGCGCTCATAAGCTATTCTTTTTAACTTGTAACAGTGTACCATTTGATCACATTACGGATTGCGCAAATTCTACCTTGAGCAGTTCCAAACCCTGAAGACAAATATTCTTCAGCAAGAAATCATGAAGGGGATAAATCCAGTCCATGCCAGGGATGTCTGCGAGGCGCTGCCCTTGCTTTATGTAGCTGATTTCTGGATCCGAATTGAGTTAGATTTCGGGAAAAAAACATGATTGCTACAGTATAGTCTTAACAAGGATTTTATAAAAATTCCCTTCTACAGTATGACCGGTTCGATTGTAACGTCAAGTCGTGAATAACAATGTAAAGGTTGTTTACACATATATTTACTACACTGCTGAACAGATTTGAAAGTAGTTAGGTGATTCCAATTTGAGCGTTTGTAGTTGAGAGTGAGTCTCTTCTAGAATGTTCCACATTTTCCGCAGCAGAACTTGTAGCTTGGCTTTCCTGACCAGCACATAGGTAGTCGCCGAAGTTTGGAAGGTGACCTATCATTGGTGTTGACAATGATTATGTATGTGGTGCTTTTCTGAACTAGTCTCATGTCATTGCTTCAGACTACGTAACCATTTCACCATTTTCAATAGTTAATATTTAATAATTAGCAAATTTAGCGCTGACTACTTTACATAGCGGTGATTAGCTGACCGTCCTTCCACTGATTCTCTCCGTCTGCTTTTTTTGCTTTTATTAAATGTACTACAACCTGAACGATTCGTCTATTTTTTTCGAAACCTGACCAGACTTAATGGAAAACGAAGGATTAATAATCGGTCATAACGCAAGCTCTGTTCAACACCACTGCCAGTCTCTCTGGAACCGCTCACATATACATATGCAACGTTTTCCTCGATTTGTGCGTTCGCTCGTGTGTGGTATGTGCAGTTCTTCTGTTCCTATCCGGTTTCGCCGCGTCGCTCATGCAGTTTCCAAGGCTGCGCACACAGCCGGGACACGCTGCTCAATCCTGGTTTTTTTTTCGGAGCCCGTCCCGTAGCCTTAGTGTTTCGAGTGAGTGTCGACGTCGTACCGCATTGCTCTAGATTTAGTTCACCACCAATGTCATAAATACCATGTACGACGTGTTCTTATATCTATACCACAAAGAAAAAGAAGGGAATGAGAAAGGAATTCAGGGAACTTTAAAAGACAGTAGAAACTATTCTTTTGATCAAGTCATGGTGACAATCGTTTTCTATTGAATCGATCGATTTGAAACAAAAGAATTTAAAGAATGAAAAAGGGATCACTGCACTGCTTGAATTTTTGAGTACCTCTTGAACAGTGGATCCCAATACAGCTGCTTTAACTTCTTTTACATCCAAGGGGGTTACAGACGCCGAGAAATTTGGCGAACATTTCCTTGTTACCACCGCTTTTCCTCTTTTACAGTAACTTCGCTAAAGATTTCTAACCTTTCTGTCTACAACAATTTGACCGCAAGAATACATACAGTAACGAACGACCACAGACACAAAATAGAATAGAATAAATAAAACTGCTAAACTGGACGACGTTGTCTTTCTAGCACTCTACTGATCAATAATTTTCACCATCTCCTTCCTGTACCAATCTCTTTTCTCAGAAAAAGTTACTGGAAACTCATGTCGCACTGACGTTCAGTGACAAATTACCTACAGTAAATGTAAACTGTCCCCCAAATTCATCAAGAAGTGTTTTCTCTCATTGAAACCTGTCTAAATGAGTTGTTGTGTCAAAAGTAACACATCTTTACAGTATCCAGACTGCACTTTCTCACTTTGAAATGTGACCATACGAAAGATTGTATGAATAATAACTTTAAACTAGTCACACATTCGAACATACTTGAACAGGTTTTCGGATTTCTCTCGCAATTAGGTGAAGTAGTAGTGAACAAGAATTATTTTCTGAGCAAATGATTGCATCGTTTAGTCCCAGATGCTTGTAAGAAACGTGGACGACAGACGTACACGAGACAACAGACCCTTGAGCTCGAAAAGGAGTTTCACTACAACAAATATCTCACACGGAGGTAGGCAATCACTTGTCAGCTGATCAATCAAACTTCTGCTTCCTTAAATCCCTGATCGCAATTTCAACACTTCGTTACTCGTAGGCGCCGAATCGAATTGAATCGAAGTCTGGGTCTTTCCGAACGTCAAATAAAGATCTGGTTTCAAAATCGACGAATGAAGCAGAAGAAGGAGAACAAATCGCAGAACGAGCATCGTAGCGAATGTGCCTAGTCACGGATTAGCTCTCCACCTTTCCCTTGCCATTCATTCACGCATCTCAGCCCCATGTCTAGTCATTATAGTGATAGTTTCTAGTAAAAAGAACAGCAAAAGGACGTATTCTAGGAATTTTTGTTCGTGAACGTTTGTACACACCGCAATTGATCTCAATATCAGCATTGCTTGTTTCTCGTTTGTCACTTGCAACTTAAAGATTCACTTGTGTTTATGAAGTCGTGTAGGGAAAAAAGCGATCTAATGGATTTGCATTCCAGATTTGTTTCCATTGAGCTTTTTGTTTTGTAAGCAGTACAACAAAGTAGATATTAACTTGGAAATAAAACGTTTATCGATTAAGCACATTCGACTTCTCTGAATAGTTGAACGATACAGTAACCACCATCGAGCAGGAAAAGTACTTGAACTTGGCGGCACGACGTTTAAAAGACACAAAAAACGACGTTCTAAAGGAGCACCGAAAGATGCGTGGCACTACTCCAATCGAAGCGTATAATGTGGTTGTACGTGGCTGGATTAGGCCAAAGTGTGGACGAACATTTCAAATGCTTGGCCAGGTGCCAGAGAAAACTCGATCGTGATCACAATGAACGCTGAAATCGATGACCGTTGTTACTTTTCAGATAACTGACACATGATCAAAAACAGCTGTAATCCGTAACGCAGACATTGATATATCGGCAAAAGATGTCAATTTCCGAGAAAGGCAAACAATTTGCAAAAGATGACGCACAGAGACACCCACACACACACGTACATACCAGCTGTGGCGTTCATTCGTCCGGTTTCATTGTGTTTACACAAATTTCACTACCGTAACGTTGTGCAGTGGGACACTTCGAGCGAAGTGTTCGTTGTTGGGCTCCTCCTACCGTAGTCTGCGCTCCGCTCAACTACCTTATTCATTTATCCCCGAGCGGCAGTGGCGCAACTGCCTACACGGCCATGAACACAACGGAAATGTTTCCACCACTCATTTCCACTACTATAACCGGATGTAGTTCTCCATAAATTGACGTGACGGGAAAAGCGAACTACAGATTGAAGATTAGAGAATGATCAGAGAAGAAGCAGCTCTTCTAGCCAAACTCATTACCATCATAACTGGAACTATTAGCTAATAAAGAAATAACTTCTCTTTAATTTTCCTTTTAGCGATGATGAATAAAAGAGAATGTCTACAGCTTCTATTAACCACCATAGCTCATTAATTTACTTAAACGGCGTGAGAAAATGCTACGTTGAGTATGAAAGGCGACGATTTAAAGTTCAGATTCTATACAGTAGGCATCTTTCGTCACTTGCGTCACTTGTTTATACCACATGACGTGGACTAAGTGAAGAAATAGCCAAAAAGACAATAATGTATCTCTTGAAGACACAAGTGCTGTTCGCCGCTTGGCGTATTATTCAACATTTCTCGAAGACAGACCAGACTCTGAAATTAATTTGCTGCGTTATGCAGGTAACGTTCACATTTTAGAGGTCGTACAATGGGACATGAGCGGAAAGAACGCAATTGACGCATGTAATACAAAATGTTCGCCCCGTGTACAAGTAGAATCACTTAAAACGTGTTCCCAACTGAAATTTCACGCAAAGAACATATTTGATATTGTACGTACGAATTCCTGGAAAATTTGACTTTCTCTTTGAGACTGAGACTGAGACTGAGACTTTGAGTAAAGTTATCGCACTAAATACCTATCTCACCCCTCTAATTCTTAAAGTGTGTTACGATACGTGTTTAGTTTAAAACGGGTTTACTTTTTCGCCCACATTTCCACATCTGAACCTCATCCCACTGAGCAAATCTACTGTATTACGTCGTTTGATGCAAATCAAAATAGCGAATCTTTCCGAAAAAGGATGCACTTCGATCGCCTTCGCTATCTTCCCCATTACCCTACGCTTATCGCTCGCAGTCGCTACCGTATCGGCACATCGGGGCCTACCGTACTTGTTCGGAGACCATGTGCTTGTGCGGCGTGTGCCTGCGCATGTGTCCCGGTTCTTGCAGTCCCAGGCGTCTCGTTGTCTATTGATATTCAGAAGGGAGAGCGACTGGGAGCCAACTGTGAATTAAACGATAAATCGCACGCGGTTTCATGTGATTTTCAATGGGCCCATAAATGGGAGACAGCGATAGTGTTATTCACGAGGAGAGCACAGAGACGTTCGGAAAAGCAGGCTAGACCTGCTTGTGTGCGTTATGTGGTCGGTTAGCGTGGATCTAATGTCGGAAGCTTGTCCTCCTGTATGTGGTTCGATTTTCGTTATAACAGCATTCGGTGGAGAAACGAAGAAGTGCTCTACCACCCACTTCTGTGAATCGTAACGACTGCATTTTTGCGCTGGAACGACAAACTACAAAAATATGAATGAAATATTGGAACCGATGCAAAACTTCGCTTCTCAAAGCTTCCTAATATATTAATTCCAAAAATAACCGAAATAAAACATAAACTGCATAAGTGATGCAGGAGAACTAAACTCCTTTCACTTCAGTAGAGTAGGAAATATTGTCTCCAGACGTAATACAGACGGAATACAAATCACTAGCACACCGCATCCACAGCTCACCACCCGGAAGGCAGTGGAAACCAGTCCGCTGCGGATGTGAATCTTCGTTACAGAAATAGTGGAACGTTTTAGTCGGAAAAGTGTCTGGAACCGAATTTGTTCGCGAACATTTTAGCGCTTCTTGTCATAATTTGAAGTCAAGTGTACCGACCGACATCCTTCTTTTCAAATTTTGCGTTTCCTCACATCCTGAACTGCCTTTGAGAATAAGCAAAAAAATCAAAAATCGTAAACTGCATCTACAAAGAAAGCCTAAGCCCGGTGTCATCGCGTAGAAGTCGTGAAAGAGAAAAGTCAAAAAGGTACACGGACTATGGAGTTATTTCGTACGAGAACAACGCTAGCAGGGAGAAAACACAGAAAACCGCAATCTGCTACCGTACTTGGTGCTCCTGGGCAAGGAAGTGACTACTACATTGCGAGATACGTAACAAATTCGTAGTGTATCTGAACTCACTACAATCCCGGAAAGTGATCCCAACTTTCCGAGAGCTATTGTTTCCATTGTGATTTTTTTTTCACTTTTCCTTTACAAACCATTACATTCAATAAAGAAGTAAGAGCTAAGAATACCAGGAAGAAAGTTTTTTGCTGGTGCTGAACAACAACTAAGAGCGTTTTTTCAGTAAGAACACGTTTTCCTCAAGGTCTTGAAAAAAGAATATCTAGCGATGCTTAGAAATGCCAACAGAACTGAAAATAGGATAGGGAGAATTTATTTCTAAAAGTAAATAAGTATGCTAGAGCGATTAATTCCACACTTCAAGTACAGATGTTATTTTGAAACCAACGTGTGGAATCAATAGTTCGATCGATATGGTTGACGACGCCATTAGGCTGGCCCATTAGGCAGCAGCGTGTCCGACACACAGACACACGGGATATACGTAGACCCTCATCAGAGCAAAACGAGGAGAACAAGGGATCGTCCATATGATGGTGAAGCAGTGTGGACTGCTACGATTCCGTAGACCTTGGTCACGAACGCAAAAGTGACGAAGTGTACACCACCGTCGCCGGCAACACGTATCATTATCGTCTACCACCAACAGATGTTCAGTTTCGGCTGGCCTGGCTTTAATTAGCAACAGCACATCAGAATACGTGACATGAGCACTCAGTTTACTCGCGAACTCACAAAAGTCAGTCCATCTGACCCGCACTTAGCAGTGTCCATCGTCTCCACACACACACACCATGTCGGAGCTTTTTTTCGTCAAAAAGCGTGCTGAATGTCTTATTTTTCAGAGGGTCGGCTAGGTAGGTCGGCGCCATGTAATTTCACCACGCGACAAGGTCGGACCGCCGAAAAACAAGCGCACTTCCTGATGAAAACGATGGGGACCACATTACAACCAGAGCGACATAGACGTCGATGTTGCTTGGTGGCTTTAGTAGGGATAAACCGAGATATGAGGACACTGGGTCGGAGTAAGTTCCCGACACTTGTCCAAGAAATCCAAAAAAGGAACAATATTCGACAAATTCTGGGAAATCCCTACACAACTTTCCTATTTCATTCTAATACTCTTCTTACTCTTTTACGTGGAAAAGTCCCTTGTCTTTCATTATTTCATGGACAAAAACACGAAAAAGTTCCTCTAATAGGAGAAAAAAGAGAAATCTTTGAATACGTAGCAATACCCAATGACGATACCTCAACTTAACCAAGAAAGGAGAGGAAAAACAAAGACGCTTGAACTTTTCGAATCCTACTCACGTAAGCCTACTGGAGAATAATACCAATTTCCAGTTAGGATCAGAAACCATTAAGCCGCATATTATTGCATACATTACTTCAGCCTAATATGCACACGGAGTCGCGAGTAGATAGCTCTCAAAACTGAGGACTGAAATCAATCGATATCAAAGGTTTCTCCTTCAGTAGATCCCGAGAGCGCTGGAAAGCAAATACCATCGGGATTTTGCCTTTAGCTACCTTCAACCCAACAATTAACTCCCGGAACTTCTGAGCTTCTGGAACAGCTTCAATTAATTCCTCTAACCTCACTGGTGTATTGTGGATACATGAAACAAGGACAGAGGTTTAAAAAACAATACATTCATTTCTTACTGTAACTTTATATTCTGCTGTGCTTATTCGGGAATAGACTTTAAAGGGAAATTTCAGGACTGATATCTCTGTTTACCTAATGCACGACTGTGTTTTAACGACTATATCGCTATCGTTCATGTCCAGGGATCACTAGAGCAAGCCACATTTTTTTGGGTGGTGCTCAAGTGATTCTCGATGAAATTTTTACACAATCACTCTTCCTTCCCATTGATTCCTTTTCTTCAATAACTCCAACTTTCTAAAAACGATATTTTATTACCTTCGTCTCTTTCACAGTCCAGAAATTGTTCGATCATCGAAGAGATGCGTCAGCATCGACGCTATTCTTCGTTCCTTGCAACGGACGGCTGCTACACGTCACCCAAATAGGCACAAGGGCAAAGGAGTCAAATTGAAAAGCGACAAAAAAGGTCATACCGTAGTCCTCTGGTGTGTTACGTGGGAAATGGACGCCTTTGCACATTTAATTATGAATACTAATCGATTTGCGTGCGAATTCATTTAAAATAGATCATAACACAGGCCATAAAATGGCGTTCCGTCACATTCGATCCGCAGGTATTAATTAGGCTCTACACGATTACTGTAGTTGGTGTTGGTGATATGAGATACCGTATGCCAATTTCAGAACAATACAGCCCATATTGCAAATGCAACAGGCATATGGATTATGCATTGCGTTCTCGTGCCCAGTTCCGACCATTGCCGCTCGACATGCTCTGCTTTGCAGTCAGAAAAAGACCGAGCAGAAATTTTGATGCTAGGCAACATCCACAAGGGAACAACAAACTGCTATGGCTGTGATCTTTCGTTGAAAACAACGCAGAATATGAGAGGAAGATCTGGATTAGTGCTAAGTTGCTCGATCGAACATCAGAAATGAGGAGAGTGAAAAACTCGAGGAAGAACCGAGCAACGAAGAAGAGAGGAAAACCAACTATACGGCGGAGTGCGGAAATGCGAGTGTGTATAAAGCGGTGCCTGCCGCGCCGAGCCAATACCATCCATCCAGATGAATTGTATTGCCTCAACCATGGATATGAGAGGTTTTCTGGTGTGGTAGAACAAAATCGATCGATCGGTGCGCTGCCACGCTGCCGAATCACTGCGACCGCATTGATTTCAAATCGGTTCACGTATCCTCTCCAGATATTAACGTGAGTTTCACTTCTGATAGGATGTAACCTCTAAAACAGATTTCGAACTTTACTGTGAGCAAATATTCAGGATTGTTTGCTCTCATTTATGCTCAAGGGGAAACTTTATGCGATACGAATAAATAGTTGGGCTATAATTTTGCTTTTGATCCTATCTAAAATATGAGGAGTTTTTCGAGCTGATTTTCATGGAGAAGGGCACACTTGAAGAAAATTGTCTTTTCATTGATCAAAAGTGGGTTGCAGTGGCAAGTAGTTCGAGTTCGTGATGAGCCACAAACTGATGGGCCACAAATTGTCCGAGTTCTCAAGAAAATAAAGGTGGGAAAAAGTAACGAAATATTCTGCAATGGATTTTTTCTCTGGAGTAATCGTGTGAAGAAGGAGAGTCCCCTTTAAGTTCATAGAATTTTCTTCTCCAGAAAGTTGACTGATTAATAGGAGTCGACGGCCAGTAGACTCAGCAGAAGGTGATTTTTTTCTTATTCAAAGGAATTTGCACTTATATTACACACATTGGCATTTGCAGCTGTTCTTAATAAGACCAAATCTGTTACGTGTCGCATACATTGTTAACTAAGGTGTTGGGAGCTTAACTAAAATAGGTGGTGAAAACCGTGTAGAAAACTCAAATAATGTGGATAAATCAAAACTGGGGTGGGTGTAGTGTAGCGGTAAGAGGTTTCGCTGCTATCCGCGCGATCGATCGGAGGTTCGAATCCGCACCAGTGCTCACCAAGCCTTTCATCCCTCCGGGGTCGACAAATTGGTACCAGACTTGTCTGGGAGGATAAAAGCACTGACTTGACACATCGGCTAGCCACCGAAAGTCATTGTATAGGCCAGTTACACGTTCGTGAACCTCAAACGATTCTGAATTGACGCGAGCGTGGGGGTGCATCCCAAGCGGACTGATGAACGCCAGACACTTGATCCTTTATCCTAAATCAAAAACTCATCCTTACCTAATACACGTAGAACAAAATAGTTCATTATCCCATTACAAATCAATGTATCACTGCTTTAGATGACAGGTCTAAGAAGTCAGCCTTTAAAAAACCTTATATTAGGCTGTTCGGATAGAAATGCGACCTTGCGCTGCCATTTCAAAATTTCACACAAAAGCAGCATCCACGTTGTGTTTCATAATGTATTCCCCACAACTATCACCAACATTTCGCTAACGACCGCCTAAAGAATGGATGCCGTCTACGTAGAGCTGAGCCGACTGCAAGTCAAAGAAGCCCGGCCGAATCGGTCGCGTTTTACTTACTTGAAATCGTGCAATATACAAGCGTGCACGATGTGTTTCTTGCCCATTAGTTTCTAAAGTAAGATTTTTACTAAAGATACAAAGAGATGAAAGAAAAAGATGATAGAGACTACAAAATTGGTGAACCAGGAATGATAAACACTACTGTGAAATCGTTGCGTGAAATGTCTTGCCGAAGGCAACCACGAAACCAAACAAACCAAACAAACAAAAACAAAAAAACAAACAACCTACAACTTACAATTTGAACTACTGTAAAAAAAAACAAATTATTCACTTGGAAAATTTCCGAGCAGATTTTTCACACCTACGAATGTTTGCTTTTTCATTAACCTTCAATGGAGCATTTTCGTCAATTCCAGAAGAGAATGGAAATTTCGAACCCACATACGATGTGCGGTATCAAAATTCTCTAAATAATCTCTTGATTACGAATATAACGAGCATTTCATCTGATTCTGAGAAATTAGTGCGAATCCTATGAACATCTCTTCCTTCCACGGACGGGTTCGTATCCGCGGGATATGCCAATGGCAGGATTGCGGAGGTGCGAAAGTAAATAACGAAGGTTGGGAAAACTTTGCTTGTTTTCAAGCCATACACTTCTCAGAACTAAATTTTTTAAGTATATTTGAAATCAGAAGCTCATTTGCTTCCGCATAAATGATAAAGGATAAAGTGCACGATCAATATTTGTGGGGTTCCCCTACGCGTTTGACTTCAACTCAGACTTCGTTTGAGGTTAATGAACGCGCGTGCAGCCTTACAATGACTTGCGGGGGCTAGCCGATGTGCCATTTCAGTGTTTTTATCCTCCCAGACAAGTTTGGTACCAATTTATCGACCCTGGAGGGATGAAAGGATTAGTTTGCACCTGGGCGGATTCGAGCCACCGATCGATTGCAGCCACAACTTCCTACCGACTGCGTTACACCGCACTCCGAATGAATGATATTTTCAGAAATTAACGTTCTCTACTCCCAAGGATTCCGACGGATTAATCCGTCGGCGGCAGACTTTGGGACAGAAGTTAGTACCGGTGTCGTAGTGCATCATTGTCTTCTTGTAAACAATGTATAATGATAATGTAATGTTAAACAAAGTTAAGAAAATAATTGAACAGATCGCAGTGGCAGCTCGAGTTATCATTGCATATCCAAACAATGCAAATGGGACGAATGATGCAAATTCTGCCTTTTCTATGAAAAATGAATCATAGAGTTTAGTTTTCTTTCTTGACAGCGGTAAACACCGTCGGACTGATTGCTCTTCAACAATGTCAATGTATTCTTGTAGCTCACGTGCACTGATCTCATTACAAATCTACTACGAAGTTTTACAAAATCTATTGGCCCTTTGCGTATCCTTAATCCCTCTTTTGTGAACAAAATTAAAACAATTTCGTTCTAATAGCACAAATCAAAGACCGACAGTGTAACTAGCATCATTAGCAGTAAAATGTAGCCACTTAATGGGCAAAGTCTCGATGCCCTTCTTCCAAGCGGTGAGGGACTGTGACGTAAAAAGTCGTTGAGTACATTTTGGAAGTCATTTTTGAAAGGTTTTTTTTTCGTGTAGATGTTCCTTCAGGGCCTGAAAGAGGTGATAGTCTGATGGGACGACGTGTGAGATATTGGAATGATGGGACACGGTCAACCAATCCAGGCCTCCAGAAATTGACCCGTTACCTTTGCATTACGTTGTCATGCAGCAGTGCGAATTCGAGTAGTCTCAGGTGTTTTTCACGCCAGCTTGCGCCAGGCGTTGATTGTCTGATCACCCTTCAACCGTTATAGAAATTTCTCGAAACAAGCTAGAATAAAAATTTAGAATCAAATATGGCGAAAGAGATGTGCAACAACTGAATTTGTACACATCTGCGCTTGAAAAGATCATAATCGTATACTCACCGCATGCGGCTGCTTATCCAGTTCTCTGTATTCTAACTTTTTTTCCCCTTTTCTTTGGTTTTCATAAATTTTATATTTTATCATTTCACTCAGATTTTTTATCCTATTCATGGTTCTGCTAACTCGTTTTCCTTTTTCAAGCTAATTCCTTCCGTTCACGTCTCGAACTCAGTTTTTCGCGTTTCTCTGTTGCAAATCGTCGGTATTGATTATTGATAACATGCCTGGATCTACTCAGCGCACTCTCCGTAATTCTTCCCGCAGAACGAAAGAACCTATCAGCACTCATTCGACATCTCAAACCATTTTTCAATCCAAAAATGATGAGATTGACATCGAGTCGCTCTCTTGTGCCGGAATCATCAACGAAGTTTTGGAAAGAAACACAGATCCTGTCATTGAGAAGACGGTTCTGGCCTTGAAAACAAAAATCACACAAGAAGTGTGGCTGGTGGAATTGAAGCTGAAAAGAGGGGCAGCAGTATTGTGATCACTGGCTTAGCGGAATTGGGTGCTGATAGATCTTTGATAGAAAGACAGAGGGACCTCCAAGAAAAAGTGGCCAATGTCCTTGACGCGTTGGAGCTTGACTGCCCACCCGAAGTAGCTTATAGGTTGGGAAAATTTAACGATAACAAGCCACGTCTTGTTAAAGTTATACTTCCTTCTCGCTCTCAGTGGGCAAAGGCTCTGTCAAGAGCGCACCTCCTACGCCGCACAAGCCTTTCGAACATATTTGTACGTAAAAGCATGACCGTCGCAGAACGAAAACGCGATTATGAGTTGAGGCACGAAGCTCGTCTGAGAAATGAACGGTCATCTACGCGTGAGTGGGTGGTTTACAAAGATACTCTCACCCACATCACCGAACTTCCCCGCAAACAAATGACGGGAAACTTATAATCCAGTGTTGATCTCTCTCTAAGACAAAATGTAATTTGTTTAACGCACGCAGCATAGTAAACAAATTGCACCTTTTTCACTCTTTTCTTCGTCTACACCAACCTGATGTATTAGCCGTTACTGAAACATGGCTCAGCTCTACAATTTCCGATTCTGAACTGATAGCCAGCCGATTTACCTACTTCGTGTTTTGCTCAGACAGACCGCTTCAAAAAGGCGGAGGTGTCTGCTGCTTAGTTAGAGACAAATTTCACGCGGTTCTCCTCCCACTCAAACGCCAAATGGCTGCTGATATGTTGTGTCTCCTTTCACACCTCATTCTCTAAAATTTGTTACGTTCCATTCTCCACCTCGTTCTTTCTTCCGCATCTAGTATCAGTGATATCGAAATTCTGCCTCCCTTTGCCAATTCCGATCATAATGTTGTTTCTTTCAAGTTCGACTTTAATACTGACCAACCCCTCTATCTGCCCTTGCCAGATTTCAGTCGCGTAAACTATTCCGAGTTACGTAAATTTCTCGCTCGTGTGGAGTGGCTGGAAGTTTTCGACAACTATCAGTCGGTTACAGAAATGTATCGCCGTTTTTGCCTAGTGATGTACGATAGTTTAGCCAAGTTTGTCCCGCTGAAATTTAACAAAAATTATGTACCTACTTATCCTTTGCATTTACGAAATCTATTTGACCAAAAGAATCGACTCTTCTACCAACTTGATAACCCTTTGAACAACGTTCTCTATAGAAAAATTTGCGCTGATCTTGACTATCACATGAAAAAGTACCTTGCATATCGTGAGCGGCGTTTGTCGAAAACATGTATGAAAAAGTTTCATAACTTCCTCGCTAAAAGAATTAAACAAGCACAAAAACTGCCTGTGTTGAGGACTGACAATGGGAATCTGATCAAAACCGATCTCTAAAAAGCTAACGCACCTGCTGAATTCTTCGCTTCTAACTACTCATTAAAACTGAATGAAAGCTGTCATAATATTCCATTGCCAACTACTGATTCCTCTGCCACTCAGGTTCCTCAAAGATTCTTCGACTTTGTCATCTATCCAAATGAAGTCCTTACCGTTCTAAAACGTTTAAATCCTTCGTTTTCGTGTCCCTACGATGGTATTCCCCAGATAGTTTACCAAAATGTGCAGATGTTTTGTGTCTTCCTCTTGCTCATATTTTTAATACGTCGCTTATCTTCAGTGAAGTTCCTAACATTTGGAAAGAGGCACTTATTACCGCAATACCCAAAAAAAGCAATTCTAACGCTCTCTCGAACTTTCGCCCCATCAGTATTGTATCCTCCGCAAGCAAATTTTTGGAAAAGATAATCAAAGAAAAACTAAACGAGTGGCTATCATCAAGAGATGTAATTCCTTTCGAACAACATGGCTTCCAATCTGGATCCTCCACTACTTCACTACTGTCTGACTCGGTCTATGATTGGATGACCGAAGTAAACAAAGGAAAGTCAGTTGATGTAATATTATTCGACCTCTCTAAAGCGTTTGACATGGTAAACCACAAAAAACTTCTCTTCAAACTCGAAAACTATGGAGTTCGCGGACAGTTGCTCAGTTGGTTGAAATCGTAGAACGACACATGACTGCAAATGTCCATAACAGTTACTCCAAGCGTTATACTTTGCAAATCGTAGTTCCGCAAGGCAGTGCACTCTCGCCTCTCATTTTCCTCGCGTACACTGCTGACCTTCCCAGCTATTTGAAAACCCATCCTGACATGAAAGTTCAAATGTTCGCGGACGACATCAAAATATATTTTTCGTATCGACCTAATGAGCAAACTTTCGCCCACAACACGATTTCGCTTGCAAGCCAAAGAATGGTATCATGGTCAAGAAAATGGGATCTACCTTTAAATCTTTCCAAAACAGTAGCGTTGCATTTCGGAGAGGCTCCTCAGATTCCCTACTTTTGCAATTCAACAACTTTTCAGTATCAAGAGCAAGTTCGAGACCTTGGGGTAATAATTGATAAATCGTTCGACTTCTCCACTCATTTTGACCTTGTCACCAAAAAAGCGCTGTCGTCTATTTAATAATGAGGAGCGTGCACGTTAAGGACCGTGATTTACTAATATTTCTTTACAAGACGTACGTTTTGCCACATCTAAAATACGCTACGCTAGTCTGGAGTCCATTCCTTAAAAAGGACGTCAAGAAATTAGAGAAAGTACAACAATTTTTTACTAGGCTGGTTTATTATAGATGTTTTCCCAATCCGGGTTACCCTGACACACTTCCCTCCTATGAAATTCGAATCAACGCGCTGAAATTAAAGAGCTTGAAGTACAGACGAATAGTGAACGATTTAGTTTTGGGTTTTCGAATCCTACGAATGGAAGTTAAGCTAAAGGCAAGCAAGTATTGGATTTTCCGTCCAACAAGCGGGAGAACAGGAAGCTTCAATTTGCACTACTCTAAACTCAGAAGAAAACTCTTCTCAACTATGTTTAACTCTCTTTTCTGCAGAGTTGCGCGTTGGATTAATCTACTTCCAGCTGAAATTATGTCTAGTCCAAACTCGAAGATATTCAAAAACAGGCTATCCAAATTAAATGTTTTACCTATTCTAGGTATAAGGGAGGCCTAAAATCTCATTGTTTCAGAGACGTGGAGCAAGTTCTTCCTCTAACAAGCGACCACAATAAGCATTGGATTGATATCTGTTTTTAGCTCACAGTTTTGGTTCCTCCTTTCCTGTTGTTCATTATGACACTAGCTAGCTGGAATTCTGCCTTGATATGCTCCTTTTTAATTCGTCCTTGCAGTTGGTCCTTATTCTGCCCTGGTGTGGAAAGCCGTTCAAGGATAGCAAAGTTGGTGAGCCCTTGCGCTTGAGGTCCCCCCACCCCCCAGGGTCCCTGACGGATTCCTCCGTTCGAGGTTAGGTTGGTCACCCAAACCCTGGTATCCGTTTATCTACCGTAGCGTTCTGGGTCTGGAAAAAGGATCTCGCGTGAACCTTTCTCACCCTCTGTGATGACCTGCCAACCCACCACTCCTCATGCTTTAAAAGGCCAGCCTTGTTGTGTAAAATTCAGGCGAAATTCTAGTGAACTCTGTTCCATCTTGTCCTTTTTTTCTGTTTTATGGTACACCTGCAGGTATTTGAATAAATAAATAAATAAGTAAATCTACTGTAGATTAAATGTGTAAATAGTATAAACTACAGCTGACAGGGGGCCACTTGGGAACATCGCTATATTCTTTATAGATTAAGACTTTATAGATGAACAGACTCTGCATAGAGAGATCGTGAAAAACTCAGCTCTGGATCCTTGCTGTGGAAGTCGCATTGGGTTCGGCTTTAAAAGATTACTAACAAATCTTTTCTTAAGGATTTTTTTTCATTTTCATTTTTTTTTTCGAACTCAAAAAAGCAAATTTTTTTCAAACGCACGAAATAGGCTTAATATCAACAACCTTAAACCTACTTGATTGATCAGTTAAAGAATTTTTTTATAATAAAATGAGCAATGAGTGTATAGACTTCCTCTGTTGAAATAGATGAAAGTGTGAGGTTATTTTTGATGAAACTAAATGTAAGGCGGATGCGAAATTATCATTACCATTTAGAAAATAACCCAGGATTGGCTAATTTAGGTAAAATTGAAATCTAACCTCCAGTTTCGACAATGAGTTGTAAGAATTTGTAACGCGCAAGGAGGCATTGAAAGAAAGGAATTTTCCAAGAGTGTCGACACATAGTTCAACCTTTTTAAGTTCAGTTTTTTGTTGTCGAGAATCGCGTTCTTTTTTTCTTCTTATGCAGTCTATAACCGAAAAACTAAGAGAACGTTCGTCGCTTAATTCATTCACTCTTCTTAACTGAAAGATCCCGCTCTCCGCTGGAAGTTAAAGAAAAAGTAATCGCTCAGTTAATTGATTAGTTTTAATGGTACTCATGAAAAATCTTTTTGAAAGAAAAGAATCGGACTTTGGACCTCCGAGGATTTTCTCCAAAGGAAATAACGTAACCGATACAACGGATTGGTATATTTTGGTAATTTCGAGACTTGTAGAGAGCTGTTCAAACCTATTTATTCGAAAAGGCCCCTGGGTGTGTCATAAAACAAAGACAAAGAAGAACAGAGTTCATTGGAATTTCGCTTAAACTTTCTGCGTCAAAGTTGGCTTTTTTCGCACGCTGATGTGATGAGTTGACAGATGATTCTACTGAGGCGAGAAATCCTCACTAGAGATTCTTTTCTCAAGCCTAGAAGGCTACACTAGAAGCCCCGTAGAGTTGACCAAGAACAGATGGGTCAATCTGCGGGAACACGGGTGGGCAGACCTCAAACGGAACGGTTCACCAAATTTGCCATCTTTGAACGGATGAACGATCAGGAGAGAATTCAATATAATACTATTAAGACGAGCATTAAAAAAATAGCAAAGGCGGAATTACAGCAAAATGCGTAGTGTCCTTCAAGAACAACGGGAAGAAAAAAAACTAAAATTCTAAGCTAAAGACACAAATCAACCCGGATAATTGATTTCAACTTAATTGTTTCTGCGACCTTGAAGGATCCGCAATACTTAACCTAGGTTAAGTTTCTTTTGCAACGGATAAAGCACATCTAGAGCTTCTTTCGCAGCGTACTTCTATGCTTCTTTCATTGCTTAGATCGTGGCTTGACCTCCAATGGCTAATTCCAACAAGAAGAATTGAGGTTTTCAATGAAAACGAAATCTGAGCAAAAAAAAACACCAAGGATATGGTTTTAAGTGGTACTTTTAATTAGCTGTACTGAACTGCATTTAGCACTGAAATGTGTGCAAACTGCCTCGAAAGCACTACTGAGTGTACAATGAATCCGTTCAGACGGCGTCGGAAGGTTGAGTCTCCAGCGACGGTAGTAGGAACTATTAGGTGGGTGCAAATGTTATTCCGTTTCTGTACAGTTGACAGTTATCACTTAAATACGAAAATTCACTCTTCAGTAGGCATGCAAGGTCTCAAATTGTTGTAATGCAAACTTCCAGTTCCATGTTCCTTTATAGTGACATACCACTTGTGTCGATTTCAACTCTGCAGTGCCCACGGAAATGATCCAAAGAAAAAACCAGATTTGAGCGATTTATAGTCGGGTCAATACGACATGAAACACGAGTGTAGTTGCGGTGCATTTGCGTACGCGCTCGAAATGGCGCGGTGAAGGCAGCAGCTGGAACCAAGTTGGGGCCGTCACAAACTGCAGCGATGGGTGGTGCCTGCAAGAATTTCACCACGCTCCTAGCCGCTACGGTCCATCGAAGGGCCTCGAAAGAAGCCGCGTACGCAATTGCGTACGTGTTTCATGTCGTTTTGACCCTACTATATATGAGTTCTGGTTGAGTTATAGTGCAACGGAGGAAAGTAACGATACCAAAAACATTTTCGTTCGTTTCTATGAGGTAAGTTGGAATGCACCACTCTTGTGCCGCCGCACCGCATCCACGAGCGAACGATCTGGAATCAATGAGGCCTCCGCAGCAATGTATTTATGCAAAAGTAATGCGTAGATTTCTGAGTGGACCGAAGCGAGTACAAGTGTATCGCGTTCTGACGTACCTCATAAAATTAGAGCTGCTCCCACGCCGTTTTTTGGGTCGGTTAGGGAAAATTGAGCGGGACCACGCTCATTTTCGTAATCTACTCCCCGTGAGGAGAGGACCGTAATGGCCGATCAGGAGTTGATCAACGATCATTTGAGAATCATTACTGAAGTAGACCTTGTCATGAACGCAGGAAAGGTCTCGAAGAACTCAGAGTTGATCACTACACGGACAGCATCTAATGCTAATTGAGAAACTGAAAGAGCTCGATAAGTGGGTGAAAGTGAGAGTCAAGTAAGGTCCCGCCTTCTCTTTATCTACACCAAAGTAACGAACTATATCTCGACAGGATCGCTAATTGTGACAAGAAATGAATTGTGTACAAAAACCGTCGCCAACAAACACCGTGGTTAACTATGAATCTGAACCTCCCAAATACTTTTCAGAAACAAGCTTGCACAAAGAAACATCATGGTTACTGTTTCGTAATCTAGTGAAGTAAACCTTCGTGGAACAATTACGTCTGGGTGGTTTGCTCAACGAATTCATGAGATGCATCGAAGACGGCGACACTTACAACCGGTACTGGCCGACAAAAACGGTGCAGATCTTCTTAACGACAACGCCAGACAACAACCGGCGCAACCAACACGTTCTAAAATTGAGCTGTGCGCTAGTGCCCATCCGGCATGTTCATCCGCATATTTATTCACCACCGCCCTCCCTCTACTCACTTCGACGGCCCTCTGCAAGAAAAACACTCCAACTACCTGTAGAAGGCGAAATACACGTTTTATAAGTTGTACGCTTCAGAAGCACAGACTTCCACTCTACCGGAACTGACAAACAGAGTCCTCGTTGGCAAAAATCTGTTAACTTCAAAGGTTTCTAGTTTCATTAATGAAACGTGTTTGAGCCTATTTGTTCTTTAAAGTTTGTAGCCTGAAAACGACAAAACTTTCGCATCAAGTTAATATTAAGACAATATTTGTTATGCTAATATGGATAGAAACTTCCACAATAGATTTCAAGGGAGATTAATGCTTACTCGTCAAAAACGAACAAAAAGAAGAAATGGGTTTTGAGAAAAAACCCTTTTTTAAGAACTGTTTCTTCCTTCTGCTAGTATTTGTTGGTAAGAAGAAGTTTCAGAAGAATATTTTTCTGAACTGTAGCCAAGATTGTCTATCCTTTTCAATCCATTAGTGTTTTGACTTGCTTGCTTTTTCTTAATAGAATAAAATGTGAAGGAACAACTGAAATTTGTCCACTCAAACGTTCCGAGCTTCAAAAAAGGCAAACAAAGAAAAGGCACAACTATTAAGAAGTCACTCACTTTAGATGTTGCTTAGCAAGATTTTAGTGAGCAGCGCTAGCCAGAATTGATTACGGTGAAAAACTCGAAACATGTATAAGAGCGGTAGGGTTTATTCGATAAGGAGAGGTTGTTAGAGGATACGAAAGATGAGGATCGTGCACACTCGACCAAATTTATAGCAAATTTATAGGGTTTTTTATATACACATCATGAGAACCAACGGATTTACATTTCTCATTCGGTTTTTCTTTGCTTTTTTCAATTTTTCTATTTATTTTCTCTACTGTATTTTTAGGACTCTTCTGTGTTGCTCCTCCAAAAGGTCCTTTTCAGTATAGGGACGTGCGTGTATTACGATTATATGATTAACGTGCAAACTGGCTTAAAATAATGAAATGTTTCCTTCAAATAGTCATAAAAATCTTCTGATGAAATACCGCGTAGGTTCCCATAAAAGTGGGATTCCCCTAAGGTTAACAGTTACACAGTACCTTCAACTCCATCTCAACCGTCACGACTTCATCCTAAATATGTTGCGAATCAAGTAAAATCCAACTCCGAGCAACGTGGGGCACAGTGCTGATATCCGAGCGGATGAAGGCAGTAAGCCAAATTTCTCGAAAATTCAAGTTCACTTCCTAACTTTTTTATTTAAGGCAGAACTTCTACTGTCCGAATCATCGAACACTTCAGTACACCCGAAACAAGGTGTGATTCAACGGCCTTCACAATTTCTTTGTTTTTCTGAACGAACCAGGAACAAAAAAGACATTTTGGAGGATGCGCCAAAATCATCAGAGTACGGTAAGATGGCCTTTTTAAACTGTGAGTTTAAGTTCTTTGACGCGTCGATGCTGCGATGAGCTCTTTCACAGACTTCCGATTCCACCACACTCCCGACTAAGTAATCTAACCTATTTAAACGAGAACATGGCGGCCACTGCTCAGCTACCACGGATTGGTCTCTACCTCGACCGGGACGATCCTTCACGTTTCAGAAGTCTTTGTAACTTTGAATGGTTTGATATATTCCCACTGTTTGTCGAGCAGTCGCGTCACACCCAGACGAATCGAGCCCGCCAGAATACCTTGCAATGAAGTTCAATGATGAAACGACGACACCCTGACTTCTTTGTCGTACCAATAATTACCGAATAACTTGTCAAACTGGACTGTATCCATCACAAACAACAAGAAACCCCAAAAAAAAACATAATATATAGATATATGCATAAAGGATAAAGTCACTGGCGTATCAATCCACTTGGGATGCGCCAACGCTTTCTACTGAAATTCGTAATCGTTGAGGTTTTTGGAACGCGTGTTGGCCTATACAATGACTAGCGGAGGCCAACCCTCGATCGTGTGGCTACAACGGACCTCTAACCGACTGCGCCACACCCACCCTAATATATACATACTACTACGTAATAGCACATACCACATAATAATAATACACACAAGGCCAGGCTTCAAATCTCGACGAATCATGCCGCGAGCGTAGAGCATTAGTAATTTTGACGTATTCTGTGGATAACCTCTGGGCCTGTGCTGGACAGACATAATATTCGATCTCGCCACAAAGTCGCGGAGTAGAACAGTAAGTGAAAATAAGGGAAGAGGGGATTATGCATGGGAATTCAGCAGCCGACATGTGCGAATTTGTGAAATAAAGCAAACAAAATGAACAGCTGTAAATAATTCCTTAAAGTCAGTTAAATACTAAACCTGTTCGATCATTTCGACTCCTGCAAAAATTCTTTTTAACATTACTTTCATCTGCAGAAGCAATAATGAATAAATTTATGAATATTGTGTCAAATCTGATTAGATCAAGACAACCGACTCGAGTTTTTCTCATCGATCCTCACATTTTTAGGAAACGGTACCTGTCCTACTTTTGCTAACGCGCGCTACGACTAACGCGTCGCGACCGTCCGGCTAAGATACGTGCGGAACTTTTCACTTAATAATGATGAGAAAGTGTCCAATCTCGTTCAGAACATCTGGTCCTCTTCAATAGCGACATAGATGATGATGAAAATTATCTAAAACATATTTATATCCGATCAATTAAGAGACAGGCAAAAAAGTAGCGAAAGCAAGATAAGGCGGACTATGCGAAGAATGATTCAGTTGCACGTGATAGCTCTAGTGGTCAAGAACAGAACAGTGTCAAGGGATCGTTCTAAATCTCTCAGAAAGCAATGAGGTTTTTAAAAGTACGGTGTTGCTTGTTGTGCTGCTTTTCAGATAAGACCATATAGTTCTTTGGATAGTTCTGGAGTGATTGAGTTCAGTAGTTTACGTTCTTCTTCGCGAACCTAAAAGCAATACATAATGTTATAAGAATTGATCGAAAATTACTCCAGCATTGAAAGTTCTTCAGAAGAACTTTGAAACGAAAAATAACATTTACCCGAATTATTTTATCGTACACCTCCTTTGCTTTTGCGGAGAGTTTGCCGATTCTTTCTTCGACCGCTTTCCTCGCATTGACAATCTGTATGAACAATTATAGCCACGGAATAAAGGTAAGCATTCACCGCCGAACGTATTCAATCCACCCTCAGAGGAGTAGGTGGTATTGAGATGCTAAGGGAAGGAACTGGTCTTCTGCCACTCTGACAAATTTTGACGTGACGAATTCACTTGGAGTATTTCTTCCGTTTTTCGGTCGTTTTCGCGCACTTTCTAATGTAACTATGCTTTAGTACGATTGTATCATGATCGACAAAAAAATAGAGTAGTTCCTCTGCGCCACAATGCTATCGGTCAAATCGTAGCGCCGATCGACTGGCAAATGCAGAAGAACAGGAGATAAGTACTCTCCTCTGTTGAAGACGTAATGAAACTTTTATAGCAGATAGACAACGCCAGAAGTGATCCTCTGTGAAACAACGGGTTTGATTTGTCACATAGCAAATAGTAACTTGCGTTCGTTGCTGCGCTACACCGCAAAATGATGTCATGATGAGTTCGCGCCTTGTAATAAATGTGTAAATGTAAGCGGCAGCGATCGGAGCGGCATGGTAGGGATCGAGGTGGAATTACGGTGAACTGCAACTGGGAGTGGTGATGGCAATGGTCCCCCTAGATTCTAATCGCTATGCTGCAACGCAGTGCTTACCTACGCTTACCCCTGCACTATGTACTTTACGCAACTACCGTTTTATCCTCTCGCAAACATATATCGTCGTATCGCATACGCGCGAGAGGATCGGAATTTGTTGGTCTCATTGCGGAAGGAAACCCAAGGAGCAATTCAGATGTTCCAATCAGAAACTCAATTCTCTATCACATTAGCCGATCTAAGGGGATTTAGAATGATGCTGGGACACCTGCATTCTGTTTTGTTTCAGAGCGTAGGGTGTACAAGCCCAAGGTCTTATGCACTCCACACATCTGAGCCCACAGCATCACGCATGCGACGCATGCAACTTTTAGTGGTCTTTGTATTCACGAAGAAAACAAGATTACCTCAGTGATCCATTCGTTAAATCCTTTCTTTTGCTCCTCGTTGAAATGATCCGCTGCGTATTTGCGCAATTTTTTGTGCTGCAACAAACAACCCATAACTACGCAACATTCCAAAGTCGTTCAATACGTAAACACATATGATCGCTTTCTCAGCTAAGCAAGACATGAAAGGAAATGTAGGAGTGGAACATTTTAGGTGGGAGAGATAATAGTGACTCTGCTTGATACACGATGAATATTATCTGACTGGCCTCTTAAACAGTGGTTGATTTAAAGGGACCACGTGTCACAAAATTGACATAGCGTGGGACCCTGATGGAAACACTGAGGTGTAGATTACAAATATGAGCGTAGCCCCTCAATTTCCCCCAGTCATCCTAAAAAATGGCGTGCGAACCGCGTTTGTTCCTGCGAGGCATGTCTGAACACACCTCCTGTATACGCTAATGTCACTTCAGGAGCCTATTCATTGTTCTTCCATGAGTAAGCTGCTGAGAAGACCTCATAGATTTTCAACCGCTCGCTTGTGGATGCCGTGCATGCACAAGAGTGGCATGTTATAAGGTACTTCGTTGGAAAATTCGCGCAAAAAAGCCGTTTTCCATGCCGTTTCTCAGGATGGTAAATTATAATTCAGGGTGAAAGCGCTCAAACTCGTAGTCTACCACCCTTACGCTGTCTTTTTCCTGGCTTAGGGACTGTGAGAACCCCTCTACTGACACCAATTCTAGTGGGTAAATCCACTAGAATTGGTGTCAGTAGTGCGTCCACTAAAGCAGGTTTTCCTATTCTGCAAGCAATTTTGTTTCATTTATATTCCATTGGTTCCATTATGATCGTAACACATTTTATCACCCCAATTTACAGCTTTTTAGTGCCGGTCCACCAACTAAATGCGATGGACTCGTCTCACCTCATTTTACCGCCTTGCGGGGCCAGCACACCTATCTGACCATCGACCAACCTTACGGCTTTCTGGAATTTCGTTACACACACATTCACAGAAATAAGTCCGTTATTATACAGCATGATTGTTTTAAAACTAATAAGAATACCTAATTCATTGCTTTCTTAGCGCAGTTCAAACGCGTAGCCTTTAGAATCAAAAATTTGATCCGCAACTTCAAATCGATGTCGGCTTAGTGATCCACTTTCGTCATAAAGAGAGAACACGATACCATAGAAGGCCAAAGTTGTTTAAAAAAACACTGTATCTGATTTTGAAGCGGTTAGTTTGAATAGAAAACGATGTAATCGCTCGGGTTCATATGCTATTCTGGAAATCGTAACTTTTCGATGAGTCCTTAAAGGGATCGTATCACAAATTGAAGTAATGTGTAAATCTGATGGGAAACATAGAGGTTCGATGTGTAGATTACGAGTACAAGCGTCCCCCGCTCAATTTTCCTAATCGTCCTGAAAATCGGCGTTGGAACAGCCCTCGTTCCTTCTACGTACGCTAGAACGCACCGCTTTGTACGCGCGGTACAACTGAAGCGGTTCTCACGCCTTTTGTTGGAAAGACTAAATTAGATTGAGTGAGACCGCCCTCATATTCATAATCTATTTCCCAAGTTCTATGTTTTCCATCACTTTTCCAAAAAACGCCGATTTTGTGGCAAAGGATGAAGGATTAAGTGTCTGGCGCCAATCACTCCACTTGGGATGCGCCACCATGTTCACTTCAATTCAGAATCGTTTGAGGTTTACGAATGTGCAGCTCGTATGCAATGACTTGCGGTGGCTAGCCGATGTGTCCCGTCAGTGTTTTTATCCTCTCAGACAAATCTGGCACCAATTTATCGGAGGCATGGAAGGCTTAGGGAGCGCTAAGGCGGATTCGTACCTCCGATCGATTGTACAGGAAACGGAACCTCTAACCGCCACACTGCACCCGCCCCAATTTCGTGATAAGTGGCTTTTAATCCCAACCAGCATGGCTTTCTCCAGAAAACGTGAGTTGCAGGTAGATATCCCTATTTCTCACTAATTTTTAAGATTAGCTGTACACTTTTTATCCAAATGAATGTAAGTAGGTGGAGTTTTTGAACCGAAGTCTAGCTGTTGGCTTATAGAACAGCACATGTACAGTATTCCTGCCATTCTCACTGTTTTGCATGCATACTGATGGAGTTTCCTCAGTGCACTTGTTCTTCCCCTCTGTTTTCGCGCGGTGCTAAAGTCCGCTTGAGTTACAAATGAGCCGCGAAGGAACCTGTTGGATACAAAACAAGAAGAGATATCCGTGGCGGTGTCTAATCCTACAGCAAACGGCCCTTTCACGTCTCTGAAGCTCATTTCAGCTGTCATCATCGTAACATCAAAGAGCTGAAGAGACCTACTAACAGACCTTTAACAAGCAGCTAAAGCAGAGACCTGGTCTAATGTAGATGTATGAGGCTCCACCATCAACAATAATTTTCCATAAGACTTTCATATATGCAAATATATATATATATAAGTCAGTTTTAATGAAAGTGTAGTTAAGCGTACCTTTTCGGTCTCTTTAGTGCCCACATCCATCCAAATTGCGTCGAAGGCGCTCTTCATTTCTGGTGAGAGTGATTTGATAAAGGATGGAGTTGTATCAAATTGATCATCGACTAGAACTATTTACATCACTCTTAATATTTTATAAGGAGTGCAACGACAATCTGAACCTAGAGTTCCCTCCTCGCGGTTGATCTCGAACACTGCGTTCCGTTCTGCTTCACTAAGTGTGCCGATGATTTCAAACGTCTTCTTCTGTTGTGCTTCACAATCGCTGCCGTTTTTATAGTTCGCCCAAGTCTATACACCAAACTCTTTCCAATTATTTCCAGTCCAGTAGATGGATCTCACCTCATTCAACAGTTGTGATTGTTTTGCGGGAAGTTTCGCAACGAAAGGTGGTAGACCGCACGGAATTTTCTGAAAATAAGCGGCTATTTTTCTTGATATTGAAGAAGCAATGCATGACTATTCCCCTACCGATTTCTGCGCAAACGCAGCCAGTACCACTAAGCCGAAGCAAAAGAATCTCCCTAGCATCTGCAAGTGTTTATTTAACGACAAGATTATTTGAATTACAACCGAACGATCAGATTAATGGAAGGTCATAAAAATGAAGAATTCGAAAGAACTTCCAGTTTTACATGCGACTGAAGCCTTTAAGCTACACTGAATTTTTCTTAGAAAAAAACCTGAAATTATCCGAAATCTGGCGTTCACCTATATCCAAAAAAAAACGACTTCATTCTAGAACTCAAAATAACCTCTGCATCCACAAACACTAGGTTACAGTGCTAAGCAAGATCCGACTGGTCTACATTGCTACGGTATTTCTGTGTCATTGAGATGTTACAACACATGGAATTCCGTTATCTTTCATCTTCACCTCTTCACCTTGTTCCCACTGCTTTTCCCTTCAATCTTCCATCTTAATGCAGTGTCATGTTCCTAAGGATCAAAAACCTCAGAGAGAAAAGAAACGGTTATCTAAATTAGTGGCCACAAAGATCCTGATTTTTTCTGAACCTTAGCGCTATTTTTGTGCCGTTGCAGTACTGTGCAGTGCTTAGCAGCTTTCGGAATCTTACTATCGCAAATCGTCATCCTTCGCTGCTAGCCTTCCCAGGTGCAGAAGAGCTAGAAGAATGATGATATACCAGTACCGGCGAAGAGCTAGAAGAAGCTAAAGAAGCTTATTGTAAATATAAAATTTGTACCACGATAACTATCAAAATATTCCCTGCGTTGAACGTAAAAGTTATGAAAATTACAGGAGTCCACCAGAATCCCGGTTACATCGATAACTTATGTAGTCTCACAATTATGGAGAAATAGACATTGAAGAGGAATGACAGACAAACATCGCGAAGATTACAGTGTGGAACAATGCACATCTTGGAGCGGTTCATAAGCGACTATCTGCTTTTATACCTTGACGGAACTGGAACTAGCTCGGCACAAAGTACTACTTGTTTGCGAGGACTACATTTTCACCAACGTGTGGAAAAGATCCGGGAAAGAGAGAAAGAAGCTATAGAAAGATCACCTTAAAAACTTTAATGAGGTCGGCCTTGAATACTGGCTTTACTTCTCACGATCACTTCTCGCCTGGCTCTGGAACCACTATATACACTTAGCCGGACATTGTATACGGCAAAAAAAAAACAGCAGGAAAAAAGGGTAGATCGAGAACAAAGGAGAAATAGGATTGGCCAGCACTTTCAGCTCTTATATTTATGGACCAATTGTTTGTCGGGTGTCAAGCCCAAGCGAAACAGCGGACAAGACGGAAGCAAACAATCACTAGGGTGATTGGCTTGGGCAATGAATTGCAGCAGTTATCTGGGAACAAAAAAAAAGTGGAGCAATGCGGTGTTCTGAAAACTAGGCAAAATGTTATTACTTTACCCGAAAGGTGAAGTTGAGAAAAAACAGGAATTTATCAAATATTGGAACTTTATAAAATAAATACATGCTTTAATGATGGTAGCTGGTGTTTGGCGAAGCATTGTCGAATTCGGTACTGGAAAGCGAAGCAGTCCAGTCAAATTTTCAAAAGCCGAAGATGGTCAAGGATCATTTCTAGAAATTTGCAACTTTTCGAGTTCTCAGCTTAGAGTTAGAAAAAAGTATGTTATACTTGACAATTTAGACAATCCCAATAACGTTCGTTGCGATCTAAACTCTCGCTTTCACCTAAAATCCGAGAACTGAAACTACAATTAAGACAAGATTTCCCTCAATAAGGAAGGTAGTATAGTGTTGCTTTTCCATTTTTGAAGATAAACAAGTCATTGAATGAACTGAAGAGGCAAAAACACCAGAGCGAATTTTCGTCTTCGTCACTAAGTAAGGAAAACAACAGTAGAAATAAACACAAAATCGCCTCTAATTTATAGCGACGAACGCTGCGCGGATTTATCGCGATCTCTCAACGACTAAACTCAAACCATGACGAGTAAGTGGACGTTTTATTGCTATTGCGAGACGTTCCGACACGAAAGAATTTATCGTCGCATATATTTTCATCGAGAGCCTCGCGGAAATGATAACATGCGAGACCGTGCTAGGTTCACGACACAAAGTCCATTAAACAAATGTCGGAGGTGCTCGACTAAGATTCTCTTCAGAAGGACTCTTAGTGTTTCTGTTATTGTTAATGAAAACTGTTTTATCTTGTCCAAAACTGAGATTTAATGAGAATAGAATCCTTGAACATTTTTGAGAGGAAACTGTCTCAAAAAAAATCTAATTCCAAGACCTAAGATATATATCCTTCTAAGTTTGAATCCTTCAAAGGAAGGATTTCTAGTCAACGTTAGTACTCACGTCTACGAACTTGAAATCAAAGCTGAGATGCAGATTTTCCAACGAGAATACTTCTGATGATACGCAGATATCATTTTAAAAAGACAATCAAATAAATGCAAACTGGGACAGCCCACCACATATGTACCTGAACGTTGGACTAATGCGCTCGTGCACACCGATATCAGATTCTGATAAGTAATATTCTCACTATTTTTATTTGTTTCTTTTTCTAAAGATTGAATCCCAAAAGTTTAAAGCAGTGTTATCTGAGAAGCAGAAGAAATGTCTACCACACACATCCAGCTATTGAGAAAAAAATCGAATTTTAGGTGAAATGTGAATAAAATCGCCTAACAATTGAATGAATAAAAACAGCAGAACGTCAAGCGATGACCTATTCAGGAAACTTGCTGATTTCTTACGCTGCTGAGGTATATTGCTTTCTAAATTGTTTTTTCTTCTATCCCTAAATAACTGCATACCTCTAGATGTCTCCACATTGTCTTGATTCGCTAATTAGTTCCTTTGCATCCTATTCAAAAGAATTGGACAAAAAATAATGGGGAGAAGTACAGCTGAAACTTAAATCCAAATCTTCAAATCTACCGGAATATCAGAAGCCAGAAAAAAGTTCAGGAAAACTTTATTTTCTTCATGAATATATAAAGCAACAATACACCCTTACGACAACTAAAACGATGTGAAAGTTGACCACAAAGCCTTTGTTCTAACGGAAAGAGCAATCTTCATAAAGCAGCTGTCTAAAAGAGAATAGAAGCGAAATTGGACATTAGCTTGCTTCAAAAGGTCAGAAATAAGGTTAGAAGACACTTCAACAAGCATTTTACTATCCGGTCCAACGATTTTGGTGGACAAACTTCTGATCAAACCTCTGAAGCCTTTTTAGGTCTCTTCTTCGCTTCGAGTTGTAGTTGCTCCGTCGCTCCGAATCTCGTCAACAAGAGCAGATATTTCCATAACTCATGTCTAAATACAACAACACTCGTTTGGATTTTGTCTAATTAATCCATGTGATCTGACCAACCATTCTGCAGAAAAAAAATCCAAACGCCCAGAGTTCTCAAAGAATATCATATGCACTGGATTCAAAAAACATGTTTTCCCGGCACAACTGCAAAAGTGATTGTGAAAATTGTTGTGGAAATGAGCGAGGCCCCACTCGCTTCGTTTCGATTTCAACCGTCTACGCAACTGCGTCACCCGACAGATCGTTCAGAGGCTGCCCGCAGAGTTCACAGCCGCGCAGCGCCGCTCGCGCGGTCAGCGTTTTAGTGGTTGTTGGGCGCACGCTTGGGAACGCTCAATAACCTCAATAATCGGGCCCGAGGCGTGCGGGGGAGGTGGAGGGGGCGCAGCTGTGAACTGTGCGGGGCAGCTTGACTGGACCATCGGCGAACTCTATAAACTGAAACTGTTATTCGAGCAGGTTACCTTGTACCATACCATACCACACAAATAAGAATTACAAGATCTGCATATGGAACTTCAACAACTTGGAAGAACCGCTTCGAAAGCCCCGATCTTGATGTGGAAGCAGTCACTCTTTACAGCAATTCAGACGTCTATTCTGAACATTTCTAAACTTCTGGAACTCATCCGAAATGCAAGTTGTTTCTACCCCCTATGTCTTTGCTTTGTTTGATTGGAATAGACTCTCAGGTTCGTGCAAGGCTTGCTCGTGTCATAGTAGATGAATGATCAACAAACGGAATTCCTTCCGGGTTATATGCCACGTTAGACTTCCGAGAGAGAAGACGCGCTCGTCAGCGAGGCAGCCTACAACCGGTTGAACACAGCACAGCAACACTTGATGGGCCAAGGAATCAAGCATCGTGTACGGCCCAGAGGAGATTGTTTTCTTTACCTTACTCTCCGTCAAAATTAGCGTCTGGAGCTGGTGGAGGCAGCAGTCGGAACCGAGCTGGGACCGTCGCAAACTGTGGCGATGGGTGATGCCAGCAAGGGTTTCACCACATCTAGCCGGCCGCCGCCACTTACGCAACTGCACCGTGCTTCTTGCCTTTTTGACCCAAACTATAAGTGTTTGAAGTCATGGATAAACACACCTAAACGATCTTATTCCGTACCTCCTCCTCAGGAGCTCAACATGTGGATAGTTCCAACTTTGTAAAGAACGTTTCTTAAAGGCACGAATCTGAAGTGGTATGGGTTTCAGGCGGGTAATGCCTATCCGGGTCGTAGATTGTGGGGAAGAGGATGATTCCGTTCATCTTTCCCTGTATCAATGTGAATGGCCGACCCGGGAACGCTGTTTATTACGACGTGCTCTATTGCAGCGCACCACCCTTCCGCCCTCCCACCTGCGATTCGTCGAAAACCCATTCGGACGAATCGCAAGGGGTGCGGGTTGCAACAGAACCCGTCGGACGAAACAGCGTTCCGGAGTTGTCCGTTTACACTGATAAAGGGAAAGATGAACGGAATCATCCTCTTCCCCACAATCCACGACCCGGATAGGCATTACCCTCCTAAACATCGACCCAGGTTCATGGGATGATGCATTTAATACACGAATTCAAATTACCTCATCAAGTAGCGGCTACAGTGAACATGACGTAACTCTGCGAGCAAATTAAAGGCATCACTCCACGAACTGAGGTGGTACAGATTTCAGGTGGGGTATTCGTATACGGAATAATAGATTATGGAGAGGGGATGATTCCGTCCATTTCTTCCTAATGGCCGTAAAAAACGGCCCAGAAGATACGGCTTCGGGCGTTCTGGCGCACTATTTCCACAAGGAGCTCGACTGGAGCGCGCCAGCCTTGTACGGCGCCGAATCTTCGGGAACGTTTTTCACGGCAATTAGGAAGAAATGGGCGGAATCACCCCCCTCTCCATAATCTACTACGCCGTATACGAATACTCCACCTGAAATCCATACCACCTCAGATTCGTGGGGTGATGCCTTTAATGCACAGATGAAGGTTAAAGTGTAGTTGGGTTTGGGAGGAACTTACTCGCGTTTTAATTTCTGGAGGTAAGTAACTAGATCCGTCAAGACCTATGTATTAGTCTTAGAGGATCTCCGACACGTGAGGTTAAGCTACTAAGAGAAGAAAAAAAAACGTCCAGAAATAAGATCGCGGCTGTGTGCCCCCCTCTCAGCTACATTTCTCTCCAGTTGAAGCTTCACTCAACAAGCAGATGCAGCAATGTTGGTAAGTAACTAAGAAGAAACGAATAAGGTGTTCCTCTGCGGTTGGCAACTCCCAAGTTGGTGGTGGCTGCGCTGCTCTATTCGGAAATCCCGCTCTGCCGAAACTCTTGTTTCCTCCAACGCCAGAGACGGACTTCCTTATTTCTACTATTTTTATTTTTTCGCTGTAATTTTCAGCTCATTGAGTAGCTTTGATTATGCCCAAGAATGATGTTCAGATCTGATGTCGGGATTTTCGGAAGCAGCGATGCGCGACAGACTGGGTAGGCTCAGACCCCAACAGGATTCTATAAATACACTGTCGTTGTGGTTAATGCATCATTATCGACATATGGATGATATCGTACAGATTTGGTTGAAGGTTCATAAATGATTTAAACGGTACGCGAATGGCAGTTACTTGCTACATTTGCTCTGTTTAGGAAGTCCGGAAAGAGACAAACTCCTCACAAATCGTCAATTTGCTCTACGTTGCCAACGATGTAATTCAGAATAGCCGCAAGAAGAATCCTGATATTATGACAAAGTTCTACTCCGTTCTGGAGCCAGCTTTCCGGTGCGCCTTTCTTTTTCAGTTCGCTTCTCTTTTTTTCTCTTCGCAACGCTTCTGTTCGTTGTCAGCGCCGAATCGTAAGTTTGTTTCACCAAAGAAGTTGTATTTGAAGACATGCTGCGAAAATTTCTGGTCCAGAACTAGACAAAGTGATGATTAAAACACTCAATGTTTGGAGAGACCGTCAAATCTACAGCGAGGAACAGTTGATCGTGTATGCTTCTAACCTTCCGGTTCATTTTTAAGATGTATAGCTAAGGTTACTCTACGTTGTCACTGAAATTGCAGAATTTAGACTCGACGCTATTGTCAAAAGACGAAAGTCAAGTGGTGGCAACAGCGGCAACTCCCATCAAGTTCACGCTCCCCAGATTCCAGAACTCTTTCCATCTTCTGTGAGTGCTCCCTCTATCATCCATAACTTTTTGTAACGAAATCGATGTCAACGTAAACTATAATTTTGATTTACGTGAAATATTATTTTTTCTCCTCAAAATTAAACAAAATATATTGAATACAAAACGATGCAGGCGTTTTTGAATATTATTCATCTTGAATCGAAATTGAATCTTAGTGCAGAAATTCTCATTTTCCTCTCTTTCTTAATCTTATGTTTGTACTTCTTTTCTTTTCTCTTTAGTTGAAAACAATTTTGTCTCAGTTATAAGGCTTCTACTAATTACGCATCCTTGTTAGTAATCACTTGCGACGTTAGTTGCTCGAATCGTACAAAGTGAGCATCTTCATATGAATTTTACTCAGTGTACGAATCTAGGCTCCGCAATCACAACCGGAATACGATTCGGAATCTGTTAGCACTAACGTCACTGAAATGTTGGAATCATTAAGAAAACTTGACTACCCGCCCAGTGCAGACGCTGAAGTCAGGTATGTTTCTGAACTTGCTTTTTCCCTATATTTTTCATTTCTTCTGTTCATTTTCAACTTTGCTGACTGGATCAGTAAAGGTATTAAGTTTTGCTCTTTTCAGGCACAAAATTGCTTCTTACTCCGAAATGATTGCAACACCACAGTCGCTCGACACAATCAGGAACAGCACTGAGGCAAAGAAATTGTTAGCAGAAATTGATGAAGCTGAACCGCTTGTTAAGGAGTATTGTCAAAGGTGTACACTTATATTCCTGTTTTTAATGATTATTCTAATGATTCTTTATTCTCTTTCAGGCTAGCCGACGAAATGTTAGAGCGCCGGAATCTACAAAAATTGTTTGACGATATGATTGTTAATGTCCGTGCGACAGTTGACCTCCATGAGAGGATGTTAAAGGAAGTGAGAAGGAAAGAAGAACGAGCTCGAAACGACCTTGCTGAGGTATGTGTTCGTTTTAAGCAAAATGCGTAATTCTATGTTTTATGTTTTTCCATGAACTCATGATGTCTCTTTTTCTGTAGTTCTTAAAGTCTTCCAAGTCGAATTCTTCACAGGTAAGGAAAGCGTTCGATTCTCTGCCTGACCTCACGGAAGTCACCGAAGATGCGCCACTTCCAACGCTTGAAAATCTATTTGATCTCTAAAATACATGCATCCACTTGCAATTTTATACCTCAGAACAGATATGCGATTTCTACGTAGGGGCTTCTTTGTTTTCTCGTCTACAATTGGTTTAATCTGGAGTTACTTGATCGTGATTTCATCTTGGAAGCCGGGTAACACCTCAGTTTCATTTGTAGCATCAGATATGTACATATTGTACCGAATTCCTATTATTTTATTATTTTTTTCCTTTTTTGTGATAGTCACTTTTAGTTCCTTGTAACTGCCGTTTGTTTTGTTTTGTTTTTCCACTGAATATGAACATAAATTTTATTCTGCTATTGGTCGATTTTTTCTATGGTTGGTCCTACGTTGTTATTTCCCCTTCATTTCCACTCATTCATTTAATCATTGCATTTTATTTCCGGTGGGACGCAGTTCCTTTGAACCGTGATGGGGATCTTAGAAAAAATCGCTGAAGTAGAGAGGGAGATTGCTAGAACACAGAAAAACAAGGCTACTGAGTACCACCTCGGTCTTCTGAAGGTGCTCTTGTAATTATCTATGGTTCATTTCTCTTTTATCACGTCGAATTTAAAGGCAAAACTTGCGAAGTACCGTCAACAACTGCTGGAACCTGTAGGCGGCAAGGGAGCGTCTAAAGGGGATGGCTTCGATGTTATGAAAAGTGGAGATGCTAGAGTTGCAATGGTGATTCTATTGTACATTTTTTCACGCCGCATGTTTCATCTAAGTACCATTATAGGTGGGATTCCCGTCAGTGGGAAAGTCTACCCTTCTCTCAAATATGACCAATACCCACTCAGAAGTGGCTGGCTATGAATTCACTACACTCACTTGTATTCCTGGTGTTATTAATTATCAAGGTGCTAATATTCAACTTCTCGATCTTCCCGGTATCATTGAAGGAGCATCTCAAGGAAAAGGTAAGAAAAATTATCAGTTTTCCCAGTTGGTAGTTTTAGTTTATTAATTGCTTGTTTTCCTTTCTTTTCACAACTTGCTATTCTCTCACATACGTTTCCAGCAGTGAAGGTGGCATTTTCATATACCTAGGACGAAAAAGGGAGATAAATTACCAAACATTCACTTTCGCCGGATAGATTCTGCATTAACCCATCTCATTTACTGTATTTCATCGTCTTTCTGTAGCGTCATTAGGTCCTTGGATATTACTGAACGAGCCAAAATACCCTAAACCCCTAACTTCGCCTTAAAAAAAGTCCGCCAGATGTATTGTATGCCTATTGCCCAGACATTAGTTTGTTCGACCACTTACGTTGTGTTCTGTGTTTTTAAAAAAGTAAGTTTTTACACCTTTTCAAATCCCTTTTCTTAAGAATGTTGATTTATGGGACTGTCCTTCGTATGACATGTAGGTAAAAACGAATATACGACTGCGCTCTACAGACGATTTAGCGTCCATTTTAAAATTTCTGTGTGAAAGTGTGGTTTGCTGAATTGCTTTAAAATCATGTCTCTTTTTTACCCTGCGCATTTCCGTTCATTAATGTAGTGTAATTTAACCAGTGTTTCACAAGCTAAAAAATTCTTTAGACCTGGAAAGACTTTAGGCGTTATGTACTTTTTCAATACTTGTTTGAGTATTCCTTTTCTTCAGTACTTTTTTTTTGCACTGAGGTTTCTTAATTGGATTCGTTGTTAATCGAAAACCTGATCGTCTTAAATGCAGTAAATAGGAACGGATTTATACAGCATTATTGCTGAGCGTAGTGTTGACATCAGTATATCGACGTTCACTTCCCGAAGCAGTGTGTCAACGGTCGACCTAACACTTTTCCAGCGATGACATTTAATATTTTGCTTTTTCCGATGTTTTGTGATAAAATGACAAAATAATCGTACATATACCGGAGTCCCGCAGTGGGAATCTTGTTCCAATCGGACGCCACTCTCATTTGGACCACAAATTGAATAATTTCTGATCGACAGTATCCAAGTTCCATTCAGATCTACACCAAGTTTTTTATCTAACTTAGGTCGTGGTCGACAGGTGATTGCTGTAGCTAAAACTGCCGATGTTATCCTCATGATGCTTGACGCGGGAAAATCTGACCAACAACGTCCACTCCTTGAAAAAGAACTGGAAGCTGTTGGAATCCGCTTGAATAAATGCCCTCCTCATATCTATGTGAAACAAAAGAAGGTTCGTTTTTCAGGAAATGTGTGAAACTTATTAACATTGCTAGTAGCTATACACTGTCTTTAAGATTGGTGGGATCAAATTCACTCACACTGTTCCATTAACACACTGCAACGAAAAGATGATTATGACAATTTTACACGAGTACAAAATCTTCAATGCGGATGTCGTATTCCGAGAAGACGCAAGGCAAGTTTTCGTGTTTCCTTTATGCGTTGAACTGTTCATTGCTAATTTCTTCAATTGTCGTGACTACTCTTGTTTGCATCTTGTCAATGCTTCTACTAGAAGATGCATCGTAACTTCAATTATGATAATAGTTGGATTTTCAACCCACTATATAAAACAACGCTCATTTTCAGTGTTGATGAGTTCATCGACGTAATTCAAGGAAATCGGGTCTATATACCGTGTATTTACGTCTACAATAAAATTGATCAAATATCTATTGAGGAAGTTGATCGTTTAGCGAGGTAGGTCGTGACGGGATCTTTTTTCAGATGGAGTGTTTTTGATGATGTTTAACAATTGAAGAGCGATTCCTTCTGTTTCAGAATGCCACACCACGTAGTTATTTCTTGCGAGATGAATTTGAATATGGACTACTTGCTGGAGAAAATATGGGAATATCTTGCCTTAGTTCGTGTTTACACGAAGAAACCTGGCAACGCGCCCGATTTAGGTATATTTGTCTTCGTTTCTAGCTAATATCTATTGTCGTTGTATGTGTGGTTTTTTTAACGCTTTCTAAATTCGAGTTTTCCTTCTCGTATGGGAAATTTTTTTATTCAATTTTATTCAAGTAAAGGTAAGCGCTGTGATTTTTGGCAAACCTAATATTAGGTAGGTGCTAAAGAAATCTCGATCTTTGAACTCTAACATTTTGTCATTATAACTCAGGCCAAAGCGTTTGTATTGAAAACTATTAATAATCACAATCAACTCACGTTGTCGTCTATAATTGTGTACAGGGCCTGGAAAGTCAGAACATTTGTAACATGTCTTTTTAAATCATTTCACCTTTGTCAATGAGAAATAGGTTTCATTATAAAGATTGGCTTCGGGGGTCAAAGAGTTCTCGAAAGAATTTGTTTTGTGATGTAGTTCTATTAGAGGAAACTATTTTTCACCCTGTATAGCGTTTGTCGTGCACATCTAGTCAGACATTGCACAGAGCTCTTTCAGTCAACGACCGAGCAGAGTCGTAGTTTCTTTAGCTGATGTCCACAGTCGACTTTGCTTTGTCTCTGCATCCACATGTCGCGCTTCACATCTCTTGTTCGTTTGAAGTTGAGGACAATCATGAGATAATCGCCGCCATGTTGATATGAAACTTCTTTTTTCATAAGTTCGACTTGGTCATATTCGATTACTGACATCATCGTCGACGTTGTTTTCTGCGTCCCGACTACGTTGTTCGCCTTTAAGATTTTTATTTCAACTACGATTCCTATTGAGGCACTGCACCTTATGTTTGTTAATGCTTCCTGGAGCGAATATTTCTTAAATATTGTGATCAGATAGATTCTTTTCAAAGCTGGACATTTTCTTCTTCAAGACCAGTTCAACGTCCAAAGTTCTATATAAGGCAAACACTCATCGCAAAATCCTTCGAATAATAGAAGCTATGTCTGACCAGAAGTTCAAAATGATTCATAAGGTTTAGGCTAAATTAATGCAAAAAAATTTTTGTTATAGACTATATTAGACAGAGTTAGACTTTAACGAAACAAAAAGACTGTCAAGTTGATAGAAGATGTTTCAATAATGGTTGCGCAAGAAATACAATCAGTACTTGCTCAAAACATTTTCATTCCAGGTCCGGAAGATGGTATTATTTTACGGGCAGGATGCACAGTCGAACATTGTTGTCACGCTCTCCACCGTACTCTAGCTAGTCAATTTCGATACGCAATTGTGTGGGGAACAAGCACAAAGTTCTCTCCACAAAGGGTTGGGATACATCACAAGTTGGATCACGAAGACGTTATACAAATAGTTAAGAAATAAGTATCCTTCAACTTGTGCTTCTTTGTTGAAAACTGTTTTCTTTCTTGTTTATGTGTTGAAATAACTACGGCTCAATATCATCATATTTCTTGATTTTCATTTGGACAGATTTCTATACTTGATTTGGGCTCATTAAATTATTTGAGCAGTCTTACTGTTACATTCAAAACATGAAGCGTTATTGTTACGCCGGTTGTTTTTTCATGAAGACAGATATTTTCTTTTGTTTGTTTAAACACTAGGATTATAGCTGTCAAAGGTTCTCATGAGACTCTAGTATATGAACTACTAATGGTACTATCGAGGCAAAATGAAGTGGCTGTTTACATTTTCGATGACTTTTTTGGTCGTATTTTGCGAAGCTCTCAGCGAAGGAGAGGTAGGATGATTTTGTTGGTTTTGTTTACGAGATTGATGAATCGCGATATAAATTGGCAGTAAGTTCAGCTTATCTCAGTTTATTCGATAGAGTGAGTGGTCATTATTTATTAATTACTGTGTTTATGTCTATAGCTCAGCATTTTGTTGTGTTATGATTCATAATAGCTCAGAATCACCTTCTAGATAGTTTATATTGTTGTAATCCACGTTTTTTCTTTGTATTTCTCGACTGTCGCTTTCATCACCATCTGTTATGTTCCCTATATGTACTTGTTACTACTTAGAAACTTAAAATATCCATTCCTAAACACGTATTTGCATTACAGTGTCGTCATCGAAGCAGGGAAGAAGGTTTAGAATGCTAACTTATTTTCTCTGATATTAATCGATTTGTAATTACCTATGTTTGTATTATATCAACAAGATATGCAAAGACTGAAAAAATGTTCTGACTTGAAGGTAAGGTGTAGGCAAATAAATTTGCACCCGGATGTGAATGCAGGCGCTTTTACCCTAATAGAGACAAAATAAAATGGTGATGTTATGGTCGCTACGGATTTCTTGTAATGCTTTTTCGGTTAGATATCTTTCTCTTCCGTGAAAACAGAAATGCTTGCTGGGCTGCTTTAACTGGTCATCTCAGCTGTTTGTGAATCTATCTGTCCACCACAACTTTATTTACAGATAGTCTTGACGGTATCAAAAGCAGCGCTGGATCGTGAGCGTCTAGCACTAGATTCATGCATGCAGGAAATGGATGACGCATACCCCATGGGTCCTCTTGTCCCATGTTCCTACTTGCCGGAAGAGTTCATTGAGTGCAGCGTACCAGAATTAGCCCCTCCAGCACACAATGATACAGCTGTAAGTTGTTCTGAATCTTCACAATGTACATACTTTGGTATAGTACTAGTTTGACCTACTTATTTTTCCAGGATGCCGGTTTCTGTTCACGATTTGGTGGCCAAAGAGCAGAAGACATGGAGTGGACCTGGGTTGCTTGTCGTGCTTTGCCGTGCATTGAATGCCGAGGAAGACGGCATTTTTTCAAAAGAGTGCCTTGCATAAAGTCAGTGGTTAGAATAAGTGGATCGATTTGTTCGTGCTCGATAGACTATTATCCTTTGTAGCTTTTAATTTCGACTGACTAGTCGCAGCGTGTCCTTTTTGGAAGACCCGGTGTACGGTTAATAGATGGCCTACATCCGTTTACTAGCTCCGCTCAGACTGCAAGGTAGCGAAGGTACCAGCCCGTTTGCAACTGCTGACTCTACCGCGGTGCTTCGAACGCAGCTATTTGTTTAACTGCTAGTTTTTTGACCCGACTATATCGCTATTTCTGCCAATATTGGGCAAGAGAGCGAATTGTGGGAAACTGCTGTTGTATCTGCATGAACAGTCATCTACAACCTACTGTTTGCGATGTTGCGTGCAGCATATATTTGTGTGGGATTATTACTGTGTTGTTATTATGAATGTACTTAATTAACTATAAAAATAGGTTTTATTTGAATCACTTCATTTTTTTCAAATTTTCGAATTTTCAGCAACGTCATTAGGCGCGGCGTATCACGATTTTGATGCACAACCGACAGCAAAAGCGTAGAGTTCAGATAGTAGATTGCGGAACTCGTGGTTCCGCTGATCTTTCTCTAATCGTCGTAAAGGAAACGGCGTCTTCCACGTCGTTTTCTTTACGACGATTTCAGTTCCAACGCGGCTCCCTTGCGCAGTCAAAGACTGGGAAGTGCGCATAGAAGCACGTTCTAACGTACCTCGTAATGACTAAAGCGGTTCCCACGCCGTTTTTTTTTCTACGACGGTTAACGAAAGATAAGGGGACCCACACTCGGTCCTGCAACCTACTACCAGCTGTACTTTTTCGCCGTTGGTTCCTTACCACGTCAAAGTCGTGATATGCTGCCTTCAAGATGGCTTATTGACGTGTTAGAACGTGAAGCTTAAATGATAAGTTGAAAATGCAAGCCTCGATGTGTTGTGCACAGCTGCGGTTATCTTGATCCGTCTGTGATTAGTGAATTGGCATGCGCCCCGTTAAAATCAACTCGCCACTCACATGTAGGGGCAGCACTCACAAGACGCAGCCATCGATTATTAATATCTGTTTTTGGTCGTACTCGCAGACTGCGAAAGCGTCTTTCCCATGGACGCAGCTTGGCGGCTCTGCGGTTTTGGTGGTTATTGAGCGCACTGTTGTGGGTAGTCAATAACCACCAAACAGCAGAGCCGCCAATCCGCCCCGCCCGCGCGGTTCTGAACTCTGCGGGCAGCCTAAGAATTCCGATAATGTTTGCAACACTTCTTTGACGAGAATTTTCATACTTTAAACCGATGCTCTTGGATTGCCTTTTCTTTGTAATCAAGTGACAAACAATTTACCTGCGTCAGGAGTTCAAGTTCTTCTTTTGTCTAGCTGAATAAGGTTAGGTCTGCATCGGAAGAAATTCCCTACTTCTGTAAACTGGTAGGAGATCACTTTGTGACTGCAGAACTTGGATTGTGTTGTACTTCGGAAGCATCGTTATTGAACCAGATGTGTTTTTTCTTCCATCACAACGTGTGACTAGACGCGATAAGAACACAAGGTTCCGAAAAGCTATCTCATTTTAAACCTTTCAACTGTATATTTTCCAAAAAAAAAAAAATTATCTATTTCGCAGATACACTATAACAATGTTCAAAGAAAATGTTTTTTTGCTGTGAATGGAATAGTGACAGTTATAGTGACTGTTCCAACTGTTGAACTTATTTCCCAGCTAAAAAATTCCTTTCTCCTACTTCACTTCCTCTGAAGATCGGGGTTCCAGTGTGGTGTTGACCTCTTCCTCTCTGACAAAATGCCATAGGTCTTGTAGATCTTCATCAGAATTTAATAACGATAGCGCATATTGCTTTGAAAATATCCAGTTTCAATTGATCCACTGCTGGTATGAGTTACTTGTTATGGGTTTCACACTTATTAATTATCTCCTTTCAGATATACCGGCCATCACTTCCTCTCCACTCTCTTGTATTCCGTGTTCCTGGGTGTTGTGGCCGTGGACAGGTTCTGCTTAGGCTATTCTGCAATTGCTGTTGGAAAGTTAATGACACTTGGCGGACTGGGTGTATGGTGGATTATCGACATTTTCTTGCTCGTCACTGGAAATCTTACGCCAGCAGATGATTCTAACTGGGAGCCATACTACTAAAGTTGTGATTCCGTGCGATGATTATTTTGGAATTCAACTCCTGTGTATATTTATGTCCGATAGTGTACAAATGTAAATATTTATCCGGATACATAGCAGCCATGCAGTCATCCATCCTGCTTCTTAACATTACGTTAATAATATTGATATTACTTTTGATGAATATTTTGCTTGGTGATTTTTAAAAACTAAGGACATTTCTGTTTTCCTCGCGATAGTTATCTGTTATGGAAGGTTTCTGGTTCCAGTAATGTATGTCTTCTTCGGAATGAAGTCTTTAAAGCCTTTTTTAGCTCTGATTTGATGGTTTTATATGAATACTCATACTTTTCTGGAAAGTACTCTTAAAAACACTTTCGTAGGCTGCCTCGATGCTTATTTTAGGCCGTCAACTTCAGAAACAATGACTTTTTGACAAGGAACTGATACAATGATTGGAGGACTCTTCCTTTACAATCACAAGGTACCTTTACCTGAATAACCCATCATTCCCACGGGAGGTTTTACAAACAGTGCAGTTCCTGACAGTTCCTGAATGGAATATATCGGAAGAAAACTGTTTGGCATTAGTTCTATACGTTGTTTATAGTTCTCATCATCACATACTTGTTTGTGAAATGTTTATTGTTGAGAAAGGTGGGAGTGTTTTTGTTCAACAAATACTTCACAGACAGCATTGTCCTTTTTGCATTGCAAACTAATAGATCGCGCTATCTTGGGGGATTTGATATGTATGAATTTAACAATAAATTTTTAAAAAAATCCATGTGAGTTGATACACCTGCGAATCTGTTCTCTTTTAAAGGGAGAAGTGCTGATCTGTCGGATATTCCGCGACAATGTTACAAGAGAGGCTGTCAATGCTTTTCGCGTGAATATTATTCATGCTAGGCAACAGGTAATCACTCAGAAGTTGTGGAAGCCTCTATATTCAGTTTATTGGGTTATAGGTGAGATCCCCCGTAAACCTCATCGGGCGTACGTCGTTTATGCACAGAAAATGTGGGTCTGTTTGGATGGCAGCGGCGACAAGGTCGGACGCAAATGCTGCTGCTGTATTTGAGGTGACTTCCATCAGATGTGTGATTTAACTTGCCATCTCAATTTTTTTGTTTGATGTTGAAGGTGTTACAAAAACTTGCTGCCACCATGACTGAGTATTTTGGGAAGATAACGGAGGTATTTTTTTTTGTCAACTTTTTTTTTACTTTCTTCCAATATGTCCATGTCATATCATCTTCGTTCGATAGGAATCAATAGATAACATTGTCCAAAGTTTTATGATGTATTTATTTTCCATTTAAAAAAAAAAGAAAATGCACAGAAATGAGTTTCATTCTGGCGTGTGGTGAGCCGCATCACTTTGTTTTCACTCTGCATGTGAGGTCTCATACATTCTCAAATTTGCGCTAAAGTTATTCAATTACGTATCGAAACGTGAGCAGGGTTGAATCAGTGAGGAGTGAGTCAAATGTGAGCTCACATTTCACCCTATTTTTGATCCATACCGGTGCGGTATTTGGCAGTTCTCTCTCGAGATTTCTGTTAATTGATTTGTTATTAGAGATGGCTGTCATACCTAAACGTGTCCACCTAAGTCACTGATCATTAGGAGAAGGGTCCGCATCCGAACAATCTTTGGTAGAGTTTTTAGGAACACCAGCAGCATTTTCTGTTGCTCAGGAAACCAAAACCAGTATTCCCTGTACCATAATTTATAGTAGTTGTTTTTTTAATCTCCTCGTGGGCTACAACATTCTTTTATTTCTTTTAGGACAGCATCCGTTCAAATTTCGTACTTATTTATGAACTCCTTGACGAACTCGTGGATTTCGGTTATCCCCAAATGACGGATGCAACGGTGCTGAAGACATACATTACGCAATCTGGGGTACGAGGTGTGACGAGAGAAGAGCAGCAGCAAATCACTAGTCAAGTGAGACTTTTAACTTTTTTCCTTTCTTGTTCAATATTTGCGACATTATTCCTTGAATCAGTTCTGGATCGGTTTCACTGTTCAGAGTAAACTAAAGAAACTGGATAGGTGAGCATTGTCTTACACCTATTCTTTAAAGGCACCCCACAACCTAGAGTGGTACGGGTTTCACCCGGATAATGCCTATACGGGATCGTAGATTGTGAGGTAAGAGGGTGATTCCGTTCATCTCTCCCTGTATCAGTGTAAACGGACGAAACCGGAACCCTGTTTCTTACGACGGCTTCTGTTGCAATGCGCAACCCTTGCACCACGCCCCACCTGCAATTCGTCCGAATGTGTTTTCGACTGATACAAGGAGAGATGAACGGAATCCCCCTCTTCCCCACAATCTGCGACCCCGCATAGGCATTACCCGGGTGGCATTACCCTGAAACCCCTACCACCCCAGATTCGTGGGGTGATACCTATAATATATGTACGCTGATACACGTGTTGTTTAATACAATACATTTTTTAAATTGCTTTACATTAAAACTTACCTACTTATTACACTTTTATATTTTTGTCTAGTGATTAGCAAGAAAACAAGAGTCTATGGTCTCGAAACGTCAACTACAATACCATTTTGTGTATTGGTTGTCATGCATTATCGCTCGCAAAGTTGCCAGCAGTTAATGACTTTTTTTTTAAATTATCATTTTATGACTTGCTATGTTCTGGAGAGAATCGTTCCATTCAGTAGAACATTTTAGCTTTCATTCGAATCGCCTAATTTATAATTTTATCCCTGGATATTTTTACTTTGATGAAGAATACGTGTTAGAAAAGCGTTGAACGGATGAGCAATACTTTGTTCCCACTTGGATTTTATCAGGTGACCGGTCAGATCAGTTGGCGACGTGAAGGCATAAAGTATCGTCGAAATGAACTTTTTATTGACGTCGTAGAGTGCGTCAATCTCCTAATGAACCAACAAGGTTGGTAACATTTTTTTTGCAGTGCTAGTAATAACGTGTAATTTCTTTCTGTTTGGCTTGTTCTTGTTTGGTAACTCTAAATTCATCTACAACTGCGTACAATCTTAATTTTTAGCTTAGTCATTGTGTGATTGAATCAACACAGCTGCTGTGTTGATTCAATCACATAATGACTAAGCTAAAAATTCTGTACGAATTTTTACAGGACAGGTGCTATCCGTAAACGTTGCCGGTAAGGTACTGATGAAGTGCTTTCTGTCCGGTATGCCTGAATGTAAATTTGGGATTAATGACAAGATTACGCTACAACAATCCAGTAGCAGGAATCAATACGACGATCTTACTAGGCCGTTAGTAAATCGTTTCTCATTATGCTTTCCTCGAGTTCATGCAATGATTTTCTAGTTTCTTTTAATGCAAACATATTTAAGTCTCTCTTTTAATATTCAGAGCTCGCACCGTAGTGGCCATTGATGACATTCAGTTTCACCAATGCGTTCGACTGGGAAAATTTGAAAGCGACCGAGCGATTTCTTTTGTACCACCTGATGGAACCTGTGAATTAATTAAATATCGAACTACTCAAGATATTAAATTGCCTTTTCGGTATGGTTTTCCTCTTTAAAACGTTCAATCTTAACAGTGCCGCGTATTTTTTTTTGTCGTGTGGAAAGCTTCTTATCATTTCTGAGATAAATAATTCTTTACTTTAGATTTATGCTGTTGTTTTAGTGTCATTCCTTTGGTAAGAGAAGTGAGCAAGTCGAAACTGGAGCTCAAAGTAGTTCTCAAAGCTGAGTATAAGCAAAATCTTGTGGGACAGAAAATAGAAGTGAGACCTCTTCTGTCTTTCGTTCTCATTCTTTATTCGTCTTTTAGTCATCATCGTAGAAGAGGACGAGTTCCATTCAAAGTTCAATTTAAAGTTCATCGTAAAGCTTATCATCATGCTTTGAATGTTGATGCTCGAAGTTATACGCATCGTGTGCAAAATTTTCTCTCGTATCTAATCGTGTCGCTGAATCATTATCTTCATCTGTTAGTTTAACTAGATTTATGCAATGGTTGCAATGGTTTTTTACTCATTAGATTTCATTTCCTTTTGCAGGTACGGATTCCAACTCCACCTAATACATGCGGTGCAACGTTATTGTGTATGAAAGGAAAAGCGAAGTACAAGTCCGGGGAGAACGCAATTGTGTGGAAGGTGTGAGCTATGCGCAAGACTTTGTAATTTCGAGACTTTGTGATCATGCTGCAGATTTGACCAAATTTACATGTATTTTAATTTAATTTTGTAGATTAAGCGATTGGCTGGTGGGAAGGAGGTCCAAATATCTGCCGAAGTGGATGTTCTCACTATTGGAGTTCAGGTACATATTTTGATATTGCATCGTTATCAGGCTTCGACGCAAACTTCATTTCAGGCGCCAAAACGGTGGGATCGGCCACCAGTTAGTGTGGATTTCGAAGTTCCGTTCGCACCTAGTGGTTTCAAGGTCAATTTTTAATTTAAATTGTTTACTCCATCACTTGTCATCTGTCTCATTTAAAAAAAGCAAAAAAAAAAGATGTTGCAGGTGCGCTATCTCAAAGTGTTCGAGTCGAAACTGAACTATTCTGATCATGACGTTATAAAATGGGTTCGTTATATGGGAAGATCAGGGTTGTATGAAACACGTTGTTAGAAGAACTGCAGGTCAGGAGTACGCCATAGACAGTTGATTCGCATTAAAAACATTGATAATGGTGCTTGTACTTCTCACCCTTAATCTATAGGTGCACATTTCTTCTTTATTTCATTCCTTTACTTCGAATATCTCAATTAATTGTTAGAACAAGGTTTCGAAAATTGTCCTGCTAACAAAGCGAACTACTTCCTTTTGAGAGCTTCGAAAGGCAGCGCTCTTTGTGACAATAACTGCATCGTGGACTCTCAGGAACTGCGAATTTCTATCCTAATGCATCTTAATTGTCTCGGAAGCTGTTTGTTGCTCGGTTTTCGAAATGAGAATCAACTCTTCAAGTCAGCTGCAGCTAAAGATCGATATGCACTGAGTGCTGCCTTTTCTTGTTTGCATGATTCTTTATAATCGTTGTTTTAGATTCATCGTGATTGTCATTACTGTACGATCCAAATTTTTATATCATCAAGTATACTAGTGTTGTGCAATCCAAAATTCACTATTACTAAGTAACCTAATGTTGTGCAATTTCCAATGAGCTCTTTTCTTGTGATAGCTTTCCGTTCCGAGTACCTATTACGGTTTTGCCTCGCAAGTGCTCACCATAATAACCATATCAGAGATGAAATGTGATGAATAAATGATTGGTGATTAATTGGAATCTCTTATTAATTTCGTTGGTAAGGAAAACGTTATCTCCATGCTCCTAGATTCGATGGCGAGTGTGCTACCGGCCAGAAGTTTTGAAAAATTATGAGAGAAACCAAGTCGGAGAGCTGCTTTCAAAATTTTCAACAAATGTTGTGAACTAACTAATGCTTGTTCTGTACACGCTTCTATTCCTCGATACTTTTAGAACCGTCTTATCATTTTTTAAAATTTATTTTGATTTAATTTTTGGTTTTTTTGAAGTCTAGTCTTTTTATAGTCTATCCAATTCTTGGACCGATTCTTTGATCTCCTTTTGGAGACGAATTTATGCGACCCTTTTTAGAGTGCATGTATATATCGAGTAAGAAAACAATAATGCGTAGCAGCACACTATAGGGAGTACAATTGTGAGTACAGTTGTGGTTACCAGCAAGGGAGTTGTTTCAGAAATGAAAAACCATTGAGCATGATCTTATGCAAATCTGATTTTTTTTTAACCAAATGGTATACATGCACTTTCTTGAGGATAAACCTGACTCTACTCTTCGTCGGAATAGCGAAAAAGCAGTACCTGCTCCAAGGAAACATTGCGAAAAAAAAAACGCAGCGTTAATTCTTCTCGACGAATTTTGTTTTTTCAAGCAACGAGGAGTTCAGCTCACATAATGTGTTTCATATGCATAAAATATCAAATATGATTTACAGTGAACATAATATAATGAATTATATACGTTTTATTATTAGTGATTTTTTCCGGATTGGATTCCTCTAGAAAAGTTACTGGGACAGATAAGTCTCAAACTATGGGACGATGTTACATATGTATGTACATATTATATACGTTTAATATATATTATTTGTTTTATGTGCAAGTTTGTCTCAAACTGTGTTTGATAAATCTTCCTCTTAGAAACATTTTCTACAGCTTGACTTTTCCTCGCTAAACGTTTTTTTTTTTGTTGTTGTTGTAAAAATGCGGGATGAGTTCACTATTAAAGGCATCACGCCACGAATCTGAGGTGGTGCAGATTTCAGGTGGAGTATTCGTATACGGGATGGGAGACTATGGAGAGGGGGGTGATTCCGTCCATTTCTTCCTAATTGCCGTAAAAAACGGCCCGGAAGATACGGCTTCAGGCGTCTTGACGCACTATTTTCTACAGGTAGTTTGACTGGAGCGCGCCAGTCTTGTGCGGCGCCGCATCTTCCAGGCCGTTTTTTACGGCAATTAGGAAGAAATGGACGGAATCACCCCCCTCTCTGTAGTGTCCCATCCCGTATACGAATACTCCACCTGAAATCTGCACCACCTCAGATTCGTGGGGTGATGCCTTTAATGGACAATTATGAATCGAGACATATATGTTTCACCTTTAAGCTTTAAGAAAGATTTAAGAGACTCTTCGTAGTCCCTCACTAGTAGAAAATTGAAAAATTCGGCTGAAGAAACACTAAACAAGCGCTGCACTGGAACAGCTGGAGAAGTGCCTCACCCTCATCTACTACAATTGCTTGATTTTTTTTTGTGCAAGTGTAGGTTTTTGTGTTTGCAAGATTCATGTTCTAAATTATTGAGATGTCAGTATCATCGTGTAGCTGCCTATGCTTTGAGATGACCAAATACCAGCACCAACAAAATTTGTCGGATCCAGGTAAATCTACGTTCTCGAATGCTTGCGTGGTCTGTGCTGTGCCAATGATGTAGGACAGGAGGTAACCGCTGACCTGCCTGCAGCGCGCGCACCTCCGTGTGAATAGGGTTGTCTGTCGCTTCACCAGCTGAGGAGCCTCATTTAACGTTTGGGGCTATCTAGAACCAATCCCTTTTCTCTCTGGCACCAGAGCAGCACACCACCATTGCGTCGTAGCAGAGCTGTCGAAGTGTGAATTGTGAAGGGAACAAAAGGAGAGGAGTGAGAAATGAATTAACTCAGTGGATTGTGATAAGCAAACAAGGTAAAATTGAACACGTATTGCTGGTTAACGAAAGATAAGGAGAAGAAATAAGTCCTATCAAACTCAAAGATATATCACCATAGGCATATCAAAGAGTGGTGTTATCATGAACTACATTGACTTCATTTGGGAAGCTTCATACCTACCACTGTGTCGAAATTCCTAGGATTTAAGTAGTATAACATAAACTACAGGAGGACAGGACTGTAGGACCGACGGTAATATGCTTAGATTTTCACGCATACCACAATTCCACATACTTCACATGCTATTCCTTCTACATGAACTCGCGTATAGTCAAAATGCCTTTCAACTAACACATTGCAGCATTATGCCCGGCAACTCTATGAGTAGTGTATTAAGAAAAAAACATAGAGCTGACAACCTCACAAAATAGAAGCTGACAACCTAAAATTAACAAAATAGAGAGACTGAAAAAAAAAAGAGTCCAGCCACCAAAAAAGAATTTTTACAGAAAGGAAGATATGCCTATAACCCTTACCCCTCGATGAAGTATTAGTGGCGCGTGCATTCAACTGTTTTTTTTTTTTTTAAAAATAAAATTTTTTTTTTTTTTATAATATTCTTAATAACCCACAAAAAATATCACTAATTTGTCGTTCCTGTTGCTGTGGCAAGCTATGGCATCCCTCACACCAAGGTCCACGTACTCTTGTGGGAACGCAGCGCGAGTAAACGTGGAATTCACCCCGTTCTTATTTATCATATTTCAGGATACTCGAGGTCCTGTGCATTCCAAGAGCATAAGAAAACAGCGCGAGAAGGAACTCTTATCTATCACTCCTCTAGATGCAAACAACAAAGTGAAAAATTCACTTCAAGACTAGCATGTGCGGTGTTTAAAATTTCTGCAAATTACCTTAATGAGGAGCACTATTTCAGGTCTTCGACGACGCAGTCGATCGAGATCTCTCTTAGATGTATTCTTTTAGACCATCGCAAGTACGGAAGTGGAGAGTTGAGCAGTATGACCGATGATCTAATACAGCTGGTAAATGGAGAAAACTTCCTAAACCTGGAAAATGAAGAAAGTAATTTTTTTATTCAAGTGAACTAATGGCGGTAGCTAGTTGCAAGTAACATTCAATGGCTAGTTTCTGAACTTTTTTCAGCTGGCATGACGCTGTATGGCTTAAGCGGAGACGGGTTTGTGAGCTGAAACCCATGCTATTCCAAATATTGTAGAATGGACAAAAGGAAGTCATATATCGTCCCTGCACTTGTTAGTGCAGGCGTAGAGATAGCTTTAGAGACCAAATATAACTCTTATCTCTGAATTCAGGTGCCGATTTTCTATGCCGTTATGCGGTGGAAAAATTCTCACAACTTATAGTACCATTTTTAGCTCATTAAGCGAGATAATTCGTGAACACAGGATTTTAATAGTACTGTATTTTGAAAACGTTAGTTCCTTCATCTTAGGAGAGTATTTCCAGAAGCCGAACTCAAAGGAAGTGCTTCCCACTTTGCGCAGGCTTGGAACCGCCTGTCAAAGGTGGTGGTTTTAGGACGATTCACTAAGAGAGCGAAATGAGTTGGAACATTAACTAGATAGTGACACATCTTAAAAGAGGTTGTTTTTTGCAGGAGTTAGTCCCGCGGGTTCCTGTTTTGCTCCCGCCGGTTGGACAGGGCCACTTTATTTTCGAGCTGTGCAAAAACTTCCCAGATTATCTGTGTTTAACATGTTTTAAAGGCGTTTTTAAGGATATGTGATGTAAATGGGATGTTCACGATCTGCGGGCGACTAACCCAGCAGAAGCTTTTCACAGATTCATATTTACTTTGATTTACTATTTTGTTTGCTAATTTTTGTTATAATTCTAAACATTTTTGACTTAAGTAAGCTGCGCAAGATGTTATCAGGGCGTACCGACCCATCTCTTGAAGAATTGTTGGAGTGCATGAACCAACTCGATAATGTGGCGCACGGGACACTCATCCACGCAAGAGAGCTAAAAATACTTTTACCTCAGAAGCAAGAGCTCCAAAAGTGCTCAGATAGATATTTTTCTATAATAGAATGCATGTCGAAAATGTTCTGTAAGACAGATGAGCTTTGCCGAAAAGTTGACGATGCAGTGGGGTTTCATAGAAGAGTGGGAGTCCCATATGTATTTACATAACTACCATAATAATAAACATTTTCTGACAACGGATGGCAACATTTGTAACTGAAGAAAACTACAAAGATGATATATTTGTATTTATACAGAGTATCAGAGTAATTAATGCATATTGTGGAAGTTTGTGAAAAATCTGATTTGTTTTTGAAATACAATGTAACTGTATGTCACGTTTCTGCTGTGCTCGCCTTATGACTACAAACTGCTGATGCTATAAATGACTGCGGCGCAGCGCAACTAACGATCGCCGTTCCTAGTTTTGTTTTTCCACTTAGCGCTGCCTAGCGTCGTAAGCAGCAGGTCACGACTCAATTCTCGGCATGAGGATGATAAAATGAGTAACTGCATGTAAATAGCATTGGCGACAGCTCAGCACTTAATGTTTGTCTCGCGTATTGTTTACGGCTGGTGTTGGGGGTGAAAAGCGCCTATCACCCATATCAACCACGCAGCAGTTTCCTCTCTCCGGGTTATGTTGGTGTCGCAGTTGCACTCGAAGTGTCTGCGAACGTTAACGTTACGAATGACGGTAGTAATTTCGAGAGACCGATCGCGATCCAATCTTTGTGGTCCAGCAGGATAACGTCCTCCGACATCGAGGGGTTTCCACAGGGTATCCAGTGCATTTCTACTTGTCGAGATATGCGGCTGACCAGTTTAATGTCGGTTGAGAGCCAGCGACAGCAACGATTTTGTTTGTATTTTTGCGCTTCTTGTGATTCGCCTTCTCCTTTCTGGTGAAATGCGTGGACAATCCTTTCTTCTGTCCAATCGACCCGAAGTTGCAGCTCGTCTCGTTGATGAAGACACAGTCCTTGATCCATTGCGATCCTCTACAGCGGAAGCGCTGCGAAGGCGATTCGCATGTTTGGATCGCTTAAAGGCATCACCCCACGAATCTGAGGTTGGGCAGATTTCAGGTGGAGTATTCGTATACGGGATGGGAGACTACGGAGAGGGAGGTGATTCCGTCCATTTCTTCTCAATTCCCGTATAAAACGGTCCGGAAGATGCGGCGCGCGCACAAGGCTGGCGCGCTCCAATCGAACTCGTTGTAGAAAATAGTGCGCTGGAACGCTCGACGCCGTATCTTTCGTTTTCTACGGCACTTAGGAAGAGAATGAACGTAATTACCCTCCTCACCATAATCTACAACCCCGTATACGAATACTCCACCGGAAATCCGTACCACCCCAGATTCGTGGAGTGATTTCCTTGAAGGACACTGACTCGTGAAAACGGGTGTCATAATTCCACTCTACAAGAAGTTTTCCGTCACTTATTCCATGAAATAAAGCAATATCTTTACCGCGTGTAACTCACAGGAAGAAAAAGAAAGTCTGTTCATCTGTTTATCGATGATTCCATGCGAACAACAGTGATGCAGTGTCCCGTTGAAATGATTTTAGCAACATTTGAAAGTTCAGTGATCAACCTCAAGTAGAACGCCGACGATACAGAAATAATCGTTTCAAGCAGCGCAAAGCTGCAACATGTCGTCGAGCTTGCTGTCGTCTACAGTTTGCGATCCCGCCATGATAAGTGTAAGTGGGTCTCCGCGAGACCTTTTTACGGGGATCGAGTCGAGTGGACAACCTATCGAACTCGCGTGCCAGTTCTGTTATCCGAGCTGAATGCTGAGAAATGGCGTCAACTACGAGATAAATATTCAACATAGATGCGCCGAGGCATTTGGACTCGTTAAGGAATTGCCCGTGATCGGTTTCCATCGCCAACGAAGTCCATCTTTCGCTCGTATCGTGATGTAAGGATCGGGAACGTGGGTAAAGCCATCTACATTGATGCAGAACTTCGACTGCAGGCTGGAAGGGGTTGCTCACAACAATTGCTTTGCTACTACTGGCCAATGGTGTGTCATGACGAAGAACTTCACTCAGAAGTGGATATGGTGTACCGACGTATGGCACGCAGATAAAATTCTCATCCAGTCCCGCTTTCTAAAGCAGTCACAGAAAATCGTCTTCGTCTTCTTGGTTGCACTATAAGGAGGCCATGACATCTGAAAAAGGATCCGGAGATCTGAAGAAAACACACGCAGTTCAAGCGAAACGTAACGTTCCATATAATCGCAAGATATGGAATGGCGACGGACCGACAGATTCTATAAGCGCTCTAGCGAAAAATCGAACAAGATGAGGTCAGAAATCTTCTAGGACGACTCACCTTAACGAAAATGTTGATAAGCTTCCTTAGGCCATCCGCCCTAGAAGCCCTTTACGCCTTTTACTCTAGGTCAAATTTATTGGAGAGCGACTCTTCCCATATGTTTTGAAGTTGTAGGTGTTGGCAAAAATTCCGGATAATAAAAGTGAGAGTCAAAATCTAATAATTATTTTGCTTGCAAATCATTTTGCTGCTAAGTAATCATTTTGCTTACTTTCCGAGTGAAATGGGATCTGTGAAGCGAACCAGAAGCGATCACTGCACGTGCAATGATGTATAATAATTTAAACAAAATAAAAGTGATAAAAGTTAGCTATTGTCTAAAATCTAAAATATAATATGATCAATTCTCGAATTCTCACTCAATGTTTATATAGGGCGGGTGTAGCGCAGTAAGAGGTTTAGCTGTGTGCGCGATCGATCGGAGGTTCGAATATGCCTTAGTGTTCACCAATTCTTTCATCCCTTTAAGGTCGACAATTTGGTGCCAAACTTGTGTTGAAGGATAGGAAAAGTGACTTTATACATTGGCTAGCATTAGCAGGCTAATGGGATGTGCCCGCGTTCGAAACGCATCGGAAGCAGTTCGATTAACGCTAGACATTTTATCCTTTACCCTGTAATACTAAGGCTACCTGATAGTTTCGTCCATTAGAAGATCAAGTTTGAGGCGGTTCCAAGGTTAATAACCTCTTCAACAGGATTTTTGTCTATTTTAAAAGGGTAAGGTCACTGGCGAATCAATCCACTTGGGATGCGCCAACGCGTTTTACTGGAATTCGTGATCGTTGAGGTTTTGGAACGCGTGTTGGCCTATACAATGAATTGCGGGGGCCAGCCGATGATCAAGTCAGTGTTTTTATCCTCCCAGACAATTCTGGTACCAATTTATCGACCCCGGAGGGATGAAAGGCTTGGTGTGCACTGGGGCGGTTTCGAACCCTCGACCGTGTGGCTACAACGGACCTCTAATCGACTGCGCCACACCCGCCCTTTGTCCATTTTAATACTACATAAATAATATATACATTAATTGTACTATAAATCATAATAATATATAATATAATAATAATAATATTGTATCATATTATATTATAATTATAATATATATCAATTAATAGACACTTATTTAGAAGAAGTCCAGAAGAACTGTCTACGGCTGACTACAGGTATTATCTCTCGGAAATAGACAAAATCAGGCAGCGCTTGTGCATATGTGATACATATAGTGACATTTTGAAAATCGGGGCCTGACCTCTCTTGTTTGCATGGAGAGAGCCAGCGTACACTTCTTTTGTCGGTTGCATTTCAGAAGACAGTGACTTACACATATTCGTTGCACTTTTTATGCTTGCAACTAACATAAACCGGTGCAAATTCATATCCATTCTCCCCGCAGAGGTATCTTTAAAGGCATCACTCCACGAATCTGAGGTGGTACGGATTTCAGGTGGAGTATTCGTATATGTGATCGTAGATTAAGGAGAAGGGGGTGATTCAGTCCATTTTTTCCTAATTGCCGTAAAAAATGGCTTCAGACGTTCTGGCGCACTATTTTCTACAACGAGTTCGATTAGAGCGCGCCGGCCATGTGCACGCGCTGCATTTTCTGGGCCCTTTTTACGGCAATTAGGAAGAAATGGACGGAATCACCCTCATCTCCATAATCTACTATCCCTTATAAGAATACTTCACCTGAAATCTGCACTACCTCAGATTCGTGGGGTAATGCCTTTAAGATACACAATCAAGGCTTATTCTTTGTTTAATTATTTAAATATTATCCCATAGATTATTAAGAGATATTTGCTTCTTCGTAGCTTAAAAATGGCTGAAACACAGCGATGAACACATCTTTTTATGCTACAGAAAAATAATCCACATGTCAAGTTGGTGTAGTGTCCACCAAATCATCAAATTTCAAGTCTCTCCTCCCAAAAAAAAAGTGAGCCAGCTGTCTCAAATTCCCAATTTTTGTCATCAAAGCGGAGAAGCAGTTTTTCTCGCGGAGAAGCAGTCGCAGGTCAAAATAACGCGGTTGTAATTGTACGATTCTCAAATGTATTTCTTTTGTTTCTTTTGTTCGTTGAGCAGAAAGGAATTTGGAAAATTTGCAACACCTGTTGTTGAAGGATATACCCTGAGGAAGATCAATTTTCAATTATCAAAGTGTAGATGTCACATGTGAAATAGAGCATGATACGTCGTGTACCCCGTAAATAAGAAAAGAAAAGAACGAAATGTTCTTTGCCTTTCGATGAAACCAGTAAATAATGAATGCTATGTATCAGTTGGTGTTTCAGCCAAGTTTATTCGACAACTGCCGAGTGGGCGTGCGCCGTTTTTTCTGCACATGACGCAGCACGTGCCACTGCTTATCAGGCATCGAGAGGGGTAAGGGACAGGTGTTGAAATTGTCAAATAAATCCGTTCTCATCCATTAGCCATATTTAGCCTGGAAATATAACGTTCTCGTTGTAACTAATTAGAAAAACACTTAAAATGTTGCATTGCATTGCATGCCTCCCTGAGGAACTTCGAACTTGGGATATCGCAAGTATACGTACGCGGCTGTTGTGATCGACATCCAACTACTATACGTGAACCCATTTGTGTCTTTACAGTGATCATTCTAGTTACGTTTTTTGCTGCAGTGGAAAGAGAACACCACTATATTTCTTTTCTTCCTCTTTCTTCTTCTTTATTTCTTGTATTTTCGTAAGTTGGTACCAGGTTTGTTTGGAAGGATAAGGACATTATCGTGATACTCCTTGCGGCTGTCCCCATCCCTCCCCCCAAAATCATTGCATAACCGCCTACGTATTCATAAATCTTTACGATTCTGAATTGAAATCGAATGCGTTGGCGCATCGAAAAAAAGAATTGATCACCACCATTCAGTCTGTTTATTATTTTTTCTTCATGTTTTTTACTTCAACTACTCTCATAATACGTTTAATATGTAAAGTTATTTTGAGCGCCTTTTTCTTCTGAATGCAGACTGTCAAAACAAGACAAATTTGAGGGGAAAACCGTCCCGCTTTCTGTGGGAACGTACAGTGGCTTTTCCCGACTAAACAGCTACTCTTTGATGTTCGATGTGTCGGCTTTCATATGAAATAACGTATTCATCGGTATCATCAATATTAAACGCATGTCAGTTGTGATGACGTTCCAAATGAGTCGGCAGACATGACGATTTTGGTGTTTGCTCAGATAACGCACATTGCAGCGTTTAGTCATCGTTAGATGTTTTTCGTGGAAGAAACCAGAGTCGTAATGCCTTCGCTCTGAAAGCGTTTATCCTCATTTACAAGTTTTGCTTCCGGAGAGCATTCAACTTCTCCGGAGCTGGTTATTTTAAAGATTTTTTGATCAGATCTCTATGATCTTCTTTATGTATTTCCTCTACATATAGTTACAGCATTCCAAAGAACAACCAGCCATAAAATTCCTGTCCCTGTAAAATTTCTTTTTTCCAAAGGAGTTAGTCGTTTGGACGGAAAAGTATAGAAAATTAAAGATAGAACATATGCAACCCATTGCATCACTTTGGTGGTCGATCTGGACTTTGGCGAAAAATTCGACTGGCCTGAAAGTCAGAGAGAACATACGAAAATGATGTTTACGTAGACATCGTTTTATCAAACATGTGCGCCGTTGATATGGCAATTTGATGAAATTCGATGTCTCATGACTTTCGTCATCCTCTGACCCGATATCAGGAGAGTTGTTCCACCCACCATCAAATAGCGTTTGTCCACGAACGCTCCCAATCCATCTATACTTAATTATTCATCGTTTGCGCTCCGTTTTACTACGTACAACGTTCCAAAAAAGAAAAACAGCAGCTTCCCACTGTGTTGTTTGATCTCTGCGAGCATGTGTGATACTGACACTGTGTCCTCGTTTCTACGAAAGAGGAGAACGGGCGCTTCCGAGATCGGCTACGCGATAATTAGATCGTTTCTCTCGTTCAAAATTTGGCATGTGTTGTCTTTCCTGAATTTCTGAGGTCCCAAGAATGACAAAGTACAAGTGCACAACAGCAGTGCTCTGATTAACAATTATGTAGCCGCGAAAAGCTAATTATCCGACAAAATATGTTTATTATAAGCGGAACGGAGGCTACATGCCTCGCATATATAGTCGCCATCAAAAATGTTCAAAAAGATTTCAGCGAAGCCCCGATTTCGATTGCAGCAGATTAGAGAGAAATGAGAGCTTCTAGCGAAGAAGGAGCATGCTCTGCGATGCGTGCGTCGCGATGCGAGCGTTGCGTCAGCCCAAGTGAACATACCTGGCGACAACTGTCTCACTCCAAGTGCGCCACTTTTGAGATCTATTATGAATAGTGCTTCTGATTCATCATTTCTCTTCGCTTGGATTCCATCTTTTCCCTGAAAATTATTGCAGCAATTGATTGCTTCATTCCACTTCCCATTTAGTGGAACTTTTTAGGTCTTTGCACTCGGTACCTTCTTTTCTTGCTTCCGAACAAAAAAAAAAAGAGTTAAACTAAGTAAATAAGTGTGAAATGATTGCCAATTCGTCCACTCTGTTCATTCTACAATCTTCCACATTTTTTTTTCTTCATTGGCTTGCAATTTTATTTTATATTATATTATATTACATTATATTATATTATATTATATTATATTATATTATATTATATTATATTATATTATATTATATTATATTATATTATATATTTTTAGCACTTTTTAAGCATTTTATTACACATTTTTACTTGATTAGTAACAAATAAAAAGAATGTGAAAAAGAAATTTATCACATTCCACGACATATTTCTACAAAATGCTTTTGTATTCAATCTTCTGGACATATTTGTGAAGTTTTGCAAAGACGAAAACGACTAATGTATAATTATAGCTAGCAGAATAAAAATGACCACTAAGCTTAGCTCTGTGCAAAAATATACGTCAGTGCTTTTTTTGAGGACTTCTCATTGTTTAGAAATTTTGTGTTAATAACAATCTATTCTTTTTCAAGAGCATAGTCTTAAAACCGATTGATTTCAGTCAGTCTATTGATTTAAACAACATTTCAATGGGTTCTCCACTGAAAAGTTGTTTAAATCAATAGACTGACTTACATATTTCTGCAATCCCTAATGAAACTCACGAAATTGTTGAGGGACTCATCTAATTTTAGATGTTGAAATAGAATCAGCGCTAATTATGCTAATATGATCAACACAGTTCTTTCTATTCAAGGTAAAAGAAGACAGTAATAAATATCATGTTTTTTCTTTTAGTAGGTTTTTCCTATCTCATAATTTGCTTGCAGATTTCTACCTGTCCAAGCTTGAAATCTATTGTAAAGGCCACCAATGAGCGAAATTTTAAATAGTGAAATGCGGAAGTCGAGGTGTTAGTAGAGTTCAGCGATTTTGCTGGTTTCGTTCGTTCACTAGCTGGTCCTGAAACACGAAAAGAATGAAAAAGAAGAAAAGATAGAAACGTTTGTCAGAGTCGATTGCGATTTCCGTTGACGAAGCATTAGAGAATAAACATTACTGCTTGAGTTGGGCAACAAGGTGCTTGTGGAGCATTCTACACTCCTCGACTCTGAGCGCTGTCTCGTCCCCTTTGCCAGAGATCAACAAAGGAGGCAGGGGATCTCTGGAATGGCGGCCACGCCTCGGCACAAGGAAACAACATCGTGACGCTAATCGCGAAGTTTCGTCACTTCCCACTCAAATTTCAGCTGTTTTAACAGATTAAGCCTTGCAATATTGGAGATATTTAACAACTAATCTTGTAGTTCAAGTGGTACGAATCAATTTCAGTGTACAACACACCAGAAAACAATAAAACTCTTTTTGTTGTCGTATCACTCTTCCAGGAAGAGCAGGAACTCTTTTCTTTGACTTCACTATTTTTCCCGCTTGCTCCTGTTTGCATAATCTTATTCTTAAAATTCTCGCCGTTTTTCTCCTCAAAGATCATGAGTCGACCTTCTAACCAAATTTCTCCTCCACGTGAATTGATGGACACATAACTTTCGAGGATGTGTAACCCCCTCCTTAAAATAACGCCTGGTCATGTTGTTGTGCCATTTTTTCAGGTTAGCGCCCACTGCAAAATTGTATTCCACCAATTTGAGTCGTTTTTATCCCCACAGGTCCAAATGAATATTTAAGTATGCATGAGCTCCCTATGCAAAGGGGTATTTATAGCCCATTTCCGTTGTTCACAACATTTTTGCTGCATAAAGTATTCTTTCGAAGAGATCGGATCTAGCTGCAGGGAATAATTCTGTGTAGGAATATTACAACAAAGATCTAGCGCAATTACTGGTTATTTGGCGATGTTATTATCGTGAGTGGGAGGAGAAAACATGCAGAGGAAGGGAACACCACGTGGTGTAGGAGGGATACGCTATGGAGAGATATGTTGGAGAAGGATTTCTAATTTATTTTTGGGACGAGGTGACTGCTCTCTTTCCTTCTGTCCTTATGCTTTTCTAATGAGACATTCTCATAAGCTTCTTCGTCGTATCGTGTTCTTTGAAGAATTTCCTCGCTATCGGTGTGATAATGCTTTTGAGAACTCGTGATACTTGTCACGATTTGCTTGAGAATACATTAATATGTGATGTTGATGGAATTTGTTTTTGTGAATGCATTGAGTGGGCACCGTCTTGTGAAACTTCCTGTTTACGTGGTCAGAGGATCAGAGGATTTCTAATTGAATTTTGTAGTTTCTGCATGTTGAAAAAATAAAATCTTTGTTTCTAAGGCTCTAACATCTATAAATTGAGAGAGAAGTGTGCTATTGCACATCAACTATTTTTTCCTTTTTTTTTTGATTGTTTTAGAAGAGATAACTGCATAAGACGCCTTCATCTCCATTAATGACAAGTCTATATGGGGGGATTTAACCTGATATTGCAGAGTCCTTTTTAGAGAATTATTTTTAGGTGATGATGGACCCTACTATTCGACGAAAACGGAAAATGTTACATATATTTTGAGGAAAGAATTCTTTTCTTCTCATGTTGTATTTTGGGTTTTTTAGGATACGTGATCAGCGAAATGTAAAATTAATTCAACAGCATTTTTAATAGAGTTCGACATAAATGTAATTGGACGGTTATCTCCTGATAATAGCAACCCGATGTGATTTTTACGACGGCTTTTCTTGGTAACATCTTCATCTTCAATTTCTCACATATGCTCCAAATCACATTTTTGTAGCAAAAACTTTCTCCAGGTATCTGATAATTTCGACAAATTGATATGCGTTTTAACATAGAACACACATTTGAATCGTCATTCGTTGCTTCTTTGCTCTCATCCATCGATACGATGTTCGCGAAGAATTTTCTGGAATGTTGAGTCCTTTTTCCATTTGAATATATGTATGCTTTATTATGCTATGCGCTGGCTTCTTCCTGCTACAATTATGAACCTCCTAAGTGGCGCCTGTATAAAAAGTGCACTCCAAGATATTTATATTTCATAAGCGCTGAAAGAGTTAAACATTACCTCATAGAATCACCCATTTTCCTAATTACCTAAGAAAATGAGATATAGAGAACAACTTGAAATTAGCTTGGAGACTCGAAAAAAAAAAGATTGGAAAACCCTCGAGCAAGTTGTTGTTTCCCTCTATGTATGATAGGATTGGACTGGTTCCCAACGTGCTTCGTTTCCTCTTGAGAATCAATTGTTTACGAAAAGATCAGCAGCTTGTATTGTGTTTCGTCCTTTGTCGTCAGCATGCCCATTACAGTTGTTTTGCCGTATAAATGTCACTGGCATATCTTGGTTGGACGTGCAGAATCCTTATTTCCCGTGGAAAATTAGGTTTTAGCAACTTTTCCTCTCGACCTCTTTCAAATTTCGAAGTTTCTACTGGCACGTTGATTGAAAGTTTATTGAGAAAAGAGTCACTCTCATATACTGCTATTCCATGTGGTATATGAGCGTGACTCCTTTCTCAATAAAGTCCTTGCACTGCCTGGTTTATAGCTCATATGAAACCTTGTAATTCGAAAATTGGGGGAACAAAAAGCTGTGCACTTATATTCTAAGCATTTTTAAAATTTTTAGCTTTTTTTAATTGTTTCTAATTGACCGACTGAGAGGTTACTTGTTGTGGGGGAGGGGAAGGTGTGGCGCAGTCGGTTTGAGGTCCGTTGTAACCACACAGTCGATGGTTCGAAACCGCCCCAGAGCAATTCTGTCGTCCCTTCGATAAAATGGTTCTAGACTTGTCTAGTAACATAAAAACACTGGCGTGATCATTGGTTGGCTCCCGCAAGTCATTGTATTGGCGTTCCAAATCCTCAACGATTATGAATTGCAGTAAAACAAGTTCGACCGACTTATACGTTTATGAAGCCGTACTCTGAGATATGGTTATTGTTCGAACAATATTTTTTTTTGCTGAGAATATTGCACTATTTGCGTTCTGCGCTGTGTTTAAAAGTGCAGCAATTTGTATGTCGGGATTTCGGTTCTTTTTTGCGAGCTGCATTGTTTTCTACTTAGCCATGGGCTAACATCACAAATATCTATAACTCATGTCTTTCAGTTGGAATAAGTGTCGCATATTCATTCAAATAAATAACCAAACTCTTGAAATTCCTTGCAGTAAAAAAAACTGTTGAAGGAAAAAGTTCGTTTGTTTGGTTGGTTTGAAAACCTTCAAAGTTCGAAGGCCAGAAATTTCATCTATGTTGCCAATAGTCTATAGTAGGGTCAAAAACGACAAGAGGCACGGTGCAGTTGCGTACGTGCGCTCGAAGCGGCACGGTGGAGCGTAGCGGTTGGGGCCGTTGTGAGACCTTTGCTAGCACCACCGATCGTTGCAATCCCAGTGAAGCTAGCGATGGGGCCGCCTCGATTTCAGGCGTTGTCTCCACTGCGCAGCTGATTAGGCAACTACCCTGCGCTTCATGTTTGATCCGACTATTCAGTTGTTTTTGACCCCGAAAGCCGTTGAAGCGACAAAGAAAACCTAGGGAAAATTTGTAAATTTTGGACAAATTACGAAAAACTACGAGAACTCTTGGCGATTACTTCACCTTCTCACATTCTTACTGTTTGAAATCGAACGCAAAAACAATTAAAAAAACACCTATACTGGTTAAAGGCATCACTCCACGAATCTGAGGTGGTACGGATTTCAGGTGGAGTATTTGTATACGGGATGGGAGACTATGGAGAGGGGGGTAATTCCGTCCATTTCTTCCTAATTGCCGTTAAAAAAAAACGGCCCGGAAGATACGGCTTCAGGCGTTTTGGCGCACTATTTTCTACAATGAGAGCGCGCCAGCCTTGTGCGGTGCCGCATCTTCCGGGCCGTTTTTTACGGCAATTAGGAAGAAATGGACGGAATTACCCCCCTCTCCGTAGTCTCCCGTCTCGTATACGAATACTCTACCTGAAATCTGCACCACCTCAGATTCGTGGGGTGATGCCTTTAATTGCAAAAAACATGCAGGTAAATGTTGATTCAGGCCGCAGATTTACTTCGATGGACAGCTGAGAAATAAATCGTATGTAAAGATCAACGAGTATTGTTAGGTTTTAGGATCTGTGATTTCTTGGAAGCAATTCTTCCTTGTTTTGCGTGATTACAATCCGATCGACGCATCGCGCTGCAAAACGATAGGCTACGGCGTGGACAGTGCTACACTGGAGACTAACTATTATAGCTATGAAAGTAGCGTCGGGATATTATAGTAACTGTGTACTCCCCACTCGGCCTACATTCTGTTTATAGGAGCTTTTCTGAGTCAGAAACGCCTGTCACTACAGTCTCTGCTGAAGCAAGGCTCATGTTCACGGTATTTTTTTTGCAGGATGACTGAAGTGGATGAATTCAAGTGTGTTGAACAAATTGTTCCATACATATCGATTTTATGAGAATTAGTATGTTTCCAATTTTTCTTCTCTTCGTTCTAAAAGAATACTTGCTCTTTCTTTTGAAGACAGTGGAGTTGTGACTCAGTGACCTCAATTTAATGCATCCAACAGCTGATTAAGTAGACATCTTCATTAGTTGTTCTTTTTAAGTTCCACCTTTTGACAATTTTATGAGCAGTCAACACTTTGAAGTTAAAAGGTTTCAAGCTTGAAATTTTATAATTCAAACTCTTAAATAGACATATAACACCTCCACTTGCGATATTTCCTTTCCTAGCAGAATTCAAATCCTATAGAAGGGTTTCAACGAACTACTGTATGTCAAACATACCTATCGATACCTGCTTTGGAATTGTCTAATATTTATATAATATTAGACAATTCCAAAGGAGGTATCGATAGGTGTATAATATGTAATATAAAATTTCTCGGCGTTCACCACTAGCATCTCTGCTCTTCTCTTTTTCTTTGGTTTCCCTTTTGCTTTCTTCTTCAATTCAGTTTTCAATTTCTTTCAAATTTTGCCCCAACATTATTGTTGCATTAAAGATGCCGGATTTTGTGTATCTTTTGCACTAGAAGTTATACATAGATATTATTTGCCTTTGAGCCCGCTGGTTCCTATTCTGGGGCAAAGCACACTGAAGGAAGTAAATAATGCCTAGGCTTTCTCTTTTTTGATTGTCTACGGATGTTATTTTCATCCGTGATTGATGGAGCAAACATAAAGACATGTATTAATAGATGACGGAAAAACAAAACTACATTTATTCTTGTGTTTGGCATAAATTATCTGACAAAAAGGTATATTTCGAAGAAAGAATGTCCATTTACAAAGCACTGCAACTACCAAAAGCAAGAACCAGGATTCATTGTTTAAAAAGTCAGGTGACATGAATGTCACCATCAGAAAAACTTGCTTGTTTTGTTGAAAAGCTCCTTCCTCATATTACCCATTGCTCTTTTTCCTTGGATGTTTTTTGGTCTTTTCCCCTTGAAAATTGCATCTAAGGGAAAGAAAGGCAACGCTGTGAAAGTCCAAAGACATGCAAAATTAGAGGGAGAAATATAAATGAGGCTGTGCCTTGACAAGAAACTGCTGATACAAGCTAAAAAATGAGCAAGAGCCGAGCTCTGTTACCTTTTTTCCCGCAAAACGATGTCAGAAAGGGAAAGCCAGGAAACGTGAAAGAATTCAAGCGAATTGATTGAATCGAATGATTTGATAACAAAATTCTGTTTAAGAAGTTTGTACTTTGCGGCTGCGACAGTGCAGAAAATAACATCTTCGTGGTCACACTGCAAACCGTTGTATCTTCAGGAAATTTAATATCCTGGTGTTGTTTGGGCTTCTGCCCAACAAGATTACAGAACACGTTCATATTTGTAGGAAAATCGAAAGATTTCAAAGACAAATTGTTATCAATATGAGAAAAAAAACTTTGATGTGTTATTCGCCATGACGAGGGCTACGTCAGGTTCCACTGAGAATATGTTGGGTGCTGATTTCATTTTTTTGTTGAAATTTTTTTTGACGGGTTAGGTGTTTTTTTTCCTTTCTTCTTCTTTCCTTCTTTTTCTGGTGCACCATCGGTTTATGCGAATAAAAACAAAAAATAAATAAATAATTAGAAGTTTTTCTGCCACTTAGTAGCGTACATTCTTCGCAACTTGTTAATGTGTAAAGCAGCTGTAGCACTACGTCCTCATTCTCTTGCCCGAGAATGACTTTTTTCCCTCAACTGGATCGACTCGTTGGAGTAGTACTGTGGTCGAGACACGCTATGTGGCTTCACATCAGTCATTAATCTCATTTTTTGTTGTTTTGCAGATTCGCTACAAACGGATTTCCAAACGATCTATTCTATGTTGTTTATTGGGGTAATATAGCTTTGTACACTGAAAATATAGATGATTTTGAAGGATTCCATAGATGCAATCTTAACTGAGCTCAGACCTTTGTAAACCGTGAGGTTGCCCGTCCACCTCAGAGATGAAGGTTAGAGTGTTTGACGTTAATCAACCCATTTGGATGCGCCAATGCGTCCACTTCAATTCAGAACCGTTTGAGGTTTGCAAACGCTAGTCTAGTCTATGCAGTGACTTGCTGTGGCTAGCCCATGTGTTAAGTTAGTGTTTTTATCCTCCCAGACAAATCTGGTACCAATTGGTCGAACCCGGAGCGGTGAAAGGCTTGGTGAGCAGTAGGAGAGTTCCGAACCATCGATCGATCGTGCTGTGGCAGCGGAACCTCTTACCGATTGCGCTACACTTCCCCCTCTCTACCTTAGCATTTTTATTATCGGAGAAACATCTTTTGGGTTGGTCACTGACTTCTTCCAAACTCTTGTACTTTGCATTAAATTCTTTTCAGAACCTTCTTAAAACAAATAGCTTGCCAAATATATGAACAGTATTAACAACATTCTCGCTCGTACTAAATGACTTCCGGAAATTTTTTGAAACGAAGGAAACTGAGAAAGTTCTAAAGTGATCAAAAAAGAATTGCTCAACGTTGTTTTTGCTTTGGTTTGCTTTCAATGAATTTTCAAAGTCAGTGGGATCTGACTTATGTTTTCGCGAATTCCGTTGGACCATGATTCTTTTACTGCTTTGAACATATAGACTTTCTTCCAAAAAAGGATTTTGATATTTTTGTAGCACCTTCCTCCAGTTCCTCCCTAATAAAAATACGAAGTTTTCAGATTTGAAATACCAGGAAAATTTGACTGCAACGGAGGTTTTTACCTCGTATTCGATCAAAAATCGTTTCTTTTTTTGCCGCTCACCATGCCACTTGACGTTTTTGGCTTAGCGCGGAATGCAGGGGCGGAAGACTTCATCGTGGTTTCCTCAGTGAAGCGAGGCGGCATCTTTGGGCTTACCTCGGTCTGCCACTACTCCCTATTGTTTGTTGTTTTCGAGATGGGGCTTGTTTGACGTACGACCGTGGTGTTGTGGATACGTCTGTCTGGCTTTTTCAATGACTGCCTTTTGAGTTTCGGTTGGTATTGAATGTCTTGCTGGCCATATTTCGCTTATTCCTCGCTTCCCATATTCGTCTTTGCACTTTCGAACATGAGGTAGTCATTCTCGCTTGTTTTCATACATCCTTCGATCTTTCCTTGTTTGATCTCATCTTTACATACATCTTAAAACACGACACCACTTTATTTCTTCAACTTTTTCAAGAAATCTTTTAAATAGAACTTTTACGATGTGCAGGGCAAATAACTATTTTTGCTTGTGAAATACGAGAAGTAACGAAAGGTACGTAATAGGTCTTCTCAATATCAAAAGTGTTTCACCAACTTTTCAGATAGTGGTCAGAATCGTGCAAAACATTTCTTAGAAGTAGCTTGGAATTTGCGTGCGGCGCACATCTGATTATTCTCATATAACAATCTACTGTACTTTCCAGTACTGCCCTCTTTTCCGTGCCCTTCTCTACCTCCTTTTTTCGTGAGGAAATTTTTTGTGATTGTTCGCGATAGAGAATAAGTGACAAAATACCAGGCATAGATAAATCGCATTGGCATAGGTTGAGTTCACTATGGTGAACGTATATGTATAACAGATCTCTATAACATATAAGCTATAAGCTGTCTCTATAACAGATCGTTTCCGCCAACCCAACTATACTGTCTATCATCCCAGGCAAGTCTGTTACAAAAAAATTCTCTCGAAGGGACTAAACTCTTGATTTGTGGTGGTCCATGCCGACGCGGTGGAACCGCGTATGCACCACTGCCCTGCGTTCCTGCTGACATCTGTCTGTTGCATACATAATTGAAGAATGTTGGTTCTAGTTTAAATATGTTGCGACGACTTTGAAAAGGAGATCGTTGTCGTTATTTTTTGGGTTTCTCCCATTTCTTCCAAGCAGTTCACTTTTCCTAATTGTCACATCCTCACTCGCTTTCGCTCTTTTTGTTATCTGTCTCTCAATTTAGCCCAGCTCCAAGCGATGTCGAGGGCTTTTTGCTAGCTACTAGTGTTCTATGTTGTTTTCTCTCATTTTCCTTGACCCTACCTCCACTTATCACTTCCGAACCATTAGTGTTTTGTTCATTCAATCATTCGTCTGACCACTCAAATCGTGAATGTGTGGTGGCAGACGTATTGTGCATAAGCCATTTATCAACAACAAAAAATCACTGCATGGAACTCAAGGGGATCGCAGCTGGCTGTGGATCGGGAAATAGATAAAATTAGAGTGGACACCTGTTCTGCACTGCAAATTTAAATTACTGAAAGCTCCTAGTTTTTTGGTGTACACAAAGAGTTTGGTTACCGCTGTGGCGCAGTGATCAAACGTTATCAGTAGGTCTGATGTGCTCGATGGTTCGACTCTGACCACAACCAACTGAGCAATTCCATCTTTCGAGATGAGGGAATTAGTGCAAGACATGTCTGGGAGGATAAAAGAAATAAAACACTGATTTAACACTTGTGGCTACTGCGGATGTCTTCATAAAAGCTCTAGATTCTGAACTGAAGTCGAACTGTTCCCAAACGGGCTTATCAACGCCTCCACTTTATCTTTTCAATTTCGAATGCGCCTCGGTGTTTCAGTCCATCCTTAATTCACCTAAACATTTGAAGGTTGGTCCCCCAAAACCAAGCAAACGTCGGAGACAGCTTCAGTCATTAATAGCGCAAACAGCTACATGTAGACATAAAGGTACATAAGAATTGCGAACAGTGTTTGCAAAATCATGACTGATATGGGTTCTCTTTTTAGTTTAAGAGTGATTTAAAGTACAAGACAGTGCTGAAGAATTGCAAAAGCTGCACTACAAAATTATCGCTATCAGATTCTATTTATCAAAAAAAAATCATCTCTGCGAGATACATGAGGAGCTTTTCGTTCTGCAAAACATTCCGAAGCAACTGAGCAGTGAAAAAAATTGTAATTTCGTTCAGGAGTTGAGCCGTCTACGTTAAAAAAAAAACTTTTCTTATTACTTTAGTGGTGGAGTGGAACCAGTTATACAATCACATCAGTTATAAAATGGATTAAATATTGATTAGCGGATTTTCCCTAGACAAATCAGAAATGAGGAACTCTGTTATAATTTCATTAATTCTTGCTATTTTCATTGTGTAAGATTTCATTGAAACATGATACGGTGCAGAATGGAGAAATCTTATCTCACATAGTTTCTTCTATATTCCTTTCCCTTTTTCATTCATAAATTTCTCTTTCTGAGAGGCTGATAAAATTGATGTGGTGAGAGGGTTGCCTTCTTCGGAAAGGAATGCGTTCCCATTGGAAGCATTTTATTCAATGTGGTGAATTTACATAGATTTTTTTGAACACAATATCTTTCCTGAAAGACTCTTCTTTTCTGACTTTTCTGAAAGAAAGAGTGGCCATTGCAGAGGTTGTTTAATACCTTTGAGTGCCAACAATTGCACGAAATTGTTCGTCGCTGCTATAACACGTGCGGACGACGTTCGTGACAAATGATTCGTCATCATTGGCGGATGCCCCTCCTTCTTTCACCTTTCAGTCCGACACTGACTTTTCGGCATATCATGTGCTACAATCCACATTCATCCATCACCGAAACCTTTTGTTATTCTATGGCACGTTAATCCTTCTGAATAATATGTTTTGATGCAACATGTCTGAAATTTTAGGTAATAGCCAAAGCATACTGTATTTCTGCTCTAAAAATAGAAACTAGAAACAAGTACATAAAAACTAGCCCAAAGGTACATCTCAAATCATATCCTTGTCAGATAGAAGGAGAGCATGAAAAATTGTGTATTCAAAATGAATTTTTGAGAGCAAAACTCGAAAATATTTGTTGCACCTACATCGATCCTGTTACCAAATTTTTCATACCATTTTTCTCGGTTTTTTCGGGTTAGAAGATGTTCTGATAGTTCCCGACAAATTAACCATGGGTTCTATGGTGAAAATGATCCAAAATTGTATTCTATTTCAGCTGGTGACTCACTTATTCTCGAATACGAGCTTTTCTTTCCCATATGCGCTTGGAATTCCACTCACATTTCTGTTTTGTTTTGTTTTGTTTTGTTCCTTGAAAGGAGTGTGTATCAAAAAGCGGACACGTCGCGCATAAATGTGACATTTTGGCCTTGCGTTGTCCCACGTTCACCCTATGAACAATCGCCGTCGAGCACGTGCCTTTTTGAAGTTATACAGAAGAGAAGAAGAATAAAAGAATAGCGTTGTTGGTCAATATTCATGCCATTGAAAATGAGAACGCTTCCAGGATGGAGCGCTTTTCTTTCTCGTACATCTATTGCCGTAAGTACATATACACATCCCAGTCAGACCTCAATGCAGTCCTTTGCAAGCATGCGGTTACCAGAAGAAATCGGATGACATCTCCTTTTCCTACTTTCATATTTTGTATTTTTTCAATTTTGTCTTTCTTTTAGATTACTATATCCAATTTTTCAAAGATGGACCCCCTTGTCGTCTCCACCTTTTCACAACTCTGGACTCAGATCGAAATTTCAGATTCATGTAGGACATGTTGCTTAAAAAAGTAATCAAGACACTAAGTGAACTCAAGAGGAGGACCTCGATTTCCTGATGCTCGTAAATTCTGGAAATACACAAAAAAATCAAATATTTCTTTTTTAACACATACATCTTTATATATTGATATTTAATTATTATTCTAATAATAGAATTCTGTTATTGTTAAATTTTTGCAATGTTGTAAAAGGTTAGGCGACAGATTTATTAGTGATTACAGCACGCTTCATTCACATCAGATCAGCGCTTCAGATCTTGATAACCTCAACAAGTTGTGTCTAAATACTTCCCACACTTGCAACTCGTGTAGATCAAAGCGAAGACAGCATCGATTCACCCCTCAATCCCCTCAAGTAATGCAACTTTTTCAGTTGCATTAATTGAAGCCTGAGGGGAAATTTTAAGAGAAGGGCTTTGAACATTTAAAGGAAGGATGGAAAAGGAATGTAGCAAATGAAGTAGAGTGCACTTTAGATTCGAAAAAAGAAGTTTTGACAACTTTACTTTTGAAAAATAAACCAAATGTATAGAATATCGTGCCGCTAATAGAATGTTATTTCCGAGAACTTCACTTCTAACAACAAGTTGCTTTATCGCTAATTGTTGCGTACTTTTACGTTCTCTGGGAATTCACATACATGTAACATGTGGATTAGAACCGTCGATGACTCTTCTACTAGCAGGTTTCTTCCGTTCGAAAAGTTTTTCATTCGTAGAGAGAAGAGGATTATAAAATTTCAGTGATGACTGCTTAAGTCTTCTTTTCAGATATCTTCTTCTTCTTTAGCTATAGTAAAGTCCTTTACCTGAAAAAGATATAAAATGAAGCACTAATTCCACTAATTATAATAAAATCATACCTGATACAAGAAGGATTCCAAGCAACTGTCTTACGCTTCGAATTTGCGATGAAAGAAATAAAATGCCCTAGCTGACGACTGCGTGGCTCAACGGATGTAATAGTAGTATGAAGCGTTTGCTTCGATTCCCAGCTCTTTTTTATGAGAACGATAAAATCGTAAATGTGTGATCCTGTCATTCTGCGTATGTGTATGTGTGCAGCTAGGCGTAGGCCAGACAGGCTCTTCCCACATTGTCCGGAGAACAATGATTAAATCGCTAAATAACGTGTTGCACTTTGGGTGTAAAACGGAAGTTCGTCCTGAACAACAATGTCCCCTATTCGCTTTTACATATTTCTGTGTGTAATACAAGCATACAGTGGATGATATTTTAAATTGGCAGGCATGACATTTAATCGTCGCCTGTGCCCTCGTTATCTCGCCCCATCGTCCACCACCACGTCAGCAGAATTTTGAGGCTTCATCATAACCCGCTCGCTAATGCTACGCAGTTGCATGGCTTCCTCAAATTAATGGAGGGAATTCCGATTCCCCTTTCCAAGTGCCTATTAACGCAATGTGTTTTGCCGTCATTGTTGTTTGTTGTTGTTTCTTTGTTGTCAGATTGTTGTTTGTTTGAGCCTTCCCGCGCGCTTCTACCAGCACAACTGTGAAGTATACAGCAAACAGTGGTTTCAGTTTTTTTTTCCAAATGAAGAATGAATGAAGATTATAGAGTTCTTTTGAAGAGTAGAAAGTGTTCAAAAGTAGATTTTACGATTGGCATCTAATGCTATTTCAGAATATGAGGCTTGCGAAACACTCCAAAGCCTCTTCAGACTAACTAGAACCAGACTAAACTAGAAACTAGAAAGCTAACTAGACTAGAAAGCTTCTAGCGCTCATCGAAGTGATGAAATGAAAGCGTTTGAAGTGTATTATAAAAAAAACCTGGAACGAGAAAGTAGCTTGAGTAACTTACCTTTTTCGATCACGCGCGAGTGATCGAATCCACTTCACACGCTCACATTTCACTATTCCGACGGGTATAAAGAAACCGAGGCTGTCTGGTTTTGCCAAGGTCTCTGATTCGTGGATTCGATGTGTCTCACGTCCGCATTCCATTTCTGAAAATTGTGTTAGATATCGGTTTTCATTTCATTGTCGCTTTCAGATCTCCTCATTCAACACTTCTCGAAATTCATGTGTCGAGTAAATAGTACTACACATCAGTGATTCACCAAAAACGAAATAATTGTTTGTGGAATCCTCCATGATCTACTTAAGAAAAGATTTTTTTTGTCAGTTTCAACTACAACATATTTACAGAAGAAAAATTTGCTTCAAGGATTGCCAATGACATTCCCAAAAAAAAACAACAAATGTAATAAACAGTATGTAGAAATGTACGTATTAGGCTTTGAATTAAAACGAGGTTCCCTTCACGTTGTATCTATGTACGACATTCAATAAATCACTGCATTATGAAGATCCACTATTTCCGTTCCTAAGTTGGGCCGGACACAAGGTAACTACAATCCTTTATTTTTGGGTGACGTTTCGCCGAGCTCGCGTTCTTCATAGTTTCCATTCTTCAAACTTCTCCTTGCTCATGGATCCTTCTTTATTGATTCACTAATGCCTACGATTATCCATCCTCGTATGCATATAGAAGTACATGTATTCGCAGGAAAAAGTCCTTTTGAAAGCTTCACACTTTTTTTATCGAACGTGGGAACTTTTCGTTGGCTACCACCGTACTCCGCTCACTTCTTCTTGACCACATGCGTGGCTGTGATTGTGTCGCTCTACACTTGTTCATTTATTTGTTCAGCTGATCACGATAGGAACACTTTCGTTTTTTCTCATAACAATTTGCCATTGTGGCTCATAACAGAGTCTTATCACTTGTTATTCTGTCGCTTCTTTCAAGTATTTGTCTAATTCTACATTGTCCCTCCTTTTCAGCTCCCTATAGGCTTGTTTAACGACTTTTGACCTTAAAATCCCTTGTATACTTAAAAATCAGCCGATTAAAGAAACGCATGAACTTGTTTTGTTTTCATTTTTGCATTCTTTCAGCGACGCGTTTTTTTTTTCGCTTTCATTGCTTTCTGATTTCGCGGAAAACACCAAATGAGTTCAAAACGACTGACTGCTCACTTCTGCTGAGGACAAGTTTCTGTCGGTAACAGCGTCTCTCCTGATCTTCGGTTTTGCTCACACCAATCGAATCACTCTTTGACCCAATCCAAACCAGTTCATCTCTCTTTGCTCGTTCATTAGCAATACTTATAAACCTCATTATTTTGAATAAGTCGTGTACGGTCGAGTAACAAGGATACCATCATACAGACACTGCCTTAACAATGCAAAAATTGAAACGAATGAAAAAAATCATCCTTGTGTTCATTGACATTGTTGTACTTCCGCAATGATGCCCATACTTTCTCCTGGATTCACGTTGTCAATCCTACATGTTTACATATCTTTCTGGTATTTCAAGAGTACATAATATAAAAGCCTGGTACGTGAACACACCTTATTTTTATTACTATTATTTGTTTGTTGTTAATATTATTATTTGGTGTTTTATTCTCATGCATTTTACTTTTTGATCAATATGAAATCACCTTCATGGGTCTTTTTTCAATAGCTTACTATCTTCAGCGCTAAATATTTGATATATTCAACATTATCATCGTATAATAATAAATATACTGTCATCTCGTGAATTAGAACAGAATATTCAAGTATATTTTAATTTTTTTAAGGCGACTTTCGATTCTAATTCGAACTTATTCTGTGGGGTGTTGTAAAGTATGGAGTCGTTGTTTGTTCCATGGGATAAGATGAAAAGGTTTTTCCACTTCTTGTAGTGTTTTCAAGGGCTTCCTCATGATATAATGGCCTCTTTTTTTCCGAAACTGTGTCGAACCTCATTTAGCTAATACTAAAACGGCGAGAAGGCTTCAAGAATTCCATTAGCAAGCAAATCCCATTCCAAAATATCTAGAAGATCGTCGAACAATGGTAAACGTCGTTAGAAGTAAATCAGACCCGTTCCCTTGAGGACACGGAAGTTTGTCAGAGTGTCCAGAAGATAGCTGAAAACTCTCTAGGACTTCTAGTTTTAAACTCTCTAGTAATCTGCCCGCACTTCTCGGGTGATGTCAGGATGAAGAACCGATCGAGATGCAGGAAAGAAATTCTCAATTGGAAAGGCGCTTAGCGTTCCAGTGGTGAGAAATCTTCAGCATCGTGAAGGCACAAAAAAGTGAACGACAACTTATACAGAAGAACTAGCAAGGACGAAGAAAACGTCGTGCGACTTTTTTGCAAAAAAAATGAGAGCCCGCGCAGGTATTACCAGAAAACCTCGTATTTTCATTAAAGATAGGAAGGTTTTTATGAGGGAAACTTAAAAAGTAAGATAAAGGAGTGCTGAAACGAAGTGTTGGGAAAGGTTCTGTCCCTATGGAAGGGAAAAAAATTGCAATTGATTATTGCAGTAACATTGGACGCCCGAAAACGGGCAAAGACGACGATGGCCTTCTTTGGGACTCATAGGCACGTGTCGTTCAAACACTCCGGGCATCAATCCACTCGTCTTTTCGGCTCCAGTCTAATCAGAGGAAAAACTGAAACGCGGAAAAAATCCCACAATTTGCTCTGACCTCGAAAAGGCTTGAGACGTCTACACCGGAACAGCGCCTGGTTTGATTTCGGATTCGGGGAACGGCCCGAGGCTACAAGAAAAAAGCATGAACATAGTTTGCAGAAAACAGCAAAGTAAGTCCCAAGCAGCGGGAGTCTTCTTCCCGTCCCTTGCTTCCTTGTTCGATTTTGAAGGCCATAAAAGGAGAGAAGCGGGCATTGTGAACAATTTCCTAGAACTTTGTTATTTGTTACGTAATTGTTTTGCTACAATAAATGACATTAATCACTGTGCGTGGAACCGGTACATCGCTGTCGATGAAGAGGTTCGGCTGTTACTGCACGATCGGTCGATGGTTCAAACTCATCCTAATGCCAACTATACCTTTCATCCTCCTGAGGCCGATAAATTAATACCAGACTTGTCTGCGAGGATAAAAACGCTGCGTTAATCCATAGACTCGCCCTCGTTGGTCATTGTAAAGCTACACACGCGTTCATAAATCTCAAACGATTCTGGTTCGAAGTCGAACGCCTAGGCGCATCCACACAAGGACTGACCAACGCTGTGCACTTTATCCTTCGTCCTTGACCAAACAGCGGATATTTTCCGGGGAATGGTGTTTTGACTTGTGCTATTTATCAGTTATTTGTACACTGAATTCTTTTCAAATCTATTTGAAAAAGAAGTCTCTTCTGCTGTTTTCTTTTTAATACTTTAACTTTAATAGTTCAAACTGTCCTCTCAACTTAAATATTCGACCTGAAAGGAAGATTCGATTATTCCTCGGGTGCTAGTTCTAATTGCAGCCCATGTTCGAAACTCAACAATCATGATAGAGTCATGAATCCTTGTTATTCATGGTCATCTTTTCAGATGGATTCCGTTGTAGAACTTCCAGGACAACGAGTTTGTCGTGTGATGAGTAATAACGAGAAGAAGGGACGTTTTACGGTTCGTGTGTCACATTTTTTCCCAAATTTGGAAAGCGATTAGACTAATGTTCTCTTCTTGATCGCAGCAATGCTACATTGGAAATCTCCCAAATTCTCCTCTTTTTTGGTTCAAGTTCTTTTTTTCCATAACGCCTCGTCTCGTACTTCTCTGTTACACAACACTATAGTCAATGATAGAATTCCTCAGAGGTGGAGACACAAAAGAAGGCCAGAGACTCAAAACAGTCTGGAAAATCCGAGATTTGTTGGACCCCCATTTCGTTGCTAACTGCAGCATTTTTTGGACAGTAGATTGGATAGTACCTACCAAGTATGTATAGACATGAAGTTCTAGAACTTTCTTTGAATTGTACGCTTCAGAAAAAGCCCTCGATTTCTAGGGAATAGGTAGCATGAAGTAGTATTTCTCAACCTTTAAAGGAAATGTATCACCAAACTATGTTGGATTTCTTTACGAATAAATAGGTGTGAAGCTTATGGGATATGGACGTATAGATAGGTCAAAACGACGTGAACCACGTAGGGTTGCGTATGCGGCTGCGCTCAAAGCGGTGCGGTTGAGCGTAGCGGTTGTGATCGTGCAAGGATACTCGCTACCGTCACCCATCTCTGCAGTTTGCCATGGTCCCACTTCGATTTCAACCGCTGTCTCCACCGCACCGCTTCGAGCTCAGCCGTTTACGCAACTGTCTGTCGTTTTGACTTGACTATAATCACACTAAATTCTCTCTAGTAATCCAGAGGAAAATTGTGTGAAACAGCACTGGACAGCCACTCTCCCCTGCGATGCAACTTGTTACGGGTCCGTTGAAACGCCGACGACGTTGAACGACGACGGAGCTGACCGCGTTCTATCGAATACGAAATGATCCAATGTTTCGGAAACTATTGTTATAAACCTTTATTCTAAGTCTGGGTGGGCTTAAGTTCTGAATTACCTAGGCCGGAATCGTACACGGAACAGATCCTTGCTCGTTGTAATCTTTTTGTTTTTTTTTTTTCATTATATACTCAGTGTACTCGTTTTGAATTTGTCTTTGCCACATCCTATTTAGCACGCAATTGAGCATAATAAATAAATAAACAGACAAACCGCACACCAATACGAAAGGTCAGGAATGAAACTTCAATAATCGTTTATTGGCTACATAGTCCTACACCAGAAAGCTGTTACATCTTTCTCTGGTATGAGTAAGGAATAAGAATATACAGAGCGTCGCTCCTCCTAACGTGGTAAGGATGGAAATGAAATTGTAGATGAAAAATCAGAGTTCACGGTGCTGTTGGTTTAGCGCGTGTTCTATTGACTTTTGAATTGGTCTAAGATGGATCATTCCGTGTACTCAAGATATTTTATGATCAACGTGCTGACCTCAATAAACTCCTTGTCGTAGCGAGGAAGAATGGGTCATTTTGAAGGCAAGTTTCTAAAGGGAACAGAAAACTGAAGTATTTCTCCTTTCGAAATGTAAAAATTAGGTGCTTATGGACGATTCTCTTCGTATTCTTTTTTAGAAACACATTTTCGTATGTACAAGATAAAGGCTGCATATCACGAGATTGACAATGTTGAAATTTCTTATCGAATAGATAGGGGTAAGGATGTAGGTCACGAGTATCAGCACGATCACGTTCAATGCTTTCTAGCAGTCCAGTAAAAGGCGAGCGAAACAGCTCTATATGACCCCGTCTCCCCAACGATGCAACTTATTACGGGTAGTAGAATAAAAGCCACTCAACAACTCTACAACTCGTTGATTGTGCAGGTGGACAGCTATAACCTTCTCGTGTAAGTAATAATAAGTAAGTATAAGCTGCACCGTTGCAGAGACACCGTCGCAGACGGAATCATTTTAGGGTTGTTTCACACACCTTTTTTTGGATTACTCGGGGAAGAGGGGGATTCAACGGAGCACGTGAACACCGCGCGTCTATCCCTCTATATTCGAGTAAATATCTACACGCCGCCTTGAACGTTTTGAATGTATTAGCAAGTTTATCGTCGTCGATTCAGATTGAGAATCTGAGTCATGTTCGTTGCGCCCTCATTTCGGATCGTGAAAAGCTTGGTCTCTTGGAAATTGCTACCACATCAGCGCACCACGACGACGATGGCAAGATGGTAATTTATTTTAATTGCGACTTCATGAAAACTAATATCACCCCTTCATAAGGTCACAGTGACGAGTTTCCGATGAAACATTAACAATATTCCGTCGCCATTCAGATTGATGCAGACATATGCAGACACATATGAATCCAGCGTTTCTTCATCAGAACTTTGTCCTATCTTAGAGATGACAGAAACCCATACTTGTGATCGCAATACGCAGGTCTACACCAAAGTAACAAGTTCAATGAGGACCACAACCGCACTCAAAAAGTCGTAGTTGTGGTCCAGCTATATCACAATTTCAATTTTTTTTTGCACTTCTATATTACGTTTGTGGTCGGTAATTCATTCAGTTTGAGAACGAATATTTCCTTGAAAGACAGTGAACTGATTCTTTATTATCACGGTATTGAAACATTGTGAGAAGAACTAAGACAGCGCTGATTCGTGCAAGTGACACAATCCTTGAAATGAACTCGTAAATCTGATACAAACCTTCTGAAAAAAAAAATCCACAAAAAACCGTCTGTAGTAGTACCCATAAATCGGCTTCTGAAGTGTGGTGATTTTCACAATTCCTTAACTTAACTTCAAGTTAGTGGTAATGTTTTTTTTTAATTCATGAAGCAAGAGTAATTCTGTCCTTCTTGTGTTAAAGATCAACCCATCTAGAATTTTCCCCCGTTAAAACTGCTTCCCTGGTTTCTTTTTTCTTCTTGATCTTGATGTTGCATGTTTTTCCTACGATACAACTTCCTAGGCAGAAGCTAAGTTGACGTTGAGCATGAAGGAACCACAGCGAAAAACTTCCGAAGATACATACGTCATGGAAGTGGTTGAGGTGATTGGTTTCTTGTCAGTTTAATCTCAGTAGAAGACATAGCTTCCATTAGTACAAAAATAGGGTTCGATCCTCATCCGTTATTCCTTAACTTAACTTAAGTTAGGGAATGTTGTTTAATATAGCAAGGTTGCCGGTAAAGAAAGAGCTTTAAGCGGGCTAGCGCCACGCGTTCCCGGTGACGGTAAGAGTAATTATTTAATATTCAGACCAATATCGACTATTGTGATTGTTTCATTTACGGTGACCCTCATGTCATCATATGTGCACTAAGCACGGACGAGAAATCAAATGCTTTGGATCGGATAGATACCATCAGAACTAAGGTACGGACTACTCAAGTAAGCTCGCGGTTTCAAAACAATTAACAATTTAGATGGAGTCCCACGAATGGATGTGCCCTGTGATTCTTCTCGCGTACCACACTGAAACTGGTGTCGTCCCCTATGATGTCATGAGAGGACTGAAAGAGTTGTCTAGAAATCCGAGAGTTTTTCGATGCATGGAAGCGACATCTCTAGGAAGGGTAAATTCCGTTCAGCACCCTTTGTTTAACTATCGGAATTTTTTCACTTCTACTTGATAACAAGGAACAATATTTCGTTAAGAAAATTTCTTTTAAAATCTTAGAAAATTCCACGTTGTTTTATTGCTCGACGATTGATGCGATTTTGATGTGGGAGAGCAAAGTTAAGTTGTCATGTGTCAAACCGAAAGAGAGTTTACGTTGCGACTGGCGCGACGCGAGCCGCAACGTACGCTCTCCTTTTCTTTGTCACTTGGTTCAACACATTCAGAGCTGACTATGCCCATATTTATCTCTTTTTGCGCAAACACCACACTTATTGGAAAAGCGACGATAAATTCTCCTGTCATTTAAAAAAAAACTGCGCCGGAAACCAAATGCTCCTTGGACGTGAAAACACAGCTAAAAACTCAGTCACGTGCACAAATCCTTGTATCCACCAATTTCTGCTATAAAAACTCATACTATTCTTTTTCAAGGAATGTTCTTGAGCTATGACTTTCATCGACTTCCATTCATCGCAGCGGTGCAACAGGAAGTTGGAAAAAAGCTAAAGCTAGCTCAAATAGGTTCTGAACAAAATTGAGCTAAAGGAAGTAAAATTGTATAATTTAACTTCTTGACTATTCGGAAATAGGAAATAAAAAGAGCATTGAATTGTTGAACAAATTTGCCACAATTTCGCAATTCTTTTCTTTTCCGGAAAAAAACCCACTTCATTTCATTTATTGCAAACTGGCGACCACTCCGAATTCCAGCCTGGTCCCAATTCCAACTATCCGTTTTTAATCCTATATCCGTTTTTCCAATTCCCAGTTTGAGTAGCATACTCTGTGGTTTGGGAACTTCTTATAATATTCATTCCAGAGAGTGAAAGAAATTCTAGTAATGTGATCTTTACAAATTAAAATACGCCACAAAAATATTAATCCAAGAATACAAATCTTTAAGACAAGAATTTCTGCATGTATTTCAGATGGTAAAATTTACCACTTTATCGCCCCTAGTAGTTTTCGTCTCCTAGCCTACTCATTTCATTCCAAGAAGAAGTGACACTAATTCAATTAGTTGATACTAATTCTTGGATTTCAAAAGAAAAAAGACCCTCGCTCTGGTGATCGATCGGATTTACCTCAAAGGATCTTAAAATTCCGTTTTTGTTTCAGAAACTTCTCCGTCATTGCCTTGTCATCGCGCTTCTCGCAGCTCGCCCGTTCCTGGCCGAGGCTGGGCCTCGAGCAGAGAATGACGTGAGCATCAACGACGGATGCGACAAGCGACGAGAAAAACCACGAAGACATCAGTCCGAAGAGAGAAAATCGCCTAGGATTGACTTTCTTCACAGAAAATCATCGTTTAGAAAATCCTGTAGGATTCAATGATAACTCCGCATTTCTATAATATCCTGCTAATCGTGCCAATATCGGGTATCTAATGTACATTCATATTCTGAAGTTTGGATCATTTATTGCTGCTTTTCTCGATGAAATGAGTTAGCATTCGTTTAAAATGTACATAAATAATAGCGTTGTTTACAATAAAAACTCGAGCGGTCACATCAGCACAAATAAATAAAATATGTACAACATAAAAGTAAATCAATACAAGTATATGTAAGCGTATGTGAACGCTTCGATAATAGCACCGATACCCCGTTACTGGAAGTGGACTTATGCTCACTTAATTATATTCTATATCTGTACTCGTATCCGAAGAAATAATTCCCGCAAAAATCTAGACGATGAAGAAGTTTTAACAAAATTAAAATCGAAAGAACGAAAATCCGTTCGAATGTAGAAAAACAAAATTAGTTATTTAGGAATGGTCGAGACCAATTATCTTGCACAAATGTTTGTTTTGTCGAAGATCTGTGAAACATCTAAGAGCAACCTTCCTTGCGATTGAACGTAACGATGGGACTCCACTGAAAAATGTTTGATTTAATTTGGACGTTCTAACCTAATTATGATCCTTGAAATTGTCCTTATTATTAAGATGCCCTTCGTTTAATATGTGGGTGACGACTCATTGGAAATTTCTGTACTTTATAGTTTTGTGGCTGTTAATGCAAAAAGAACACCCCGATTTATTGAAAATATTCAATAAATCCATTGTAAATGTGATCAAGGTTTGGAAAATCTACTCTTCTCACGTGGTCTCATGATCTATCTTATAATTTAAACTCGCAAACTGCTCAAAAATAGTTCTAAAACAAATTTTAGATAATTTTTGTACTTATAGCTGCCGCCATGTGCTAATGATTGTACTGATATTCAGTAGATCTATCAATGCAACAGAAATATTTCTTTTACTGTTTTTGCAACATGTAAAATACTCGAGATCAATTTGTTACTTAGTAATCTTATCTTCCATATCTATTTCAAATGATTCAACATTCATAACAATAACTCCAGCTCACCATCTATTCATGACAGCGAATGAAACATAGTCCTCCTGGAAATGACCTTCAGGATGTTTCTCCACATTTAGCACCAACGCATTTCCATCTTCTCGAACATCGACCAGAAACATCGTGTCGGCAATGTGACATTGCAATTCGTACCATCTATGAAAATTGGAAAAAATAGGAATCAATTTTCATCGCAAGCCCCCTTCTTGTACCCGTTATCCTCACCGGTTATTATCCCGCACATAGATTTTGACAGAATTTTCAACAGCTTTCTCGGTTGTCACCCACAACCGGCCATTTCGATGAACGGTACGGACAAGACAAACAGGGTGGTTGGGATCGTCAAAGAACGAGCTGGGATGGTCTTCTGCTGGCGAAATCCAAGAGATCTGCAAAACGCAATTGGTTGATAATTGAGCGGTTTAAAGAACTCTTATGGATCTCCATGCAACGATTTTGTGCTCTCAAAAGTTTTAGTGCATGTGACTGAAGGGGGAAAATCCCAAAGCAACTTAAAGCTCAAGTTTTGTCCCAGCAAAGCAAACGATGTTCGCAAAAAAAAAGAATATTCACTAGAAGGAAAGTTCCATGACGCATCTCCTAGTGTTTGCAGCGATTATTGATAGTCAGGTCATGAAAGATTGCATTGTTTTTTATTTATTGATTTATAAAGTTTGATTTATATGTGTTTTACTACGTTATATGTAATATAATGCGGTAAAACGTACCTGTGCTGTGTCCAGGTTAGCAGAAACGATAAGTCCAGAGAACTCGTCTTCTTCGAATTCGTCAGCTACTGAATGGAAACAGTAGATCGTTCTACCTTCCTGCCACGGCTCACTTCGAGACCAAGGACCACTTTCGCACTCGATATCTGGAATATATAATATATAATAGAAATGTGTAGCTTTTTCCAATTTTTGCAGATACAGAACTGCAATGTCTTGTTGTTTCATTTTTCATTTCAAACATTTCATTCCAAAAACTCCAACGTGTGACAAACAAAACAGATGGATCTTCTAATAGAAGTGTAACAGGGGTGAAAGCAGAAATTTTTAAATGGATATCTGCCTCTCGACGCCAATGTATCAAATTTTCTGACCTTAGATCTACTAAAAACCACTACTGCATCCATTGTGCTGCACTATCCATTAGAAAAACTTTCCATTTTTATCATAGGGTATCCAAGTTTTAGAATTCCAATAAAACTGGCGTGCAATCCAGGAATCATTCGATTTTCTTCAGCAGACTCACCTGTCTTCCTGACGTTACACTTTTTATCCATTTCAATCACGCTAATTCCACCATCAAAAGGAATTACCATAGTTACTCCAGTAGCACTTCTGAAATCATTAATTAAATGCCCCTTGTTTAGGCATGCACTCGTGAATTCATTCAAACTCACCTTGTGCTGAACCCAAAGCTGCTTCGATGAATTCCTGTGGCACTAGGAGATTTGCTTAAGGATAATTGTGATTGTCCTATGTCCACACGGCCGTGTTCGTGGTCAATTGTCACGGGATGGAACTGAAAAGAAGCCACTAAATTTGTCATATTCTGTTCTAGAGGTGAAGCCAAATAAAATTATTGGATTGATTAATAATATCTTTCGGCATTCTATTTTAAATGTTTCGAAGATTTCCACCACAGTAAAATTAACCAGAAGTCCAATATTCTAGTAAAAGTTCCTTAAAAATAGCATACCAAAACAGGAATGATTTTTACAAATATTCTCCTTTAAAATAATTAAAATAGGGACGGAAATTGTTCAAATTTCCCCTCCTTATGTAAACACTCCGAGAAATTTGATTGACCAACACCAAAGAAGATGAACAAAGGACTTGAAACTCACAGAAATATCGCTTCCATCGTCCATCACTGCTATTCCACAGTTTTCACCTGTCTCGTAGAATTCAACAAGATCCGGAGAGGTGGAACTTTTGTAGTAACTAAAACGGACATTGAAGAAACGAACTGATGCGTAGTCAGTGCGAATAATCAACTCACCGTCGAGTTCCACTCCAAAGATCAAATACAAGTAACTTATTTTGAAGGCTAAATGGTGAGTAACCAGTTTGTTTCTCCACAATACAGTACACATATTGTCTGCCAGTCGACATGAATCTCCAGTTGAGGTCGGTCTGATCTGAACTGAGAGCTTTATGAAGAAAAAATGGCAACTGAAGTAAAAAGAAAGAGCAATTAAGTAGAAAGATTCAAAATAAAAACAAAGATAACTATCTGATCACCTCCATATTGAGATGGATCGCAAGTTTTTGAGCAATGCGGATAGATGTACTGTATCCACATTTAGTAGTAGGAACAACAACTCAGCTGAGTGATAAGATTGGTAAATGGTCATCGCTTGACCCAGTTGGCCTACATAGCGAACGTGACCTGAGAACAGTGGCCTACGGCGCTCCAGCATTGTTCTTTTCCGCGTCAGCCTTGCCTGCTCCAGGCAATCAGACGCACGTTGGGATAGGATACCACTGAAGTGTTTCGACCACTCCACTGTTCCTAAAAAATAGGACGCCATTTTTGAGAGAATTTTCAATTTAATTTAATTACAGCGCGCTAAATGCAAAATATATTAGTGATCGTATGGTGTCATTAGGAACAAACTAATTGTAAAATGTAGCTTTTTCGGCTCGCACAATTTAAACAAATTGATAGAAAGTTTAGGGTTGTTGGTCTCTACGTCGTGAAAATTTCTACGGCTACAACAAGAAATATTTATAAAACTATGATAATAATTAGTATTCTCTTTGAGTTTAGTATTGTTGTATAATCAGTATTTTTGGGGAACGACGCACATATTCACAAAAGTGTAAATAATTCAAACAAATGTCGAAACAAAGGAAGGCTCTACTTGCTGCAAAATTTCAGAGATGGTGAGATGCTCTCGAACCTACACCCCCAGTCCTGCCCAGAAGTCTTCATCTCAATATGTTGATATACTTAAAAAAAATTATATTAAGTTCGAAACATGTACGTACATGAATCTTGGGACCTTTCTCATGCGATGATTTCTACGAGTTTCTTTGAATGGGATTTCTTTTGTTCTTGATTTTAAATACTTTTCTATTCAAAATGTATTAGTTACACAAACAAACCCTGAGAATTCACGAAACCTGAAGCGCTCCTCGGAAAACGAAGCCTATCAGGGATTGTTTTTGGTAGAAAGACTCCCTAGTATACAACACCGCTACTAACTTGTGTCCCAAAATCCGTCGCAAGCCGTCGGAATTCTTAGAAGAGGGCAAAATTAGATTTTGAAAATACCATTCGAAAGTAAATGAGCTGCTGATTTCAAATATACTTCGAGAATTTACTTTTGACACCTGAAAACGGGCAAAGTTTCCTCAAGCCCCGTTAATTACTTTCACACCTCCGCAATCCTTCCATTGGCATATCCCGCGGATACATCTCCATGGAAGGAAAGGGTGTTCATAGGATTTCCGCTTATTTCTCGAAATTGGACAAAATGTTCATTACATCCGTAATCAGGAGGTTATTTAGAGCATTTTGGTACCCCACATCATATGTTGGTCCGAAATTTCCATTCTCTTCAGAAATTCACGAAAGTGCTCCATCGAAGATTAATAAAACGCCATGCTTTTCAAGCTGGGAAAATTCTCCTCGGAAATTTATCAGCAAACAACTTGTACTTGACAATAGTTTATATTGTATTCTCGTCACCTTCATTTATGCTCAAACATTATTGTCTCTCTGTGACGCCGAATCGCCAGAGGAGTCACCTATCGAAGGTGTGAGACACTTCGAAGGCAGACCATGCCTGAGCCACGATAACCATTCCAGCTATAGAATATCGCCTGTCCTATAAGAGGGCGGAGTCAGTGTTGAAATTTTGAAGTTTGTAAATAAAAGTGAATTCAACATCATTCGAAAGAGCGTCTTTTTGTGAGAAGAACTGGGTATTTGAGGTACTGAAAAAATTCATAGAGGCTGCAAAAATTTCTGTTTTGTGAAAAGAAACGAAAATTTCCTCAATTTGGTCACTCGAAAACCATGTCCAGCTCTCATCCAATGTTAGCGCCTAATTCAGTTCTCGTAAAGGAAGAACAGTTCTAAGCAAATACTGAATCGCGACACTTAAGGTTCATTCTGAGCTGTTGACAGCTGTTCAAAAACTGGACCAAATAACGAAATAGAGTAATGTTGTAAGCTTGAAACTGGAAAAACTAGACATTTTCAAAGCTAGAAGCTTACAATATAAACTATTGTCAAGTACAAGTTGTTTGCTGAGAAATTTCCGAGGAGAATTTTCCCAGCTTGAAAAGCATGGCGTTTTATTAATCTTCGATGGAGCACTTTCGTGAATTTCTGAAGAGAATGGAAATTTCGGACCAACATATGATGTGGGGTACCAAAATGCTCTAAATAACCTCCTGATTACGGATGTAATGAACATTTTGTCCAATTTCGAGAAATAAGCGGAAATCCTATGAACACCCCTTCCTTCCATGGAGATGTATCCGCGGGATATGCCAATGGAAGGATTGTGGAGGTGTGAAAGTAATTAACGGGGCTTGAGGAAACTTTGCCCGTTTTCAGGTCACACATTTGTCAAAAGTAAATTCTCGAAGTATATTTGAAATCAGCAGCTCATTTACTTTCGAATGGTACTTTCAAAATCTAATTTTGACCACAGCAAAGTTAAACGCATATACTGGTACATACTGCCACTTGTTCCTAAACGAAATCCCACCAGTCTATCTCACTGTCATTTCCGTTAAAAAATTTAACAAGAGGTAAAATATTTAGGAGACTTGCAGGCGACATACGAAGATCGTGAACACTAAGACCTTGTTGTAAAGAAAAAAACCTTCACGCAACCTAATGAACTGTTTTCACCTGAAATGGCGAAACAATCATTGCGCGTCCAATGAAGTATAATTTAAACGAAATAAAACTAATATGGGTTAACTGCTCTATAATATCCAATTAAAAATATGGGCAATTCTGGTTCACTCGATGTTGACATTCTGCAAAGTTTTCTGTTGACGACTTCACTTGCTACTGTTTTGTATTTTGATGTATGAAAGCGATTTGCCTAATCAAGACACATATTTCTAAAAGAGTTTGTAGGAAATGTAGGTATTAAGAGTTATTGAGAACACAAGAGCCGTAGTGATTTGCTCAGAACTTAACGTTTACATGAAGTTTTCCCAAAACTCATTCACAATATTGCATACTACCGTAACCACCCCCTTCCACCTCTTTCTCGTAAGATTAAAGTTGGCGCTCTTCAGAAGAATTTTGTAACAGGGATAATATACTTATTGAACACAACGAGGTGTATGTATCACATTAGGTCGACTGTCTGTTTTCAAAAATAAGAAAAAACGTGCCGTAATTTATACAGTTTCTTGTTCATACATAGATGATCATCATTCGACGTGTTCACCATCACAGCATTCCATCTTTCAGTGTTCCCAGGTGAATTACCGTACCGAACGTTGAAAACGGAACATTCCAGCTTTCAAAAGTAACAGGGATGAGAATTATGGATATCCTACAAGACCCGTATCTCTGACTTCTTGGAGAAAAAAGATTTCATTTCATAAGATTCCTAAGCTATTATCTGGATGTGCAGCAGGAGGTACTCAGAACGGGATCATGAGGAATTCGTCGATAATTATGCTGTTCTGCTCTGTGGTCGGTAGCGGAATAACGGCAGCGGACATTTACGCTGCGCATGCAGGATGCACCGCTTATCTACTTACCGCAGCTGAGCCTAAGCGGATTGAACAAAGGTCTAAGAACTCCAGAATGATGCAACCCGTGTAGATGGTGATCATGAGCAAGGAGTGATGCGTAAAATTTAAGAGATGACTTAATTGTTATCGGATTCAAAATTTGAGAAGCTTAGAGCTTGGCTTTATTTGTTTGTGAAATCCTTCTGATGCTCGCTTCATTTCTCTAGTGTTATTCAGGCGAAAACTGCCTTGCATGCACACAATATCCCCTGAGGGCATATCTTGCGGATAGGATGCCGTAGGATCACCAGTCAACGATTGTTTCTAGCCATATCGATTTTAAACATAGAAATATATATATACAATATCGACTGAGACTATGAGTACAGCTTGAAGAAGCCAAATTTTTACAAGTACAAAAAGAGAGAAATCCTAACTATTAGAATATATATGTACATATATATACATAGGGCGGGTGTGGTGTAGCGGTTAGAGGTTCCGCTTCCTGCACGATCGATCGGAGGTTCGAATCCGCCCTAGTGCTCACCAAGCCTTTCATCCCTCCGGGGTCGATAAATTGGTACCACACTTGTCTGGGAGGATAAAAACACTGACTTCGCCCATCGGCTAACCACCTCAAGTCATTGTATAGGCCAGATACACGTTCGTAAACCTCAAACGATTCTGGATTGAAGTGAACGTGGGGGCGCATCCCAAGCGGATTGATTAACGCCAGGAAACTTATCCTTAGCTTATATATGTATATATATATCATGAATATAACTCTTATATAGTGTTCTCCGCAACAAAGTAACGACACTCACTCGCCGTATTCAGCTTTGAAAGTTTGTGTCTTAAAGTGGGTTACTGTTTATACTCACCTTTATGAACTTTATTCGTATTGTCTCCTTGAAGTGAAAGCCGTAGAGTGAGTATCTCACATTATACAGTGTACACATTATAGCTGTATAATGGGTGTGACTTTATACAAGATGAACCAAGGTCACAGCTAACATCGCCTCTCGTTGCCTTCTTAACTAATTAGTCGGTTTTACTTTTGAATTCTGTTATCCCATCACTTTTCTGTCATTCTGGAAAGTGTAACGTCTTTTCTGGTCTTTTTTAAAAAGCAATCTTCATTTACAAACGGGTTTTTCATTGTTAAGTTTATTTTTGCCATTTTATTTCTTCCTAAGCTCGTTTTGTCAGGGTATCTACGTAGAAATATCAAGCAGACTTTCGGTGGAAGGTGTGAGCGGAGCTTGAGAATGGACAGTGCGCTTGGACAGGCGTAGCGGCGATTGTTGCTGCAGGAACATATATCGGCTGCACCCAATTTGCTTGGGCACCTCCTCAGCGCCCCGTATTATCTAGACAAAATTCGCTTTTTCTCTTTCTTGGTAGACCATAACATCAAAGATAATGTACATTTTCAAAAAATTTATTCAGCGATTTCGAGAATTATCACCATTCTTCTTTGAATACCATGATCAAGCTATACAATAACAGGCTTAGTCTGTCACGTGTGTGTACGTGTCTGTCTGGAGTATAGTACTCCAAACAACGTTCCGTTAGTATCATGCTATATAATAACGGACTCACGTGTGTGTGTGTGTGTGTATGTATGTATGTATGTATGTATGTATGTATGTATGTATGTATGTATGTATGTATGTATGTATGTATGTATGTATGTATGTATGTATGTATGTATGTATGTATGTATGTATGTATGTATGTATGTATGTATGTATGTATGTATGTATGTATGTATGTATGTATGTATGTATGTATGTATGTATGTATGTATGTATGTATGTATGTATGTATGTATGTATGTATGTATGTATGTATGTATGTATGTATGTGTATGTATGTATGTATGTATGTATGTATGTATGTAATGTATGTATGTATGTATGTATGTATGTATGTATGTATGTATGTATGTATGTGTATGTATGTATGTATGTATGTATGTATGTATGTATGTATGTATGTATGTATGTATGTATGTATGTATGTATGTATGTATGTATGTATGTATGTATGTATGTATGTATGTATGTATGTATGTATGTATGTATGTATGTATGTATGTATGTATGTATGTATGTATGTATGTATGTATGTATGTATGTATGTATGTATGTATGTATGTATGTATGTATGTATGTATGTATGTATGTATGTATGTATGTATGTATGTATGTATGTATGTATGTATGTATGTATGTATGTATGTATGTATGTATGTATGTATGTATGTATGTATGTATGTATGTATGTATGTATGTATGTATGTATGTATGTATGTATGTATGTATGTATGTATGTATGTATGTATGTATGTATGTATGTATGTATGTATGTATGTATGTATGTATGTATGTATGTATGTATGTATGTATGTATGTATGTATGTATGTATGTATGTATGTATGTATGTATGTATGTATGTATGTATGTATGTATGTATGTATGTATGTATGTATGTATGTATGTATGTATGTATGTATGTATGTATGTATGTATGTATGTATGTATGTATGTATGTATGTATGTATGTATGTATGTATGTATGTATGTATGTATGTATGTATGTATGTATGTATGTATGTATGTATGTATGTATGTATGTATGTATGTATGTATGTATGTATGTATGTATGTATGTATGTATGTATGTATGTATGTATGTATGTATGTATGTATGTATGTATGTATGTATGTATGTATGTATGTATGTATGTATGTATGTATGTGCGATCCCGCGGCGTCGGATTGGTGCGCCGGCGCCAGGATAGGCGATCTCGGCGCGATAGTCGAAATGGTGTGTAATAACTTCATTTGCATGTCCCCAAAGGTAAATGACACGTCGCAGCCACTTCATAGCCGTGACCACTGGGCGCCTTGCTTTTCACCTTTATGACTCCGCGTGTCTATTTCCTTCTTCGTTCGCCTCAAGTTGGTAGCATGCCTTCCCCAGAAAGAAAAAACATGCATGACGGCTGCTTAAATAGTAAACAAAAAGTCCACAAAATCTAACGCAGAGCGTTATCTTTATCATATGACAATGTTGCTCACGTCCTCTTACGTTAAAATATCATTCTGTGATAACTGTTGGGGGAAGACAGGGGAAAAACCCAAATTTCGAGAAATGCTTTCAACTCTTGTCTATATTATATTGGTATCGAAAGAGTGTTCGGAACTGAAGTTTCTCCAAATGTGGAACTGACGCGTTTAGAAGGAAAACTATGAAATCTTTTGCCTTTTTTTGTTATTAAAAAAAGAAAAAGAAAGCGTTGCTTGAATAACACAAATGTGATTTCACAGAATATGCCACTACTACTAATTTCCATTGATCAGTGAAGGAAGCGCAGCGAACACCACGGAAAGTCTGATGTCTGGCTTTGGCCAAACGTTCAAACTGGTTTCTTTATAAGTGCGCTGTTCTTTCTGTCTCTATGCCCAGAAGAGCATCTAAAACGGTTGCCTTGGTTCTCTCTGAACGACTTCGTCTATGTATGTTTGCGCCTTCCCCGGCATAACCACAGGATACGTAATGTCTTAGAGACTCGTATCGTAACATTACGGAAGTCTACGGGTACCTCCTTACCGTTCCGCACGTATAAGCGTCCCGTCAGACAAAAACTGGCCAGGTCTTTCAGTGACTTTGTTCTTCGTCCTTGTTGTTTTGATTCTCTCATTCTCTTAACCTCAGTCTCATCCCCCTATTTCGATTGCATCTACTGTGTCTCTGTGTCTGTAACGTTGTATGGCGAAAAAGCGTCTTGCAGAGTATAAACTCCATGAACATATCAAAATCAGTTTACGAAAAGTGCATGTCAACTCTTTTTTTGTCTATTATGTCGGCTTTTAGCTCAATCACAACACATCCAAGTTATTTCTATGGGTTCGTGGGCTCTGGCCACAGCTTCTTGCATGTTACTTCAACGACAACTAATCTTATTAACACCATTCATAACTGGAACATTGCGCTGAACGAGCGAAATCTAGCGAAATGGATTGGTTCTATTTCTTTCTATTTCTCGGGAGCTTTGAAATCTAGATATTTCATGTTGGTCAGCACATACTCGAAATCTGAATAAGATAGCACTGTTCCGACCACTATAGTCGGGACAAAACGACATGAAGCACTACATTGCAGTCGCGTAAGCAATTGCGCTCGAAGCGGTGCGGCGGAGCGTAACGGTTGGGGTCGAGGGAGAACCCCTGTTACCGCCGTTCATTGCTGCAGCTGCAATGGTCCGATATCGATTGCAACCGCTATCTTCACCGGGCTGCTTAAAGCACAACCGCTTACGCAACTGTCCGTCGTTTTGACCCGACTATAATTACACTCAGTTCTCCGTAGTAATCCAGGAAAAAATTGTGCGAAACAGCAATGCGCGGTCACTCTCTCCTGCTTCTTGTCGTTTTGACTCTACTATACATACCCTGTACTAATATGAAATACGAAGACTGCAGCTGACAGATTAAAGGCATCACCCCACGAATCTGAGGTGGTACGGATTTCAGGTGGAGTATTCGTATACGGGATGGGAGACTACGGAGGGAGAGGTAATTCCATCCATTTCTCCCTAATTGCCGTAAAAAACGGCCCCGAAGATACGGCTTCATTCGTTTTGGCGCACCATTTTGTACAAGAGGTTCGATTGGAGCGCGCCAGTCTTGTGCGGCGCCGCATCTTCCGGGCCGTTTTTTACGGCAATTAGCAAGAAATGGACGGAATCACCTCCCTCTCCGTAGTCTCCCATCCCGTATACGAATACTCCACTTGAAATCTACACCACCTCAGATTCGTGGTATGCTGCCTTTAAACACGTTTCTATGACTAACTCCTGCGTTGTTTGACAATGTGACCTGCTTGCAACGACTCCGCGCAATTACGCCTCCTCTCCAGCAGTTAGGGAGTTTCTCCAACCGTTTTAGTCCTCCCCTTAGATCAACACCGTGCGTGACGTTTGCGTTTGCGGAGCGAAGGGAACTGCAAATTTGAAAGGGTACAAAAAGAATGAAGCGAAAAGTGAATTAACAGAGCAAGTTGTAGTATATGGAGATGGATAATAATTATGATAATAATAGTAATGGAGATCAAGCAAAAGAAGTTGAACCCTCCTTCTTACTCAAACATGTATCATCACAGCCATACCAAAGTATGATATGATTATCATGACTTACAGTGACCTCATGTGAGGAGCTTCACCCATATCGCCATATGTTGAAATTTTAGAATAAATTTGGAGTAGCTACATGAGATATTTTAAAAAAAAAACCTTTGTTGATCGTTGTCATACTACATTAAAGGATAAAAAGATAAAGTGTCTGGCGTTGATCAATCCGCTTGTTACACGCCCAACGTTCTCTCCAATTCAGAATCGTTTCAGGTTTACCAACGTGTAATTGGCCTATACAATGACTTGCGGTGGATAGCCTATGTGTGAAGTCAGTGTTTTTTTATCGTCCTAGACAAGCCTGGTAGCCATTTCATCGACCCCGGAAGGATGAGAAGCTCGGTGAACACTAGGGCGGATTCGAACCTCCGATCGATCGTGCAGGAAGCGGAACCACTAACCGCTACACTACACCTGCCCTTCATATTACATTAATTTACATTTTTTGATTTCTAACATTTCTTTCTGCACATCCAGCTAAGCAGACTTGGAATTCAATGGCTGACGTCGTGCGAAGAATGCCTCTCAGGCATGTATTGCACCCAAAGGCGCATTTCAAAGATACAGAGATGTTTTTTTTCCATTGATTCACCTAACCGGAAATATTGATTTCATGCATATAGCGGATAGAAGCGCAGCACACAGAAAACTGTGTAAAGTAGAACTGAACCTAGTTAGAATTATACGGAACTTTATCCAGTAAGAGCAAATGCAAGCAGCTATTAAACTTCAATACGCGCTCTATATGAACATAATATCTATCCGAGAATTTGACAAAAAAAAAAAACTAGATCGCTTTTTCCATCTACATTAAAGAAAATCCAATGGCAGACATTAGCGTTCTTAGGCTTCTTCACATTCATTCTTTTCTAGAATATTAACACACAGCGACAGGTACGAAGTTCCTCAAATGAGCTCAGGAGAGGTCATGAACGCATCACACTCTGACACTGATATGATGATATATCCTTGAAGTGGAGGGAGGTCTCCATTAGTCTCCATTAACCGCTATTATGTGCTCAATTTGCCTTATTCGTATGTTACACCTTGCTTCATCAAGTCTATTTCCACTGCCCTCCTGTTGTCCCCTTCTAAATTTGCAGTCCGCTTCGCTCCGTCACAAAGCGATCGTCGCGTGCCAGACGATCACACTCCCTACCTGTTACAGCGGCAGCCATAATTACACAAAGGTTGGCAGCGGGGGAACGGTCAAGATGTGCCGCCGCGCATCCAGGAGGCTAATGAGCGTCGTTAATTGCACTCCTGATACCGTCATAATCGCTACAGTAGCCTGATTGCTCCTCTTGTGCTACCTCTTCAAGACGCCCCGCCCAGCCACCCTCCCCACCCATTTGGCTGCGTCTGCCGCTCTTACGACGATTTTTTTTCGCTGCGCCTGCAGCTCTTATGATGCGCTTTTAAAATCGAGCGGAAAAGAAAGCACATGGTATTAGATGTTGTTTGAAGATCTACATAAAGTGTGCTTGGAAGTTAATATAAAAGAAGGAAAGAAAGAAAGTTTTGTACAAGGAATATGCCATTTAGAAATGCGAGTGAAAATGAACTTATCCTGTTTCGATTTGTTAGGTGGAAAACACTCATCCATCTTGAGGAATGCAAGAGATGTTTCAAAAAATGTCCCACTGATCGGTGTTATGCTATCTTCTTTACCTTTTTTTCGCTTTCTAAGGATTTTTCTTGCTTATTTAGCCAGGTAAAACTGACAACCAACGATCAACAAGGCGCGTATAATGCCTCGCAGACATACACTGTACCTAAAGGTATAGCTCGAAGATACAAAGGCCTCTGTTCGCCACTAATACACCTAACCTGTCATATTGATTTTGTGCAGGGAATAGATAGAAATGAAGCGATAAAACGCTGTTGAAAGAAGTTTGAAGAACCATACAAAGTTTCATTATATAAAACTGTATAGAACGTACAAGCAAGTATTGAAATAATTAACATGCGCTGTATATAAACATTATTTCTCTGTGAAATTTTGAAAAGGTAAAATGTAGAAAGGAATTCGTTGAATGGCATCGTGACGAACACATGCTTATGCATTGCTAGTTTATATAGAAAACTTAGGACATGAAATGTGTTAAATTATGAGATGTGTGAAAATATAACATGTTATTCTTTTCCCTGGAGCATCTTTTTGAGATAATCTTTACTTTTGTAAAGTTATGTCGTCTTTTATTCCCAATAATATGCGTTTAGTTTACTATATCCTTAAATCAGAATTCGCTGCGGCAATTCGTTTTTCATCCGCCTTTCGAAATGCGCATCCATCGCTTCGTCGCGGCGTTGATTAGGGAGCAATAGGGAGGCGGGGTATAGGTGATCTCAGCCTTAATTACGCGAAGGAGCGCGGTGCTGAAGGGAGGATAGGAGCGGTCAGCCGATCACGGGTACCTCTTGTCCCGCACCCTTGGCAGTGTTGCAGGTAGGGTCAAGAGTGCGATGAGATTTTCCCATCAGGGGTCGTAAAAGGAGTGTGCGGAGGGCAGTAGTGAATGAAGGATAACATGTTTTCTATCAGATGCTACATCAATCTATTTATTTTCAAGGCCTCGCAGTTTTTCCATATTTTTGATGGGAAAAAGATGGGAAAAATTCCAATTTTTCCATCTTCGAAAATTGAAATACTTCAGTAGCAATATTTCACAAACATTTCAGCAAATTTGTTTCTTCTGCTACTTGGTGTTTCTTCGCTTCTGTTAGCTGCCGATTTTCTCAATTGCCATTCATTCCTCGGGTAATTTTCGATTTTTCTTTTTCGAAACACAATCAGTATCTAATGTATTGAATTGGTAGCAACCGAGAACTGCTGCAGGAACGTTGGAGAAGAAAAAGGAGGGGTGGGGTCGTATTCGAGAGGGTTGTGTCCCATCACCACGCATAACTGTGCAAGCAGCTCAACTCAACCGTCAGCCGGTTCTAGCGAGTGCCCCTTATTTCGCACTCTGAATTAGATGTGACGATGAATGATATATATGAACTGCAAGGAATTTTCGAATGACACAATCGAGGACCAAAACATCACTTTAGATCGGGCTTTAAATCAACGCCTTATAAAATTATCGTTGTATTTGTTCTGCCGCGTTATGCGAACAAAAAGAATTAAATAATATGGTTTGGGAAGATTTGATCGGTCAGAAAGTTAGTTATTGTTCCCTTTAGCAGTTTAGGAAAGAATCACCGAGGAAGCGCCCCACTCACAATCCCTGATCGCTTTCCGCACATCTTTATCTCCCTGCCATGTTTACACAGCTTCATGTATGTGGGGCATCTGTTTGATAGTATGTCAAGTGGGGTCAGTAAGGGCGTTTACCTTTTTAGTCAAGGCGTTGCCAAACCACTACGAGTGAGGAACGGTATAGTCTAGAGAACGGAGTCAGAGTAGCCCATCCACTATTTCTACCCTGTCTTCTTAGATAGCCACATTCACCTGCTTCCGCGCTAACCGAGGCGAGATTTCATCCGATCGATCCTTCCTTCCAACCTTTACATCAAATTATGCCGATGAAAATTCGTACAAGAAGATAAGTTGCATGCGATGCGGAACGAAGCTTTTCGCAAGTTGCTTTTCAAAATAAGTTTGTAATAAGTTATAAGCTCTGTTGGTGTATTTGAAGTAGAAACCGTATGAAATAGACAATTTCTCCATTCCTTGTCTGTTTACCTACAATCTATAAAAGCGATCCTGAACAGTGTTAGAGGAAAACTAAACCAGACTGATTCAAAGTTAATTTGCCCAGAGGTGTTTTCACCGGACGCAGATTTCAGACTCTTACAATTGCCAGAGCACTTATCGGATGGAGTATTGCTCTGGTCTGCAGTTGAACAGTTCCAGTACTTTGATAAAATAGCCAATCGTTTCGTGAAGTGTCACTCATTCGGCCAACATTGCTGTCTGTGCTGATGTTGGTTTGAATTATCGATACACTGATTGTACGTTAACAATCACCACTAATGACAACGCTCCACTGCTCTTCAATCTTAGCATATTGAATAAGTAGCTTTTATTTGTTTGCTTGAGCCGTAGCTAAAATTGGTGTTGATCTTTATTAGCTAACGTTTCCGCACTATCATCTTCGTTAGAGTCTGGAAAAGCCAATGCCACAAATGTGATCCTCTCAAACGCTTAATCCTCCTACAGAAAGCATTCAGAAAGTTTCCATACTCAATGGAAAACTTCTCAACCACTGCGTACCTCATGCGATAAAAAAAATAAAGTGTAGGACATCGCAACAGAATTACTGTCATAAAAGCTTTCATAAGGGGCTCTAAAAACCTGCAGATCAAAACCCGCAGAGGTCTTGATATAGGTGAAGCCAATTCCTTTGTGATCGCGATTCTTTCAATTCACTCATTTTCATTGTTGGACATTGAGCATTCATCCAACCAGAATGTCGAACTCGTAGGAGAAGACCATAAGTTCAACTCCTACTTCGGAGTTCTGATGACGTATCTTGCGGTGAACTCCGAGAAGGAAAGTTTTGATTTTGCGAGCCCATCTAGATAATGCGTTGCGCAGAAACACAATGGCAGCACAGTTTCCTTTGTCCATAGTTTGTCAATACACTATCTGCACGTGATACGACAATCCATTACGACACCATGGAATCTCTGTCATATGGCCACGCAGTTAAAAGTTGTGCAAAGCCGGTTATACGCACGATTACATGTCAGCTGTCGAAGTAACCAATAAATCAAACTAGGTGATTTTTAAAACACAGGAACCTCCTAAATTATGTAATAGTTTATACACTTGCAATAGTGATTACATTGATAGCTCTCAGTAAAATGGATATTATCAATGTGATGCCGCTGCGGAATGAACATCATTGCGTTCAATGATTCAGTTACGATGTTCTAATCGGTACTGAGTCGCAAGTTATCGATAGCTAGATATACTGGATGTATGTGACCATAAACGGAACATAACACACTATTTTATTGAGGAACTCTTTCTGTTTCACAGCAACCACTTATAGTCGTATTCCGAAAGTATACAAACCTCTTTCATTGGGGGTACACCTGCTATTTAGACAAGCGTCGAGACGTGTAAGGTTGAGATACTGATGGTGAACCACCTTTTGAAATCCCAAAAAACAGATCGATATAGGTCACGGTCTCCTTGTATTTGATTTACCAGCAACAACTCATACCATTCTGTGTGGGTTTAGGCGCACTTATACATGCCTGTGCGGGGGTGTTTGCTGACACATAGTTTGTATTCCGCAAATCGATCCAGCCAAACGCCAACACTCAAGTGACTGGTAGGTGCAAAGAAGGCTATTTCGAACCGCTTCCAGCGAATGAGCTCCATCAGTTCGTTCCGGTAGGAGGCGAGTAGACGCCTATAAAGAGAAAGCGAAAAGGTCCAGCATCCAGGATTGAAAGAACGTTGGAAGAAGGACGATAAAGCGATCATGCAGCATTTTGCGATCGACCTCATAAGAACTGCTTCGAAACCCGACGTGCAGATGCATCATTAGAATACCAGATGATATTATATCTTATTTTCTTTAATATCATGAAGAGTTAGTTGAGACCAAAGCTAACATTTAAGCGGTATACAGTCAAGACATCCGTATATAAAGGCTCGTGAGTCATATAGCAACTTCACAATTAGAAATAAACCATCATACTACGAAAACGCACTTAGCCCATGCGCATGTGTACTTGTATGTGTGTGCCACGAAATTCCAGAAAGCAGTGTGATGGGTCCCAGGGTGTCCAATTGGTGTGTCGACACCAGAAAGAAGTAAAATGGGGCGAGACAAGTCCCGCAGCGTCGAATTGGTGTCTCGCGATGCAGTAGTATCTACTCAATGCGGATTCTGCAAAAAGTGAATGAGACGTTGTAAACCGTTTCAATCCGTGACTACAATATGCGTTGCCTACGAGGTTTTTTTTTTAGATAGAACTCTTTTTTTTCCTGACGTTTCGGGTTTTTTTCGTCGTCTTCAGAGGCCTGAATAGGGTAAGATTGGAGCAATGCTACGTTCATCCCGTCAAGTGCCACACTACGCTGGGTTAGTGTTTAGATAATCGTTCGAGGTAGTGAAAACAAAATCCATCTTCATTGAAAATAGTCTTGCGTTTGTTGTTCCACCGGATGTGGTGAGGCTGATATTTTGTCACTCAGAGTACCAGCGAATGGGTATTGCTGCGTGTAGATCACTAGCGACTATACAGATGATTTGATCTACACAAAATCATATCAGGCAGTCACAGATCACGGGACGGTACAAGTGGCAAGAACTCATTCGTTAAGCATTCATTCCTATTATTCATTGAAGGGTTTCTTCCAAGAATCCAAAACACTTTCAACGTCTTCTTTGCCGATATTTCTGTTTCGTGAGCCAGCATAACGCATTTCACATCATAATCGTTTCCATTGTAGGCCTCATGTCTATGCCTTCCTAGTGGTGTTATCAAGCTTTTTGGTCGGTTTCCTGCCATATGTTCATTAATCCTTTCTCCAGCATTCCCACCGGTCTCCCCAATATGAGTTGCATTGCACATCAAGCGCTCAATTTAATATATTTGTTGTGCGCAGTCGCCTATTTTTCCGTAAGGACAAATAACACATCTTTCACAGATGCAGTATCTATCGTATAATCTGTTTCTAACAAGCCGGCTGTTGATGTTTGCATTTGGGATATTTACCAAGATCACGTCATCTTGTAATTGCGCTTGAACAATGCTGCGTCGAGCAGCGGCACTGTCAGAGATAAAACCAAGACGAAGAGTAATTTTGTTTCCGCGCGGAACATTGCTCTTTACAGTGCAGGTTCTTCGGTACTGCGGACGTACTGTATGACTATTAGCACATGCGATTTTCAAGGCTAGTTTTTGTGATTCGTGTCGTTCTTGTTGCCAGTGCGCACTTCACTAGCGGTTTTGAACATATTACGAATCACTGCGCGTTTCACTGCAGTCGGATGTGCAGATTTGGCGTAATGCCATTTGAAGCACTTATTTGTGTGTTGAGGTGAGGGAGCTACCCTTCTTTTGGGCTTTCTCGTGTGAGTCTTATGTATTGCGATTGTTGGTTGAGCATTCGGACACACTCGTCCATTTCCGAGTTTTGCAACAGTCGTCAATATATCTGCAATACATTATTGGTCTACGCAAAAGCACTGGTCCTTCGATTCTGCTCATGAAGCAGATCGTCAGTACTGGTGCTAATGGTTGACCCATTGCTAGCCCTCTCAGTTGTGCGAAATAAGCTTCTTCCCACCCGAAGATATTACAATCCAGGCATTCTTTGATAAATGTTACTATGCGAGTTTTACTAAGCCCATATGTTTCCAAGTTGTTACCATGCAAATCTATCATCTCAGAGAAAGCTTGGAGCGCCTTACTGTTTTTTACATTTATGTGGATTGCGATCGCGTCAAGGGACTCTATTACCCAGTTGCCCTCGACTCTCGCATTGCGTAATCGTTCAAGGAAATGATGCGTGTTCGACAAATGAAATGGTATTTTAGGAAAAATTTGACTTATTATTGCTCGGAATTTGATTGTTACCGCTGATGTTGAGTTCATCTCATCGAGTTTCAGCTTATGTGTTTTGATGAGGCTACAGGACACAGGACAGGTCGGATGGTCAAGCTTGAAGCGGCTTACAAATCGTTCGTCAAGACCAGCAGATTTACCTATAGACATCCATACATGGTTGCACTGCACAAGGAATCCTTTTTCTGTTGCGCGTCGATAAATCGTTTCATTTTGCAAGTGAAGATTTATGATTTTCCGATCAAGAGCATGGCTTATTAAAAGGCGTATGTTCCCTCTCGTAGTCATTTCGATTTCCGTGGAAATGTTCCGAAAACAAAATTTTTCTTTTCTTTTTTCTCTGACAGTGTCAGTGCCGCTGTTCGACGCAGCATTGTTCAAGCGCAATTACAAGATGACGTGATCTTGGTAAATATCCCAAATGCAAACATCAACAGCCGGCTTGTTAGAAACAGATTATACGATAGATACTGTATCTGTGAAAGATGTGTTATTTGTCCTTACGGAAAAATAGGCGACTGCGCACAACAAATATATTAAATTGAGCGCTTGATGTGCAATGCAACTTATATTGGGGAGACCGGTGGGAATGCTGGAGAAAGGATTAATGAACATATGGCAGGAAACCGACCAAAAAGCTTGATAACACCACCAGAAAGGCATAGACATGAGGCCTACAATGGAAACGATTATGATGTGAAAAGCGTTATGCTGGCTCACGAAACAGAAATACCGGCAAGGAATACGTCGAAGGCGTTTTGGATTCTTAAAAGAAACCCTAGAAAGAATTTCTGAAATACTGACCCTGGGTAGTGTGGTACTTGACATGATAAACGTAGCATTCGTCCCCTATTTAGGCCTCTGAAGACGGCAAAAAAAGCCGAAACGGCAGGCAAATAAAGAGCCCCATTTAAAAAAAAACTCGCAGGCATACTACGAAATATAGACAAAATATGCCGAGGTTTCAAGACAAGAGAACATTTGAACTAATATGTGTTGCGCTTCAATCCTATGTACTCCTCCGCAAATCTGTTATGCTGGACAGAAAGTTTTGACACCTCCTTCTCGAAATTTCCAGATCTTTCCATTTTTGGGCGAAACCCATGTTGCACCATGTTGTAATAGTAGAACATTCTCGAAGCTTCTCCACAATAGGTAAATATGGCCGGGGCGTTCCCTAACTTTAATCACGATGTCAATTACGCAAGAGCAACTTCGAGCTATTATCTTCCATGAATGGCGTGGCGGCATTGTAGCAACGCCAGCGGCCCGCATTTTCAACAGCAGAGGGCACCACTACCATTAGGACCGTCAAGCGGTGGTTCGCTGGGTTCGCAAGCGGGGACACCGACTTCGAACACAACTCCCGGTCGGGGCGCCCACATTGCTGAAGACTCCTCCATTCTCGACCCTGTCAAAGAGGATCCGGAGATCAACATTCGCAGTCTTGCGACGAGAATCGGATGCGGCCATTCGGCAGTCCTCAGTCGCCTCCAGATCCTCGACTACAAAAAAGTGCTGGCTCGATGGATCCCTCACACCCTGACGGATGGCACTCGGTTTACCCGGGTATCCATCTGTTATCTCTCCTTCTTCGCCCGAAAGGAGTTTCTCGAAAATTTTATTACTGGAAATGAGAGTTGGGTCCTCTACGACTCTAACGCGCACCGTGCCGTGTGGCTGCCTCGAGGAGAAGACGCAAGCTAAATCGGACTTCCACCGCAAAAAGTGTCTCGTTTGTTGTATCTGAGATTCAAGGGAATGCTGTTTTATGAGCCTCAGTCGTTGCTCCCGCAAGGTCAGTTAGCTCCAGAAGCTCACATTGGCCGTTTGAGAAAAAACGGCCGAGACGAGCTTCGGTGCACCTCCTTTACGATAACGCTAAGCCCCATGTAGCTAAGGAGACCGAAGAAGAACTGGAGGGGTTACGCTGGGACACGCTGACCCATCCTCCTAATCTCCCGACCTTGCATCCTCAGAATACCGCTTTTTTCGGCTCCTTAAGGCTTTCCTAGCTATGAAAATCTTCACCAACTTTGAAGAATTGGAACGGGCGGTGAGCGACTTCCTCGACTTCCAGTCTCCCCAGTTCTGGAAGAAGGGGACCGCTGACCTGCCCATTAGGTGGGACACTGTGTTAGTTAACAATGGTGTTATTGATTAATTTCTATTGTAACCTGAGAAAAAAATAAAGCAGAAAAAATGACAAATGGTGACAAGACTTTCTGTTCAGCCTAATATTTCACCGTACGTTCGCCTTAGATTGGTAACATGCCATCACAAATTATAAACAGGCATGCAAACGGCTGGTTAAATATTGGCTAACAGCTTACGTGACTTGGCGTGAAACCTTATCCCTATCAGAATGAGATGATGACGATCACAATATTTGATGCTGATACATCATTCTGTGGTAATTGTTGAGGAAAACAGGAGAAAGACCATACTCCGAATAATGTTTCCAAATCGTAGGTATAGGCGTATAGTTTGAATGTTCTCCAGATGTAGAACTGACACACAAATTTAACTCTACAGAAAATGCCTTTGAATTTTGTTGGTCATAAAGGCGAGCGAAGCGAACACCACCAGAAGTCGTTGAGACTAATTTTTTAAACAACATCACAATGGACATGGGGAGGACTTCGAAAAAGTGATACCATTTTCTCTTGAAAATGCACCGCCATAAGGGCACAACGAATACTGATCAAATTCAACAAGAAATCCAGAAAAATCGACCCTCAGCTATTTCAGCTACTACCTCAGCTGAACTTGAAAAAGAAATTGCTCATAAAAGAACGAACAACTTTCTGAAGTCGCGTTCATGCTCACAGGAGCGAATATATACGGATGTCCCATGTGTATATCAAAAAATTCAAAGAAAAAACTCATCGCTAGGATGAGTTTTTCGGTACTCAAAAACAAGCGGCCAATTTTCATGTTTCACTCATGGTGTGTGTTTAAGGTAGGCAGCTAAACTAGCTTAAATATTCGTGCGATCAAGGTTCCCGTTAATGCCGTTCTTCCTGTTCTTCGATCCCCTCGAATCACTTCCCATCCATCTTCACAAAAGATTCAAGTTCAGTGGAGGGTGTAGCGACTCCTTTTTCTTAAAGGCAGTACATCACGAAATTGAAGATGTTGGGGTCTGCTTGGGAAAATATCGAGTTCGGATTGTAGATTACGAGTATTAACGTAATCAAACTCAGTTCCCACCACCGTCCTGAGAAACGGAAAAACGGCGTTGGAAACGGCCTGATCGGCCGTTCATTCCTCCAAGTTACGATAAAACGAACTACCCTTGTACACGCTGGTTTTTTTTCAGAAGCCTAATAAATGGTTTCAATTGAATAGACCGCTAAGGAGATTTCACTGATTTTCGTCCACTAGCTCGCGGGCACGACGCATCCGAAAAGATGGCGCGTTCCAGCGTATCTCGTAGGAAAACAGTAGACAGGGGCATCCCCCACGCCGTTTGTCTGCACGATTAAGGGGAATTGAGAGTACTCATGCCCGCACTCGTAATCTACCCAGAAACATATCTTTTCCTGGAGAGATCGAATAAAGTCAATTTCGCCGCATGCCACCCTACCTACTACTTGATTCTTTACCGGATTGCATGCCATTTCGTATATTGGGTGGGCATTGTTCGAAGGTGTACAAAACCAAAGCTTCTACCATAGTACCTCGTTACCCGAAACAAACATGAAACACGAGATATCATTACAAAATGTCCTCATCTGTAGGGTCATCCAGTTGCTGCATAGAGGATAGCGGAGAAAGCGTTGTTGCTATAACGATTTATGCCAATCTCTTCTTGCTCTTCGGCTTCAATCCAGATCCCATGCAGAGGTTAATCAGTTGCATACCTGATTACCTACAAGGGCCCATTGATGCATCTTGTGCTTATTCTCCTTTATTGATCTGGCATCATCGAAGCGGTGTTATGAAACCTTGAATGGCATTGAGCGGTCAAATCATGGACTGCGCAACGTACGGATAATCTCTTCCTCAGCGCTATGTAAGTTGTCGGTGATGCCGCACAAGGACAACACAGCATTTTATCTTCCGGAATCGACAAATTGTCTTCAAATTTGTTTGCGACGAATTTGCTGTGATGGTTCTCCCCAACCTTCACAGTCAGTCCTTGTGTAAGCCGCATACGTGTTCATTAATCTCTACTATTCTGAATAAAGTTTGAATCCACTCCTACATTTGATGACTGCTAGAATCTTTCTCATCAGACCGCATTTCTCGCGTGGAGAAGAAAGCAGAAATAGCTGCGAAGCCCGACCGCGTTTTTCGGTTCCTGAGCGGCTCCAATACAGTAATCCCGCTGTGTCGCAGATTTATAAAACTATGTAGCCCAGGAAGGAGTCTGTTGAACTCATGCTCATTCCGAATACCTACAAACGGTGTAAAAAAACGGAAGAGAAAAATTTGCAAAGTTTAGTACCATAAACAGTACTATACGCAAATTATCCTTTGGGAAGCAAGTCGTTATGAATTGTTTCGAAAGTTTAAACAAAAAAAAATTAAACAGGTGAACCCATGCTATGATAGCAAACAGAATATTCGTTTTATCCACACAGTTGCTGATCATAATGCTTTTTGCTTTTGTGTATGTCAGCTATTTAGAAATTGGCTGTATCGGCAAAGCTCAGAAACGCTTACGAAACTCTTCATCCCTGCAAGTGCAAGTAAAAAGTCTGTAAGAAGAAGCAGGACGGAAATAATTTGTACACGCAACACAATGAATGATTGACAATGAATGAATGAAAAACGCCGACTCCGAAGAAAATTTGAACCGGACCATCATTTGTTGTTGTCGTGACAATTGTCGTCAAGTAGTGGATACCTCCACAGCTGTCCTGTTAATTTCACACGAAATTGGGAACATACTCAGTTTTATAATCTCAATCCTATTTCAAATGTTTCTAGATATCATTGTACAGAAAGTCGATATCCCAGTCCGGGAAGCTGATTTGCAAGCTGTGAGCATTTTGCCAGATACGATCCAGCAATCGTGCCTGATAAGGAACACTGGACAAGGACAGTGAGATAAGTAACTCTGCTCACAACGATTGATGGCAGGTAACCGAAATAAGGTTTAGATAGTTCAAAGCTGATAATTCACATTGTGCACCAGACTATATGAGAGCAAAAGTAATTGAGGTAAACTATACTAGTCATATTGGAAATCAGATGAACAGTGGACACATGGGATAATGGCCAATATCGCGATAGGGCACATCGATCCTGTCAGGAATCAATGACTACTAATTACTGATTATTCGCCCTGCAAAATAGTTCAATCTCCTAGAATAGGAATTGTATGGGGAATAATTAAATCCCTGTCAGAACTTCTCAATACGCCATAAACACCCACAGACGTGATTACCCGGCCAAAAGAGAGCCACTGCGTCGTCCGCAAAATGTGCCAATCGATGCGACTCATGTGGGTCGCTGAAGAAGTGTGCGCCGCACGGGGGGCAGGGACAATTGATCGAGCGGCCGTAATGCCTATTGATCTGGCGAGACACTGCGTGCGCAGAGGAGTGGTGCGACGACTAGAAATCACGCGTGCGCTCCTAATGCTTCATTGTATCCCGTGTCTCCAAGTAAAGCAGCAGCTGCTAGGGCGCTGCTGCACATTTGTTAAACTAGTCTGTTTTGTGACTGTACTTGTGGACTAAGCCGTATGGCATCACTTTTAATAACTAAGAAGGCCCACAAAAAGGTTTCTTAAAGCAAGTTGTTTGCATGAGACAACTGATGAGCTGCAGGAAATCAGTTTGTGGGACGTGTTCTAATATACACTCCATTATCTTATACTTCAACACTCATGATCCCATCCCAATACCGACAAGCCCATCCGTGAAACTGAAACACTAAATAAGGAATAAACAGTGTGAGGAAAATCCGACTTTAGACGGTCACACTCGCACTTCTCTTTCGGCCCTCCAACACATGCCACTAAGATAGAGGTGAAGTAAAGTTGAAAACTTAGTACAACACACCAAAATAACCCTGAAAAACACCCCTGAAGCATGCGTTGGAAGACATTACACACTAATATCTCGCGCTAAATAAATTTCAACTCTTCTCTCCTGTCGGTTTCTTCCACTTCGCTGTTGACATACCCTCTATTTCAATGAGAACCGTAACGTTTCTTAGTTCCTCAGTGTACGTAAACATTTTGTTAATTTTTATTGGGTGGATGCCACTCGGAACATTGTTCGGAAGTGCAAGAAACATTCCACCACACTTCCATTCAGTCGCTGCTGCCTGATGTAAAGCATGAACTAGTCCTTTATAAAGAAACAAAATATCAGAGGTTTCGACAGTGGACCGGTTGCGATTTCAGTCACCCCCTCCCCTCGCGGAAGAAATTTTCTATTTCATGGATAGGAAAAACCCTGCCGCAACAATCTTTTCTGTTACTTCGACCTAATATTTGACAGCTAAGCATTGTGATTCTGACAAAATTTCTCGCAGATGCCCCCATTTTCACATTGCAAAGCACATCAAAGAGCATGTCAGAAAATTATGGATTTTTATTGATGAATTTTAAAAGCGTCCAAACGAAAAACTGACCGCGAGTAGTTATTGTGATAGAAAATAATACCTCGGGGCGATTAGGTTAGGCGCGGAAGGTTAGGTCTCTAAACATCTGCACCACGCTAGTGCAAAGTTATCATTTGTCTCACGTCTTTAAGTACGCTGGCTCAGCGTTCTAAAACAAGACAGTATCGCTGTTCTTTGAAGATATGTCGCCTCTTAGTACGTCTTGATGAGAGTGCGGCACATCGCATTTGAAAGAAGCTGCAAACACGCTAGTGGTGAGTTCCTGTTTCAGCGCCCATGCATATGCCATGCTATTCGACTACAGTTTAGCTACATATGTGACGCCGTGATTATGAGCGACAAAAACATGGTGTGCTTGTATGCTTCTTTCAGTTTATATTGATCTGTAAGACGTTTTTCGAATGTTGTTATCACTATTCTCTGATTATTTTGATTCTATTGCATTCGTTGACTTTCACCAACGTTTTTTTTCCCTTCGTGTTGATAACAATATCAAGGAGCTCTTTCAACTATATTTATTTTTTAAAATAACTGAATATGTAAGGGTGCCAGAATTCACGTAATTAGAGGCGCGTGGGAAGAAATCTCAGAGAAAAAAGACCTTCCACGCATTTACAGAGAATTTACAGAGATCCCTCATTTCAATATTTCTCATTTTTTTTAAATCGCTTTCTACTGTTCTTCATCCCTTGAATACAGTTATAATATTATGTCTGTGGCGGATTGAGAAGGAAAGATGGGCGGCAGATTTGCTAAACCGCTTGCTGCTCCGCCTGTTTTCAGAGGCAGTTATCCAAACGTGTGGAATCACCCTAGCGCGCGTTGTGACCCTTTTCAAGCGTCAGATAATTGTAGATCACTAGCGCAAACATGGACTTTGTCGAATTACCACTTGAAACCCTGCGCAGTAAATAATGTGAATGTGCTGCCTGTGCTTACAAAACATCTAGCAATAAAATCCCAGAAGATGGCTATAAGTTATCGAAGAATGAAAGCAATTCGAGAACGTTCTCCCTAATGTTGCCATCCGTTCCCTAAATTTCAATTTTTTTACGACTTGACAAGATCAAAAGGATGTTCATGGGGAGATAAGTTACCTCAAAACTAAACCAAAATAAAATTAGGCTGAAAGTACTGGGTTGTCGCCTTAGCCTTTCCAATGTTTTTGGTGATCGCATATGTTCATATTGTTATGGCTTTGTTTCGGGGAATGCACCCTTTGGATGTCCGTATCAATCACTGCCAAACATCTGTTTGCTCTTTATGTGGTACTCTCACTTCACTCCGACCAGATCCACCTTCTCACGCTCCTCATTGACCATTCTGGATTCAAGTCAACCCAGCCCCAACCCCAACCTAGATCAAATATACCGCTAGGGTGTCCTCATGCAAAACATACTCGATATGGATTGCCAAATTCAAGAATGGTGATTATTGATGGATGAGAGGATTTGATGATTCAAAATTGATTCGATAAATGATTTAAAAGCAGTATATCACAAAACTGGCGTGGTGCGGAGGTGGGTCCAGACTGTTTGACGTTAATCCGCTTGGGATGCATTGCCACCGTTAACTTCAGTTCAGAATCGCTGGAGGTTTACGAACGTGTGGCTACCTATGCAGTGACTCGCGGATACAGCTGATGTGTCAAGTCAGTCATCTTACTCAGACAAGTCTAGTAGCAATTTATCGACCTCAAAAGGATGAAAGGCTTGGTTGAGACTGAGGCGGATTCGAAACTCCGATCGATTCTACAGACTGTGAAACCTCCTGACGACTGCGCACACCTGTCTACGGAAACCAAGAAAAAACCTAGAAATCGGATTGTAGACTACGGAAAGGAGTGTGGCTCCGCTCATTTTCCACTAACGGTGGCAAAACGGCGCTCTCTCCAACGAAATCAGTTGCAATGCGACACCCTTGCGTACGCGTCCACGAGCAAGAGCATTAATATCGAAGAATAATGGAGTCTTCTCTCATCAATGTATTCAAATAAAACCAGTGAATAGGCTGAGGGGACCGGAGCGCATTTTAAAGGCATCACCCGACGAATCTGAGGAGGTACGGATTTCAGGTGGAGTATTCGTATACGACATAGTAGATTATGGAGAAGGGAGTGATTCCGTCCATTTCTTCCCAATTCCCGTAAAAAACGGCCCGAAAGATGCGGCGCGTGCACAAAGCTGGCGCGCCCCAATCGAACTCATTGTAGAAAATAGCGCGCCGGAATGCTCGAAGCCGTATCTTCTGGGCCGTTTTTTACGGCAATTAGGAAGAAATGGACAGAATCACCCTTCTCTCCATAATCTACCGTATACGAAAACTCCACCTGAAATCCGTACCACCTCAGATTCGTGGAGTGATGCCTTTGAGGTGACACATATAGGTGCGCGTTCTAGCTTACCTTGTAGGTACTAGAGCGCTTCCTAAGCCGTTTTCAGGACAATTGGGGAAATTGAATGAGGCCACCGTCGCACCCATATTCTACAACCCGAACTTTACTTCTTTCTTGGGCTACCTTACCGAATCAATTTAATGATATGCTACTTTTAATGGATGACGTTGAGTCGGCAAGTGAAGATGGACATTAACAAGCTGTGGGACGAAGCTATGAGCCAAGAACTATACCGTGGATTTATATGTCACCACCAAAGAATTAGCGATGACGTTCGATTTTCACTATTCCACTAATGCGTCTGAATCGTCTCTATTAAGTTCCTAAGTCGCCCATCCTATCAGTCCATCACTGGAGATGAGGAGTGGTTTGTACATGAAAAGAGACGGAATAAGGAGAGACAGAAGGTGGTGACATGGGGAGCCTAAGCCTGTCCCAAAGGCCAAACTTCTACTCCAAAAAGGTACTCTTCTCTTGTTGGTGATGGGGTACTGGAACTTTTGCTAAAAAAGCATGTTATTAACGACCAGGACTACGCTCTCTGCACTAAACTGCAAATCCTAAAGGCCCAAATCGATCGCACACGCGTAGGACAGTGTGAAATCTCTTTCCAGCACTACAGCGCTCAACTGAACATGGCGTACTCAACCCATCCTACCTATGGGAAGTTATAACTGGTAAGTGATACCCCGACTTGCATACCCAGTGTCTTATTGTCTCCGACTACTGGCTATTCGACCACCTCCAAAGCTTCCAAGATGGAAATAAGTTCAGCGCTGAAGACGGGGCCAAATTACAATTTTCTCGAAAGACTACTCTTCTACTTGCGAAAATGATCGAAAGCCGCACTGGTGTGCTACCATTAGGAAGTTAGAAGCTACATTTGGCTTTTACCTTTCCACTATTGTCCGTCACCAAGAAAGATTGCCGAAGTTATCGCACATTGGTTCGTGGGTACTCCACGAGCTGTCGGTGATCGACCTTGCAAGAAGGAAAAGCTTATGCTCTTCTCTTCTCTCCTCCTAAGGGAGACTCAACTTTCTCACGACGGTTATCGTTGAGTTAAAGTAGTGTGTTATGTACAAAAACATTGTGAGAAAGAGATAGTCTGCGTTTCAGGATGAGAAGCTCGAGCCTGTCTCGAAGCCCAGCCGCCACACCAAAAAGATGCTCCTCTGTTGTTGGTGGCACAGGAATGGGATAGGAGTTGAGAGCTCCTCAGAAGCTCAGAAGTCGTAAATCGACAAAGAGAATACCGAACTCTCTCCACGACAACATCCAACCACACACTGCAAATTTGGTCCACGTTAACCTGGATGGTGCTCCCAATCATCGCTCCCAGTCGTAATCCGGTCATCGCTGCTTTCGAAACATAGCTCTGCTGTCACCTCCAGGATCTCTATGGTGCAGCTGGCGATTTTCGAACTCCTAGTCATTCCTGAAAAAGAGGATACATAAGTCGCCTTGTGCGAGAGAGTGCATACCTGTAGTGTATAAGTGCTTAGCCGTGACCAACGAGCTGACTCTGTATCAAGACCTTTGCGGGTTTTGATCTACGGGGTAATATGCGGGTCGCATCCTAATGAATATTAGCGGAGCGATTGCACCACGCGGATATCCCTAACATCACGGCAACGCGGTTACTAAGGTAGGCACAACGAATTAGGCTCTTTTGGTTTTTGCTTCCGGGTGTAATATTCTAGGGGGTGATGACTTGTTCTGGATGAGGCATTTGAGAGGATATATTGCAAATGTTCTTACTCTCCAGGCTCTGTCAAGGCGACAACACTTAAACGTTAGCCGTAATAAAGTTTGTTAACAATCTTGGTTGTTGCTTAAATTTGACTATCGACCTGTAGTGTGTAGTTTTTGAAATATTTACAATAAAATGCCATTCAAAAACACACTAAAACCTAGCACTTAGAAAAGTTAAAACTGGCGTGCGCATTAAGATCTTTTTCGTACCACAGCAGACACCTACTGGCAAGTATACACTCCTTTCCATGCAATACCCAAAAATTTGGCAAACCTACTATAAGTATACTATAAGTGCCCACACTTTTATATTTGTGGTCGGCGGATAGGGGGATACATACGAAGATTTTTCCGTTGCAGGCTCTCGTGCGGGGATCGGAGAAGCATGAAATTGCCTTTTCGCAACGGATTCGATAATTTCCGTACTGTTTCGTCTTTCTTCCGCTTTCTTTCTACAAAGATTAGAAGATAGAAAATAAAATATGAAAACTCCCTATCCTCCGATCCACTTCAAGGAATTCCTATCCACCATAAAGAAGATACACACCAACACATCGTGTCGTTTTGACTCTACTATAATGACCTACACATAGTGTTGGTGTGTGTGTCAGTATAGTAGATTCAAAACGAAATGAGGCACGGTGCAGTTGCGCAGGAAGCTAGAACCGTTAGAACCGTTCATTGCTGCAGTACGCGATCGTCCCACCTCGATTCCAACAGCCATCTCGACCACGCTGCTTCAAGCGCAACTGCTTGCGCAATTGCACTGTGCTGCATGTCGCTTTGACCCGACTGTACATTGTGGTGGATAGGAGTTTCTTTATTCAGCTGCACGCAAAGTTTTAGGCAGCACTTTTTCAAAAACTGGAGTGCACGTAAAATGTTTCTATGTACTGTAGTTCGCCTGATTAGTATGATACTGAGGCATTGTTTGAAATGTAATATGAAGTCTTGTGATTTTAACAGAAATTAGCTCTTGAGCTGGCTTTCAACGTTGAGCTATCGTGTGAAGAAGATTGATCTAGTGTTGGCTCTTCGCAAATGTCGCCGAGTGTCAACTTTCAAAGTTTGAGAAAAAGGCGGATATTATTGGAGCACGACCTCTTCGACCAAAAAAAAGATCTCGCTTAATCCTCGATGTTTTCGTTACCTTTCCACTCAAGATTTTGTTAGAATATAGTTCACGTTTCATTCAAAACAATTGATTTTAAAAGCGGCATTCGTAACATTCTCGGCTAATACGAAGTCCATTTCCTCATTTTCGGCGTCCGTCTACAAGAGGGTATTCTGCACAACTAATAATGCTAATAAGGACTTTGGTGCAGTGCTGAATTCAACGTACTGTCCAATACCGGGCTTAGTCAATGATTTTAAATTCTTTCCGCCGAGAAAGAGGAGATAATCTTTTGTCTGTTGAATAATTTCTAAACAGTGACACATTAGGACATGTTGTGCGCAGATGGTACTGAAGCTGTTTCTGATTAGTTGAAGTTTTGAAACAACAGAAGTGAGGGAAAGTTGTCTAGTTACTTTTTAGCACTGATTTTTACTTTTAAGCTCTAGCAAGGAGAAGTAACTAAACGGAGGAAAAACTGCGCCATTGATTGCTACAATATCACTACAAGGACAGAAAATACATTTTTCGACATGCAGAAATTTTAAGGCTGTTCTTCCAATCGATCATATTTCTCATATTTTTTGTATGTTCCAAAGTGCATTTTCTGTCTTATGCTGTGCGAACAGTCGCTGATAATAGCAGTTGGTTAGCTACAGCATTGCCAGTAAAATAAATTGTGAATCAACGATATTGATGAAGACCACACGTTCATGTGTGGTCTTGATTATTTCATTATGATGCAGCTGCAAGAGAGGAAGGAAACAACGGCAGAAAGCCCAGAGAGATATCCATATAGTTGCGAATATGTCAGAAAAGTGTTATGGTATCAGTAGAAAAAGAATTAAAGAACTTTCTTGGGAGATTAGAAGAACAACATTCTCGAAAAGAGTTTTAAAAAATTGCGATAGCGAGAAGAAATATGTAGATGGAAAGGAAGCCAGCCGTTACTGTTCTTGAGAATGTAGCGGTTAGTGAGAGGATACAGCGTACGTTTCCGAAAGAGAGGTGATTGCAGTGGACTTACCATAAAATTCCCACACAAAATTTAATTTTTTCTATGTTCTCATCACAGTGGTATCACCTGTTTTTGATTTTTAAATAACTCAGTTCTAACCTATGTTATTGGTGTCAGTAAGTGCGTTATACCGTTGCTCAGTAAAAAAAATCCCGAACACAGCTGACTTATGTTTTACAGGAAAAAAAACGAAACAGCAGCAAGGAAATTGAAGAGATCATGGACTCGATTCAAAGGAATTGGCCCAGTGAGGTTAGCCTTTTAGTCGCTGTTTGTCGTAGCAATTGGTTGCCAGCTGGAGTAACTCTGAATGCTTGACAGCACGCATCGACTATACTGTTTCCTCCTTGATTTTCTTAGAACTGTTTCTTTGGTGATACACTATAGCACACAGTTTAATTGAGGAATTGGGCCAGATCGAAATGTACGGCCATGCAGAAATGAAGCATCCCGAGAATAGGGAGTTAAATAGCGGTTGGAATTGGGATGGAGAACAACTTGCATGTGACTCACAGTTGAACAGAAGAGTGGATCGAATGCGGACCAAGCGGCAGATCCGATCTAGTGTCAATTCACTCCTCGTAAAACAGCAAACTGCTTCATATCAACCTCCTTTTCTCGCAGTCATTCATCGCAAGTATATCAGGTCTGCTAAATTTGGGCACATGTGAGCAATGAAGACTTCTGCATTCATCGACAAGGGCTGTTCAGATTTGTAACATCCTAACAATCTTGCTTCTAACCCTTACGCTGTTGCTAGGGGAAATCTCATGAGAGTAGCCTGCAGAAGAGCGGCGGTAAATAGTAGATGATCACGTGCGCCATCTCACGATATCGATCCGCGCTTCGTCATAGTTGCGGGGAGACACTCAGCAAATTGGAAGTTCTGCCGCTTTCGTCTACTTCAATTTGCTTGTAGACTACGTTTGACTAATGTTAGGATAGAGCTAGGAATAAACAGGGAGTGGCAAAATCTTGTGTTGTTCCATTCTATAGATGAAGCGTATCTAATAACCTTGCTGAATATATTGCAGTTTTACTGAGCTACTCGTTCTTCCAGGCTCAATTAATGAAGAGTCTCAATTAATACACCGCCCTAGTGGCAACTAATACTTTCATCCATCCGGAGTCAATATATTGGCACCAAACTTGTCTGGTGGATAAAAACATTGACTGATCTATCTGCTGGCCCCAGAAAGTCATTGTACAGGCCAACACGCGTTTATAAAACAGCGGCAATTCAGAATTGCAGTCAAACGCGTTGTTTGTGAACTTATTCAACTCTGACCCAAACAACCACTCCAGTAATTCTGCTGCACAATCGTTACCCATCTCAACAGTTCATCCCTTTTTGCTTATACTCCACTTTCAAATACGGAGCTGTAACCATCTCTGAATCCAAATTTTAGAACCACTGACAGGACTCTTAAACTCATCATCAACGGCGAGTTCCGTCGTTTTCTTCACATTTTGATTCACTCACTTTCGCTCGTTATCTTCTCACCTGCTAAGCAATGAACGAGTGAAATGCTTTGTGGACACCCTCATAAGAAAACCTGCGGTGCTCAAAAGAGACAGCCGTTATTTAGACCTTCCTCATGACTCACCGACAGGGTCAAACGTGTGATAGGATTTTCCCATCAGGGTCGTAAGAGAGTGTTCGGTGGGCAGCGGTGATTGGAGGATAGCATGATAAAAAGGATAAAGGATAAAGTCACTGGCGTATCAATCCACTTGGGATGCGCCAACGCGTTTTACTGGAATTCGTAATCGTTGAGGTTTTGGAACGCGTGTTGGCCTATACAATGACTTGCGGGGGCCAGCCGATGATCAAGTCAGTGTTTTTATCCTCCCAGACAAGTCTGGTACCAATTTATCGACCCCGGAGGGATGAAAGGCTTGGTTTGCACTAAGGCGGTTTCGAACCCTCGACCGTGTGGCTACAACGGACCTCTAACCGACTGCGCCACACCCGCCCGCAAGTCAGCATGATAACCAGGACAAAATATTACGCAGTATTAGATAATTGCATACATTCTAGATAAATATGATATGAAAAATATAAATATATAAATAAATCTAATCATTATATTATTTAATTAGTGTTTAAAAATCTTTCATAGATTTTAGAATAAACAGGAAAGAAAAATTAAAATTTGAAATATTTCAATGCCAATATTTCAACAACATTTCAACAAATTTGCTTCTTCTGCCTCTTGGTATTTCTTTGCTTCTGTTAGCTACCGATTTTCTCACTTGCCTTTTCTTCCTCGGGTAATTTTCGACTTCTCTCTTTCGAAATCCAGGAAATTTCTAATGTATTGAATCGATAGCAACCAAAAACTGTTACAGGAACGTTGGAGAAAGGTGTCGAAGTCGTGAAAGAGGTCGTATCCAATCACCACGCTTAAAGGCGTCACCCCACGAATCTGAGGTGGTGCAGATTTCAAGTGGAGTATTCGTATACGGGATGGGAGACTACGGAGAGGGGGGTGATTCCGTCCATTTCTTCCTAATTGCCGTAAAAAACGACCCGGAAGATACGGCTTTGGGCGTTCCGACACGCTATTTTCTACACGGAGTTCGGTTGGAGCGCGCCAGTCTTGTGCACCCGCCGCATCTTCCGGGCCGTTTTTTACGGCAATTAGGAAGAAATGGACGAAATCACCCCCCTCTCCGTAGTCTCCCATCCCGTATACGAATACTCCACCTGAAATCTGCACAACCTCAGATTCGTGGTATGATGCCTTTAATTCTGCTTACCGTTTGATAAATTCCCGTCAGGATCAGATTATTTATATCCTGCCGAAATCAACTACTATCAAATACTTGATACCTAATTCAACTACCAAACATGAATAGCTAAGCAACGTCGAGTTGTCAACCAGAGGCTGTGGACCGAACAGCGCGCGCTCACTTGGAGTCATCATGTGACGAATCAATAAAGCTCGGTATACCTCGCGCATTGGGGAGATCTCCTATAAATTCACATTTGCCTGTTTAACATAATATGCGATCACAAGAAGTCGCAATGGTTACGAAGCAATTGCTAGTTGAATAAGAATTTCTTCTGCGGTGCTTTAAATAAATTATGCGTTGGATACGGCGACCACTAGTATTTCCAATTGCGCATCCCCGCAATACCAACTGAGCAGGCACTACTCCAAAACTTTGGTGTGCTGGCTGTTTCTGAGCCTTCCAAGGATACTGCCCACCGGCAGAGACAATGTTTCATCCGAGGTCTCAGTTTAACAAATGGGAGGCCGCCACCTAACGTATAGTAGGGTCAAAACAACATGAGGCTCGGTGCATCTTCTCTCGAAGCGGTGCAGTGGAGCGTAGAGATTAAGAGCGCACTGGCACCACCCATTGCTGCAGTTTGCGACGATCCCATCTCGGTTCCAACTGCTGCGCTCAACCGAGCGCGTACTCAAATGCACCGTGCTTCATGTCGTTTTCGACTGGACCCAACTATAGTCCACCTATTGCAAAGCAATGAGCGCCCTCATTCCGCCGTGACCTTATAGAGCTCTGTTGAAAAACAATCCTTCACTTTGCATCCTCTGTTAATCTCCCTTCGAAGTACTGTCCGTTCACTACCCTCAAGAAGTTTCTTCGCTAGAAAACCAATAATTGTTCCGATGACCTCAAAACTGGTCTAATTATGCTTCAAATCCAGATCTGGTCACGAAGAATTGTAATTCTCGTCCTTGAACTACAGAGCACTTTCACTGACACCCCTTAGAGAATACATCTCTGACAGATACATCTCTGAGATGTCAGTCTGCGGAGAATAGAAGTGGACAACATCGCGATACAAAGAAAAATTTACAAAAACTTACAAGTTTCGTAAGTGACATTGACGAGGTTTGACTTGATATTTTTATGTCAATTCCATAGATCAACACGTTACGGGATAAATCACATGAACAAAGAATTTAAATTGCCATACGGAAGTCCAAAAAAGTAAAGAACAGAAAAGTAGCAATCTGCAGTCTGAAGCCAGTATACGCAGATCTTCTTGCTCTATATATTTTGACCTCCTTGTTACCATACCACCGCACTTTTTCAAAAGCTTACTTAAGCACCTAGATGGCCCGTTTTCACTGGACGTGCGGCATCTTTTCCACTCGTTTCGTTCCCTTGTCCTTGTCATCCAAGGTGTTCTCAAGTTTCGTAAGTGACATTGACGAGGTCCTTGTGCCGTCCAGCTGAGCTCTCAGCTGGTCCATCCGTGTAGCGAACACATCACCCCATCTCGTCGGTGTTTTCCCAAGCGCGTTTAGCATCTCTTCGGATCCACTCTAGTGTCCTTCTAGTCCATCTATCGTCGATTCTTCCCATAATCTGATCGGCCCATCTACGCTTTGCTTTCGATATATATTCCGCTGGATCGCGAAGACGGGACATTGCTCTTCAGTCGGAGCTGCGAAGAACGGTTAGGTGTTGTGTGTGCCGGTTAAACTTCAGGAGACATCTCTCAGGAGCTCTGTGGGTAGTAAGTAGCTTCCTAGACGTGGCAGCGGTGTCTGCCCACGTCTCCGCTGCGTAACAGAGCGCTGGATGATCTGTCGAGTCAAACAGATGGGCAGAGAGAGGCAGGAAACTGTGCCTTCTTTCTGTTTGTTCGCAGTCCTATTCTCTTCCCTCATTCGTTCAGTTCCTTGAACATTGCTTCTGATTCATTGGTACTTCTCGAAAAGAGAACGATGTCGACGCCAAAACGAAGGTTGGAGAAGAACCTCCCATCAATACGTATACCCCTTTCCTCCTACGAAAGTGATCCCATTAGCCATCGCAATGCAGCCGTGAACAGCTTCGACGATATCGTATCGCTCTGTCGTACGCCCTTTCCAATGGGTATGGTGAGGAGGTGGTGAAAAGCTGTATCCTAGTGGTGCATCGATCGTAGCCTAATGTCGTCACATATGACGCGTCTACACCTTGATCGACAAGTGCAGACAGCATTATATTCGTTTCTACGGTGTCGAAGGCTTTCTCATAGTCGAAGAAGGTTAGAACAAGTGGCAGGCGGTATTCCCGGCAAACCTCTATGACCTTCGATACTCGATGGGCCTGAACAGATGTGGTCCAATAAGCTGAACTTCTGACGGAATCCAGCATGGTCCTGCGGCTAGGCTTCATCCAGCGTCCTAGATATGCGTGTGAGGATGATCTTGGTGAATACTTTGTATAACACCCTCAGCAAGCATATCGGACGGTAGTTCCGAAGGTCCTCTCGGTCACCTTTCTTATGGATAAGAACGGTTCGCGAGTTCTTCCACCAGTCTGGGATCTTTTCTTTCTGAACGTAGGACATAATGTGCGCCGCTGAGATTACATGAAGGGGATGGCCACCAACTCGATGAAAGTCTGCTGATATAAAATCAGGTCCGGGGGCTGTGCCAGGTTTCATGCTCTTGATAGCGACTCATACTTCCGAAGGGAGAATCCGTGGTGGAGCTTCGCCAGTGGGGATGATTGGGCTTGACACAGGAGTTGATGAACGGAAAAGGTTCGAGTAGAACCTCTCCGTAATGATTTCCATCTCACAACGAGAAGACGCGCGAGTCCCGTCTTCGCTCAGCAAGGTTGCTAGAGGAATATTATATTCGCGGAGATCCCTGCGGCACTTCTTTAGACTCGTTCTTCTTTGTGCTGCTTCTAGAATCTTCTTCTGCCTGTACTTCAAAAGATCCTCCTGCAACGCTTTTCTGCAGCTAGTGTTTGCTACTAACCGCTCAATGTGCGATGCATTCGGATCAAGCCTCAACGTCCTTCTCCTTTCCAACAATTCCTGTTGGTCTTCGAAATTCGATCCAATTTTGCCTTGTGCAGCTTCGAGACACATTCAGCACAAGCTCGTAATTCTCTGTGCAGCATCTCATAGTCCACCTTTGGGTCCTCCTCAATCGGCCTAGAATGAGTCCTCGAGTGAGCAATCGTCGTACACGACTTCTTTTCTCATTTTTTTTCAGCAGATATTTTTTCCATCGTGTGGCTAAGCCATTTTTTTTTCGCAAGAAGGAGACGTTGACCAGAACCACTACAAAAGGATGGTAGTACCAAGACGTCAAGTAGACACCACTTCCGGTTGGTGAGTACGTGGTCTATCTCCGCACGGGTCGCGCCAGTGGGCAATTCCCATGTTCACCGACGATGATCTTCCTTCATGAAGAGAGAATTCCCATGAAAGAGGTGAGCGGCGAACGACAGCTCAACGAGACGACTACCATTTTCATTCCAATCCCTTAGCCCAAATCTTCCGATCGTGTATTCTGTAGCCTTTCCTAGTTTTGCGTTGAATTCTCCGACAACGAATTTGTCGAAGGACGTCTCGTTGCAAATCACTTCCTCCCAGATTCATCAGCTGCTGATGTTGGTGAGTAGCAGTTGATCATGCCGATGAGTTTTTGGCGCAAAAGGCAGAGGCCAAGAATGACCAGACGAGGTGACAGGATCTCGTGTGACAAGATGGACGGCAGACAGATGCACAACAACACACTTACATTTCGCGACAGAACCTTCTCTCCACGAATCATGAGTCATACGTGTGTCGTGCGTCGCTCCTTCTGCTCTTGGCCTACTGCAGGGCAATCATGCGAAATTTGACACTCTCTGCAGCTCCGAGAAGGGCATGCAGGTCAGCGTCTGTGGACACTGTTTCCGCGTTGTAAGCACACAGTCTGAGAGTCATGGCATGGCGATTCCAAACTAAGCAGCCCTGCCACGGCGAGCTTAGCTTCCACAACAGGTCGTTGCTCAACCTGTATAGATCTGCGAGCCATCTTGCGGCATTTTGCTAAGACGGTGGTGAATCTTAGCAGTTGTTTACTCTGAGCTAGGCTTCCGATTTCGAGATTCCGAGAATATCGGATGTATCGGACTCCTCACTTGGGAGACCCTCCTGGAGGACGAACCTCCGCTGTGCATCGCAGTTCGACGCCCGGAATCACCTCCACACCACTGTGGAGTAAACCGTTGTGGAGGTAAACCTTTTCGTAGAAGAAACAGCAAATTCGATAACATCTCTTAACCCTTTCAACGCGGTTTGAAAATTAAAGGTATCACCCCACGAATCTGGAGTGATTTGGATCTCCAATGGATAAAGACTATACCGGGCAGTAGATGGCAAAAACGGGTGGGATAACGCTCATCTTTTCCTAATTGCCGTAAAAAACGCCCCGGAAGATGCGGCGAGCGTTCCGGGACGCTGTTTTCCACGACGAGTTTGCCGCGCCAGTCTTGTGCATGCGCCGCTTCTTCCGGGACGTATTTTACGGGAATTAGGAAGAATTGAGCGTTATCCCACTCGTTTCCGGAGGGTGGGAGAGAGAGAGAAAGTGAGATGGATATAGTATAGCGGTTAGAGGTCCTGCTGCCTGCACGATCAATCGGAAGTTCGAATCCGCCCTAGTGCTCACCAAGCCCTTCATCCCCGGGGTCCATAAATTGGTACTAGATTTATGTGGGAGGAGGAAAAAAACACTGACCTGACACATCGGCTAGCCCCCATTGTAAGTCATTGTATAAGCCACTTACATGTTCGTGAACCTCAAACGATTCGGAATTGAAATGAACGTGGTAGCGCATCCCATAAGGGATTGATTAACGCCAGACACTTTATCCACTTTATCATTGATGAAAATTATTCGGAAAAACATCTTTCTTTATGAAGATGAGAAATAATGTAAAAAGTAGGAGAATAATTCACGTTATAATGTGAGAAACGGGCGTTCGTTGGGTACATAAGTTTGCTAGTTAATTTAAGGGCGGCGTGCCAGGAAACTGAAGATGTTTAAGTCTCTGAACGCAGTGCGTGTACAGAGGTGGTGCGTTCTAACGTACCTCACAGGAACAAATGCCGTTTCCCATGCCGTTTTTGAAGACGATTAAAGGGAAATGAACTGGGCCACGCACACACTCGTCATCAGCATTCCGAACTCCATATTTGTCCGGACACCCCAACATCGTCAGTTCCGTGATATGCAACCTTCAATACACCGCCGATTGTGGAAAGATACTCAAAAAAAATGCTTTCAATATTTTTACGCATCAGTATTTTACTTCCAAAAAAGAAAACTAGTAATGAAACTAAGAAATTGCTAGACACCTTTGCACACGTGATGTATCTTAATCTCAAAAAATTTTGGAATGTTGTATCCACAACTTTCAAAAATGGTGATGGAAAGAAAACAGGACTGTCCTAGTTTATGATTAGTGTCTCTAATTTTAGGAAAGCACTTCGGCCAAACAATCGAGTGAAATCGATAGAATTCCTCACGTTGATTCAATGGAAGCAACACTGCTACCACTAAGCGAGATCCAGACGTTGGCCGAAAAGGTGTGCTCCTTCGAACAATTGTAGCTGAATGATTTTCAGCGTTTTTCATTTTTGCTCGTAATTGAGAGATCAGTCATTCTTTGGATATATGGGTTTATTAGCAAATTTAATTCACTGCGGACTATGGAAAGATGTTCAAACCCATCTTCTGAATATCGCACTCCTATGATGAAGCGTTCAATTTCGTTTTTACTGCCCCATTGCAATGTGTCCGTGTTAAAAAGAGTTAGTCAGTGTAGAGAGGTGTTTGAAAAGTAAGCAGCGAAGCTGGTTATTCTTATTCTTCTTGACTATATTCTCGGTGCTATATTAAGTTCTCGAAACCTCTCGTTTCCTCTTTGACGTTTCCATTAAAGGCATCACCCCACGAATCTGAGGTGGTACGGATTTCAGATGGAGTATTCGTATACAGGATAGTACAGGGCTGCCGCGCTCCAACCGAACTCGTTGTACAAAATAGTGCGCCGGAGCGCTCGAAGCCGTATCTTACGGGCCGCTTTCTACGGCAATTAGGAAGAAATGGACGGAATCACCCCACTCTCCGTAGTCTCCCATCCCTTATACGAATACTCCACCGGAAATCCGTACCACTCCAGATTAGTGGGGTGATGCCTCTAACCGAAAACAACAAATCGCGGAGATTTTCTGCTCAATCCGTAGCGAATTTTGCAGGTGACCGCCCATTCGATGGGATGGGTGCGTGTAAAGAGAGTCCAGGAGGATTTTCGAGCATGTCCGATCATAATTCACCTTTGTTGCTACCTAGATAGTTGAGGGCTAATTACCGCTAATCATATCATGAGCTACCGGAATTTTGTGATGAGAGGTGATCTTAAATTTGTAACCGTACCGAAGCAAGAGAAATACTCATGAAACTCCTGAAATATGAGAGAAAGATGCAGTGGGTTGAGTGTTATCGAATACTGTAAGTCCTTATCTTTTTTGTAGCCTAATCTATTTCCGGAAAGAGGGACCTTCTATATCTCTGTCCCTCTGGAAGAAAAGGAGTTCATTTGATAAGATTTCTACTCCTCCTGAAGGTTATATCTAGGCAAAATTGACTCCTTTCTCTAAGTGTGTGTGTGTGTGTGTGTGTGTGTGTGTGTGTGTGTGTGTGTGTGTGTGTGTGTGTGTGTGTGTGTGTGTGTGTGTGTGTGTGTGTGTGTGTGTGTGTGTGTGTGTGTGTGTGTGTGTGTGTGTGTGTGTGTGTGTGTGTGTGTGTGTGTGTGTGTGTGTGTATATATACTTCCAAGTTTGCAAACCATAACCAAATCATGCTGTATAATAACGGGTTATTCTGTCACGTGCGTGCGTCTGTGTATGCGTGTGTCTCAGTCAAGAAAATCCAAAAAGAGAGGGAGGCGAATACTATGGCGTCGGTTTGGTGCGCTGGATTCTCAACGCGGTAAAATTGGGTGAGACGAGTACTACAACGTCGAATTCGTGCCTCGAAGCCAGATAGCATTAAAATGGGGTGGGACGTGTCCCACGGGGTTGAAATGGTGCGCCGGTGCCAGAAAGCTATAGAGTAGGGAAAGACGAGTTCCACTGCGTCGGAGTGCGCGGGAGCCCCAACGCAGTAGAATGGGTTTCTATGGTTCTTTCACATATGTAATTCCCAGCACGTTTCCCTTACGCTGCTAGCATCCTTTTTTTCGAAAGGTGGAAACACACATGCGAGCGGCTGCTTAAATACAAGACAGGGTAGCCAACAGTTTACGCGATCTGAAGTAGAACGTTATTTTTATCACTACAGTAGTGATATTAACGTCATTCCATGATAGCACATCATTCTCGCTAATAGTTGAGAACGGAGCAGACGCATACTTCGAACAATGTTTCCAAGTTGTGGAGGTATGAGAGAAGCATAGATGTAAAATGTAATAAAAATTATACTGGATCGCTCTCAAAATATAGAACTGAGCGTTTAGGGAAAAACCATAAAATCTTTCATCTATGCTCAAATGTTCGGGTAGAAAAAATTGAAGAATGCGTTGATAGAAAAAAGCAATTATAATTTTCCAAAAAATGTCGCTACTGTTATTTCTGTTATTTCTTATTGATCGGTGAAGGCGAGCGAAGCGAACACCAAAATAAGCCTGAAGTCCGGCTTTAGCCGAACGTTCAGGCTGGTTCCCTTATAACTGAATATGTCTTTGCGTCTCTACGGCCAGAAGAGCTTCTAAGGCGGCTTTCATGAACGACTGGAGCGTGGTTTTAATCGCGTATCCCCAGGCATATCCACCGTACACGTAATGTCTCGGTAGCATTCCAGAAGAATTGCCCGGAACCCACTTCACCGTTCCCTCGATGGGTCTGTAGCCGCTACTTGTGTTAAGCCTCACATTTGATTTCATCGACGCAACAACTATTAAGTCACTAAAATACCTATTCTCTTCCTAGTTGCGTGAGCGGAAATAGGATAAACATTAGATTTCCGCGTAAAGTATGTCCCATAGTCAATTCAAATAAATGTACATAATTTAATCAAGGAGCCATACAATTAAGTTTACCGGAAGATACTCCTAGGCTGACTATTGACAGGAAAAAGACACAAACGTCTTCGATGACTGGAAGATCGTTCCTTTCATCTAAACATTTTGTTTCTTCTTTTTAGAATATAATCTTCTTCTTATAACATCCTAATTATTAGTTACCAACGTCGTCCGACTAAAGCCGGACTTCAGACTTTCCGTGGTGTTTGCTTCGCTCGCTTCACTAATCAACAAAAATAATATTAGTGCCGTTTTCTGTGAAATAAGACTTGCGTATCTCCAACAATCTTTCTTCCTTTTTTATATTATAACTAAAGGGGAAAGATTTGATAGTCTGCTTTCTAAACGAGTCACTTCTACACTTGGAGAACATTCAAACTTCACCTTCAAACATTCCTTACCAATATATTGTAGACAAAAATTTAAAAGTATCACTCGAAATATGGGTTTTTCTCCTGTTTTCCCCGGACAGTTATCAAACAATGATGTTTTGGCATAAAGTGACGTGAAAGATATCACCATACTGATAAAGATAACGTTCCACGTCAGATCACATAAACATCCCCGTCGCAACCCATTCTATCATTCTTTCAACCTATTCTATCATTCATTCTATAGCTATCTGACGCCGGAGCACCAGTCGGACGCCGAGGACCCGCAGGAACCAATTTTGTAGCTATTTGGCGCCGGCGCACCATTTCGACGTCGGTGGACCCGTCGCAACCCATTTTATGGATATCTGGCGCCGGCGCACCAATCCGACACCGCGGGACCCGTCGGAACCCATTTTGTAGCTATCTGGCGTCGGCGCACCAATCCGACGCCGTGGGACCCGTCGCATCCCCCTTTTCGAATTTCGTGACATACAGACAAACACATATACATTCACATGATTGGCATCTAGCAAGTTCAGCGTCCTCACAGATTAATAGAGATTCACCTGAGTTAGAAGAAAACTCAACAAAATACATTCAAGAAGTGAGTCAGAAACATTTCGACGAGGTCGCTTACAACAACTAATACTTCCTGGTAGATATTCAACACTCCTTTGCATAGGCGCAAAAATTTCAAATGTGGAAAAACTCCAAATACGTCGCTGAATGAAGATTTCCAGAGCAAGAAAAATCTGATCTTCTTTTAAAAGGCTTAACATTCAACATCAGCGTCAAAGAAACATCTGTCAACGTCATCTAATTGTTTTAATTGATTTCTTTGAGCTGTAGCCAAGATTGGTATTGATCGTCTTTATTTAACAACGGCTAACGTTTCGGCGTTATCGCCTTCGTCAGAGCCTGGAAAACTCAAAGCCATTAGTGACTTATCCCCTCAAGTGCCTCATCATCCTATAGAAAGCACTCAAACGGTAAGCAAACTCAACAGCAACACATAGGCTAGTACTTACCTCATTAGCTAGACTTGTTAACACAGCAGACCACTAGGTACCACAACTACGAGTCACAAGGGTTTTATATAGGGACCTCACGGCCCGCCCCGTAGATCAAAACCCGCGTAGGTCTTGATATGGGGATAACTCGTTTGTGATCGCAATGCACTCATCCTTCTTGTTCATTTTTGGACTTTTGGCGGTTATCCAAAAGGCCTCTAGTGTTCTGCGTGCTGTGATTTCGGACCCGTAGGATAATATACGAACTTCTACCTCTACTTCGGAGTCTGGATGACATATTCTACGGTGTGCTCCAAGTGGGGTGAAGGTTTTTGATTTTGCGAGTCCATCCAGATGCTCCTTGACCCTAATACACAGTGGGCGTCCCGTTTCCCCTATATAATCGTCACCGCACAACCTGCACGTGATACGATACACCACTCCTGATATCATGCAATCATCCTCTCTGCCATACGGGCAAACTACGTAGCTGGGAGTTGTGCAGAGTCGATCATACACACAGTTGCGTACCAGCTGACCCTTGAGGTTTGCTGGAGGTATTTCCACAACCCTCACGTCATTCTGTAGACCCGCTTTTCGTAGACAGCCCCGTACTGCTCTGCTCATATCATCAGATATATAAGGTAAACAGAAAAGGATCTTTTCTGGGCCATCCACTACGTTGGGTCTTCGAGAGGGATACCGTGCTTGTCGGGTAGCACCATCTCCAGTTGGGTACCCATTGGATATTGCTACTTTATGGGCCACATTTATAAAACATGCTTTTTCCTGGCTACTCGATGAGACTCTTGCCGCCGTTCTGTACATGTTACCTATAACAGATTTTTTCATTTTGCTGGGATGCGCTGAAAGATAGTGGATTAAGATGTTTTTGCTACTGGGTTTTCGGTACCACTTAGTCTTACCTATCCCGTTCCGCAAATAAATGTGCACATTCAAGAAAGCCAACCAATTGTCTATCGGTCTTGGCTACAGCTCAAAGAAATCAATTAAAACTACGTTTCAACATGGCGAGACTCAAAGAGAGTCGAACATGGGCCATAGTCATCTAATTGTTTTGTTCAACGATAGATCATGAGTAATATCACATAATAACATAATGACATAATTTTCTCTTCCTATTTATTTTTTTAAACTGTAGCCATAATAAATATTACCACTGTTTAGCAACTTTATTCGTTCCCCAGAAAAAGTAATGAGGAAATTTGTGGCGTTGTACATGTGGGAGGGAAAATGCAAAAAACATGAATGATGACAGTGAAGACTAAGGATTTCCCATTATGTCGAATTGGCTCGAACTCGGAAACGAAAAAGTAAACTTCGTTCTCTTCCATTTCCTCTTGAACAATACATATACAAAAACAAGACCTTCATTTTGTAGTAGTATCGAAACGAAGACGTCACGTGTATACGCGACCCAATCTCCGTTTTCAGTCTCCAAGAAAACTATGCTCGATAGCAATCACGTCACTGGAAGTATCTTACATCTGAATACTAGAGTGCTACGTATGTGCTATCAATCAAAAATAACATATAAACTGAATTCCACATCTGTCAGATGATGTTCTTGCCTGATGCATGCACAAATACTATACTACAGCAGTTTGTACGTACTTGAATACAGCAAGTCCGACCTGCTCGATTTACAGCAAGAGAACGCACAGAACCAATCCATTCAGCGTCGTTCAATATCCTAGGACACTTGACGTTTCGCATGAACTATCTACAAATACCTGGCGTCAATAAGTCCTCGTTCATCGGCCCTTTTCAGAACTTCCACCGCCGGCTGTTTGGCCTTCTTCAACTTGGATCATATTGAATGTAGGAGTATCCTCAAGACAAGTTGAACACGGCAACGACGACGACGTCCCCTTTAACTCCAGATTTTTGAATGTCCGCCTAAGGAATGTTTCAGAAAGTAGTCGAACAAGAGAATTCTTATTTGCATTTACTCTTATTTCCTGTCAAGTAAGCTGATAGCATTGACTACTGGTCTTGAACGTAGAGGCGATGATGAGGCTTTCCTGCTCGCTAATTCGATCGGTTATCGTTGTCCAACGTCCGCTCAACGGGGTAATGCCCCTTTCCAAACATTGCATTGCTGTTCGAGTTCTACATTTCTATTCGAATTGATTGCGAAAAAATCACCTACTGCATAGGTATTATGAACAATGAGCTCTGAAATTGTTGAAGAAAGGTGTCCTTGCAGTCTTCAGCGATTTGCGACCCTTCTTTTCTGCCCGAGAACTGATGTTCATCGAAAGTAGCGGTGCATGCATGTGGTTGACTAATCTCTCATCTCGCAAAAGCAAAGTTCGAGGCTCTCTTTGGAGATAATGCAAAATTGGATGCTTCCTTAACAACAAATATAAGACTCAGAGAATCTTTGATATTGCATCCTGCACGTATACGAAATGATTTTCAACATGACTTGATTACTTCATTGACTCAATCGGTGGGCAGGTGTTACGGCCTAACGCAGCTATCCGCATCTTCTCATGATGAAACAAAAGAAGTGAAGTTAGTTTTCCACGACTAGTTGAGAAGGCAAGATGTTGATGTTCTTCACATGTCATTCGCCGGTACACCACTTTCGAGTAAACTTCTTCGTTCGGCACACCATCGGTCAAGGGTAGCCTATACATCTTTCTCTCCATGCAGTCAGGTTTTTCCATCACCGTCGACGGCACTGCTCAAGTCTCCGATCTGTACATCATGATAGGACAAATTGCGGATAGGTAGTTTGACTTCATTGCCGATGGCAGTCGACCACAGGCACTTGATCAAGGAGTTGAATGCCGACTCGGATTTAGCGCAACTTTGCTATCTCTCTCATAGCTGTCATCGTTTTTCAGCAGACAGCTAAATATAGCCTTCTCAAATAACAAAACTCACCCACGAGTTTCATAGATTGTCCGTCCACCCTGATTCTTGTTAAGGGTCTCGAAAAGACCCAAATTTGCTTGCATTTATCATGGTCGAGTCGCAGTCCGTAGACTGCAGCTAACTTCGATACAAGGTTAAGAACATGTTGTAACTTCGCGGTGCTAGAAGCGAATATTACTACATCGTCGGCGTACTCGATATCCACCAAAGGACGTGCAGACGATGCTAAAATGACATCGGTGGGACACTGCTGAACTGTTCTTCGCATTATGTCATCGACGACAACGTTGAACAGGAAGGGTCCCCGCCACAGCCTTTTGTCGTTAATTAGGCGTACGAATTTTCCTACAACTATATCGGCGGGATGCGCGTTGGGAAGACGCCTACGAGGAGAGTCGAGAGTGGTTTCGAAGTCCAAAAACGCTAACGGTAGAGGCTTCGAATAACGCTGTCACACTTCAATCACTCTCCTCACAATAAGCACATGATCAATCTTCGATCGACCAGGACGAAAGCCGGCTTGTTCGTCGCGCATAATTTCTTCGCGATGTCTGACTGGTCGGTCCAGGATGATCCACCCCAAAGCCTTTTACACTACACGCAGCAGTTATATTGCTAGCTAATTCTTAAATTCCGTGACGGATATCTTCTCATTGAGAAGAGTTATGATAGCGTTTCTCCACGAGTCAGGTATCCTTTCATCAATCCGTATTGAACGGATGATCTTCGTCATCTGACGAGTCCTAGAAGGAGGAGACTTAAGTATTTCTGCGCTAATTCATCGTCTCCGCCACATTTTCCATCCCTCATTTTTTGACCACAACCAGAACCTCCTACTCTGTTGGGGGTACTTCGCTGACCGCGGTATATGTTTGTCTTTGGAAGTGCACGAGTTCAGGCACTAACGGCGTTTGTTCGTTCAGCAGAGTGTTAAAATGTTCCCTCCAGATAGCAGGCTTGATTCCTCGACAGCGACTCTTTGGCATTGTAGAGGACAGGCGAACAGACGAGCAGACGACGCAACCCCCTTCCCAGACTCTTCTTCCGGCTGAAGTCACCACTAGTACGGAAACATATACAGAATTGCGCGTGGATATTGTCTCCACAGATGCAAACGCAAAATTTTTCCTCGGCATCCTTAAAACTGGGAACGCTTTTTTTTGCAGCGTCTTGAATCTACCTAGTGAAAGAGCCAGTGTCATCCACTCTCTTCCTGGCTCAATCTTGATCGAACCCTCTTTGGCGGAACTTCTTTATGCATTCCTCGTTTTTCAAATCTGCCAGGTCGAGTTTCGGTGGAAATTGAGCTCCACCATGCCTTCTCTGATACCGTGCTATAAAGCTGAGAAGAACTGGCCAGCGGAATGCAATGGCACAGACAGCCCAAGATTTTTGGATATCTGAGAAGGGGATGCTCTTTGTCAGAGCGTAGTAGAGCTGCGTAGTAGATAAGATTCGGAATCCTCTGCCTTTTCTGTTCTTCTTGTGTTAATCGGGTTGTCCCTTGCCACGTCAGCTGATTGCATCGATTCCTCTTAAACGTAGATACAACTATGAGATTCGTCTGCTCGCAAAAGTCTATGAGGTAAATTCCGTTGTCCAATGATTGCTCTGTATGATAAAAGCATTTTCCAAGCACTTTAGATTGTTGTTCAAGTCCCATCTTTGCACTCGCATCGATTCCGATAAATGCCGCCTGCTGGCTTGGTATCTTGGATACCAGCGAATTGAATTCATCATAAAACCCTCTTCGTTGTAGTCCTCAGCGGTTCTCGTAGGTGCATGAACACTTGCGATCCAGAGTTGGAGTCCTCTGCGATTCTGCAATCATGTGAAGGCGCACCTTGACGATGTTTATCCAAACTCCTCAGCAGATTGTTGTAGTCGTTCCTGACAGCTACTGCGCAGTCTTCTTTTCATAAGCACCGCCGCAATAGATGGTGTAATTGGCGATACTGATGAAGGGGCGATCCCTGATGCGTGTTTCCTGCAAAAAAATCCATGCTTCCCTCAGGCCTTCGACATTTCAGGGTATGACCTCTGGAACAATGCTGGACGACAGCAACTTTCTGCAATGCATGGGATATAACAGTCCGGGTTATATAGCTCTTACGTGCCCAAGACGTAAACTCAATTGCCTAATTGCGTATAGTAAAACCAGAGTCCATCGGGTTGGTCATCTCATCTTATCGAACTGGTTTTTCTTCCAACTTTTCGGCTCTATAATGAATTGTAGAGCCGAAAAGTCGGAAGAAAACCAGATCGATTATGTGCGCAGAAGCATACAATGTCTCCTGCATTTGTTTGCAAAGAGTATGGTATTAGGTTAACGCATAAGTGAAGGTATTTTTTCAAATTCAAATTCGCTAGGAGAAAAAAGAGTTAAGTATTATGTAACGCGTTAATCGAAGAAAGAGGACGGTTTCGGAAATCCTCATTTTTGTCGGCTTGGCACTTTATTTTATTGATATAAAAATTGACAAAAATTTAATCAGCATAAAAAAACCAAAAATACTCTCTCGAAGAGAAAGGAATGCTCTTTCAGATTACGTGTTTAATTACGCTAAACTCGTTTTTTTGTTTGCGCAAGTTTAAATTTGAAAAAAAAGCCAGAATGCATCAGTTAATATGAAGTCATTACATGGGAGGGTCAGAAAAGGAAGGAAAAGGCATTATCATCAGATGTCTTTGCCCATGCCGAGTAATGATCAGAGAAAGCTGATTCTAACCTAAAGTCAAGGAAGTCAAAACTAGGAAGTTTGGAAGGTCGAGAACCAGAGTATCAGAGGGATACGGGAACTGGAAGTGTGAAATGTTTTTTAAATTGACTGAAAAATAGAATTCTAATACAAACAATGCACGAACAAAGCTTACCAGTCGAGTTTTAATAGCTCAAATTTGTAGTCATTGTACAAGGAAAAATTGCGTACTTACATAATAAGCAGCAAAAAAGGTTGACTTACGAAAAGTTCGTGTGGAAAGAAACGGAATCAAAAAAACAAACAAAAAGAAGAAAATATGACTGGGAGATTCAGGATGGCTTCCGAGCAATGGATTACAGCTGTAGATTTTGTTATATCATTAATGTTGTATAGTTTCATAAACTGCCATATCAAAAATTGTCGTGCAACGTGATGTCTAGAAGAAATATCTGTAGAGGAAATGTTTTTTTTTTAATATTTATCAGAGCGAACTACAAAGAGTTCCTTTTTCATGAATCTTCGTTTAAAAAAATATGCAGCAAGACAACTCCTTCTGTGAGCAAGGTTTCGTTAGTCAACCGTCTTGAACAAGCTTAAAGGCATCACCCCAGGAATCTGAGGTAGTACGGATTTCAGGTGGAGTATTCTTATGCGGGATAGTAGATTATGAAAAGAGGGTGATTCCGTCCATTTCTTCCTAATTGCCGTAAAAAATGGCCCGGAATATGCGGCGCCGCACAAAGCTGGCGCGCTCCAGTCGAACTCCTTGTAGAAAATAGTGCGCCAGAACGCCTGAAGCCGTATCGTTTGGGCCGTTTTTTACGGCAATTAAGAAGAAATGGACCAAATCACCCTTCTCTCCATAATCTACGATCCCCTATACGAATACTCCACCTAAAATCCGTACCAGATTCGTTGGGTGATGCCTTTAACCACGAATGATAGAGCGTTGAAAATCCTATGCTGACTGGTGAGAACTTCTGATTTTGATTCTTGAAAGTCAAAAATCCAGTGACGATGGAGGATGGGGAACACCAGAAGAGGGAATTGCGAATATAGTTGATGTAGAGTACGGCTATGAAATGTCGACATCTTGTGTAGACCTATAGAAATGGGTGATTAGATACCTAGGGGTTTTATCACCCTAATTGAACAGACCGAAACGGTGGTTCAGTGGAATGTATTTATTATAAAGTAGCGAATATGATATGAGCGAAGTAATGAGTGGGCAGAGCGTTGTCTGCCGCACTCTTGGACGGTACAAATCGTTGTGCCACGAAAATAACCATAACACCATACTTTATACCACGTCCCTTATCTATCATCGGGGTCGATGATAACCACATCTACAAAAAACAAAGGAACAAAAATGCGCTGAGTTCGGTGTGGGCTCGACGTTAGGCTAGCATATAGCGCCAAACAATTGAACCGTGATTCTTAGGATAATGAGTATAGATGCAGTTGTCCCCACTTTCATTTCGCAATATTCCCCGCTTCACAAAATCAAGAAGTGGAAAACGAAGCCCATAGACCCGGCAGCCGACACACTTGATGAGAATTGTGCCGTCACCACAGAAGTTTGGGCGCAATTTCACAACCCACACGAATATACACGACATGCACGGATTGCAGGGCTTTGACATGTACCTGTTTTGCTCTATTCAATCCCTGGATTAGTGTAAGATTGAACCGGATGGTTTCGTTTTGGGAGGTGCACCACAATCGTGCGTTCACGAAAGGACTTGGTAAATGTGGGTTGAGCGCACCCTCAACTACATACGGGAGCTGTGTACGACTCATAAGGATTCCTTTATTCTCTTCTTTCTTGTTAATTAGTTAGTGCCGCTAGTCATTTTTAATGACAAATTTTTTTCTTCTTGACTCCACTGGGATTTCTCCACACTGTTCGTCGAACCAGCATCACACATGTCGCAGAAGAGCGTCAAGTATTTCGTAATTACATTTTGAGAATAACATCCTTATATTACATTTACTAGTTGCTTCCGTCCAGTTTTTCCTGAGAACTAAAACTTTTTCAACCACATAAACATGACGCAACTGACTGTTATAGAAAGATCCTTCGTTCCACTAAATTCCTTCATCTGGCTCATTTTGAATTTTGTTGTTATTTTGGCTTTTGTTTCTTTAAATGAAAAGCGGATGGGATCTTTTTGAGGAGTTCTATTTCCTTTGTTACAAAAGATTTATCGGTATGCAGTTGCTTGATTTTCCGTTTATGAATACTCCTGTTAGCCTGCTTCTTCCAATATAATATTTATATTGAACATTAACCTATTTTGAGTGTTTTATTATTTTAAGCGTATTTTTTGTGTCGGTTCTCAACTGCACTCTTATTTCTGGAAGCCATATCTTCCTTTTTTTGGGTTTTAGGACGCTACAAAATATTAGACTAACGTAGGTATTCAATTCTAGAAATAAAAGCGCAGTTGAATGCCCCCAAACTACGTCTTACCCGAAGACCTACGTTTTAGTTACCTTTCCACTTTTGTTCGTTTGCATTCAACAAGATCGGCTTGAAAGATATCCCAGAAATGTTCAGTATTATCAGAAAAACCATAATTATTATGGTTGACATTACCCAGTAGTCTTTTCAAATACTCAGTCATTATTCGCCTGATTCTGGCCTCATGAAGTACCCACAGTTCTGAGCATTGTTGTTTGTTAATTGTTATATTGATAGTAATGACATTTTTCTTAATACTTATCTTTGAGTATAGATTGTTAAGTTCTGTAGAGATCTCTCGGCAGAGAGAAAAAAAGAGCGATTACTTTCATGTGGGATTCTTTTTTCTCAGGAAATCCTTCATAGTTTTATTCCTTTCCTAGTCGGATCAACTCATTTATTCTATCATTTTGAAGCTTGCTTGTTTCCATTCTCGTTCTTTTTTCTTCATTGTTCTTTAGATAGGCATGTGCCAATTTTATGTAGGCTCACGAGTTTATGAAATTGGACTAAATGTGTAGTTACGTTGAGATCCAAAGAATTTTCTGTGCATACGCCTTTTTTTTTCGTAGTTTTTCTCAAACCAAGAATGTTTTCTCGCTATTTGCGGCTTGCTAAAATTTTACTATGTTCTTGTTCCTTGTTATAAAATTCTCATGCTTTCTTTTTAAGCCTGTCTCTGCTTCAAAGAGGACCGCCAACATATCGAAGAAATCGTCTAGGCCTTCACTGCGTAGACGAGAACCGGTTCATTCCAACAATAAGAACAGAACAAGGATCATTCTCTCGCAAACTCCGCTCCCAAAAATCCCTAAAACAATGGTTGGTTTCAGTTTTTTCTGCGTTTGTGGGATAGACAAGTTTGTTTTAGATGTACATTATAAGTGTAAGGACTGGTAATTTCTTCTTTATTTGCTTTCATATCGACCATAGATGTGAATGTGGTTCTTTCTTAGAGTGTCCCAGTATACTTAGCCGACATTAGCGGGGATGTTGAAGGTTGGCGATGATGATTATTTTTATGATAGGTATTGGTTGAAAGCGAGGTATTGATTAGATCCCATGAGCAACTACAGTATTGTCAATTTTTTATTCATGGCAGAGTACAGCACCAACTTTGGTTCTAGCGAAACATATTTTTCTTAAGCATTCAGCGTAAGTTTTTCTTATTTATGAGATGAGGGGCTTGGTTGAACCTCAACCTAACGCAGATTGGTATGAATTTCTTTATAGGCGCCTGTTCCTCCTCAAACATCTCATTCCCATCTTGTAAGCGAGGCGATAGCGCTTGCCACCTCAAAGGGGTTACGAGGAGGGTACATTGAATTTTTGCGATCGAATACTGACGAGAGTATTAAACGATCGTTGTGAGTTTCACATATTTGTTGTGATTAATTTGAGATCAATTTTTAATAACTAATTACGTCCATGGGACTTGGATTTAGCGACGAAGTCAAGAAAGAGTTGACTAATCGGCAATCTTTCCTGAAATCTGCTACCTCAGTTGTTCGTTACCTCCAGGCTGCTCGTATTCTGGTAAGAAATATTATAAGCTGCATTCGACTAAGTATAGACTTGTTTTTATTATTGCAGTATAACAGACTAGACTGGAAAGAAAGACGGAAATACGAGTATGCAGCTCGTGACCGTGCCCGCATGGAGCACACATCCGACCTTCAAAGAAAAGGAGGTACTGAGTTCCGTTCATCCTGTTGAGAATTGTACGCAAGTAGCTATTGTTATGCCTAAAATCCTTCTTTAATTTCAACAAATTTAGTGGAAGATGAGATGCCGCTCTTTATCAATGAAACGCAAACGAATGAAAGTAAGTCAAGCATGCTAAAGTTTTTTTTGTTTTCTCAACATAGCCTGTTCTAATTCTAGAGGAAGTAATGGGCAAGAACGCATGCAATATGCCTCCTAGTGAACATTTGCTCAAAGATCGGCGCTCTTTAGAGGATTTTCGGAGGTATTTCATCTCTATAAAAACTTCAGTAATAACACCACGTTTTCCCTTTTCCCTCTTTACCTTTTTTAAACAAGTGGAGCAAGATTGCATTGTAGATCAATTGCTTCAATTTCAGATATGAAGCCTGCAAATCCCGAAGAATTCACTGTCCTCTTTGTTCTCTAGGATCTGAACGTTTGACTAATGCTGTTCATTACCAGGCACGTTACCACAGAGATTTCAGTCGTGACGTGCACACTACATTTTCATTTATGGTAGTAGGACCTTTTCTCATTAGAGTTGCTAGTACCACCTGTTTTTTAGGGTCATATGCTAGAACACCATTCTTGCGCCTATCTATTTGCCTGCCACTTTTGTGGATTAGTATTCCCCTCCCTTGACGCACTGAAAGCCCACGATGGTTGTGAAGAATTTGCTACAGCGTTAGTACAGCGAATAAACTCATCAGGTGAACTAGAGGTCAGTTGTCTTCGTTGCTAACATCATCTTTCTTTGACATCTCACAGTTTGTAGTTTCAAATGAATTTCGCCACCTTAATAATGGTGTGCACTGATTGTGGTTCGCAACTTCTAATTCGAGCTTCGTACATTGGAGAGTCTTCAATTTCTCATTGGAACGATATCGTCGACTTTCATGTATGATACCATTCTACGTTTTATGTGTATTTTCCATATTGATAATCATATCCTCAGATGCTTCACAATGCCGAGAAATTGGTTCCACTAGTCATTTATTCCCATGAGGATTTCACGGTTAAGATGCGTCTGCGGATACAAACTATGACTTCGGCAATCAAAGGTTTGTCTGCCGTCTACCGAAAACCCGAAGTAGTTATTCATTTCACAGGTTAAGCTTGAATATTTTCAGGTATTCAAATGGTATGCCCACATTGCCAGAAGAGCGACTTCGACAGCGTAGATGCACTGGAATCACATTTTCTCTCTCATGAGGAAAGCATCAAAAGACTTTGCCCGGAGTGTAAACTGCAGTTCAGTCAAGAGGCATTTTTCAGGTGAATCTTCTAGAATCTTTACTTCTTTCTCTCTTTTCGTTGTTGTTCTCTGCGGAATTGGAGTAAAGAAATCCTCAAAATCATTTGCTTTGAGAGTTGTCCCTTTTAATTTTATATTTTGAATTCTCGCTGACGCGATGTTTCCTCACCAACCTATTCAAGTGAAGCCAATGAATAGGCTGCTGAAGGGGACGGAGAGTGTACTTTCTCATGCTGTTCTTTTTTACGATATTTAAAGGCATCACTCCACAAATCTGGAGTGATACGTGTTTCACCCGGGTAATGCCTATACGGGGTTGTAGATTGTGGGGAAGAGGGGGATTCCGTTCATCTTTCCCTGTATCAATGTAAACGAACGATCCCAGAACGCTGTTTCTTACGACGACTTCTGTTGCAATGCGCAACCTTAGCCCCCCCCCCCCTGCTTTTCGTCCTGCTTTTCGACAAGTCGCACGCGGGATGGCGCAAGGGTGGCGCCGTAAGAAACAGCGTTCCGCGGTCGTCCGTTTACACTGATACAGGGAGAGATGAACAGAATCACCTTCCTCCCCTAACCTAGGAGGATAGGCATTACCCGGCTGAAACTCGTACCACCACAGATCTGTGGGGTGATGCCGTTAAGGTAGATGAGCGGAGTCACCCCAAATCGCGCCATCTACCACTCTATCTCAGGTTGATCCCGCAGATCCCCTCACCACCTCAGATTCGTGATATGCTGCCTTTAAACATCTGAAATTAGAAGTAGAAGGGTCCGTCTCCACCTTTTCGGCACCTGTAAACTGAATGTATGATCTATTTAGAAAGTTCGAGCATACAAATAACTATTACATATTTATAATATTCTTTGCTGTTGTGGCTACAATTATTGCCAATATTAATATTAATTGTCATTGAACACGAAAGCAGCTGCACCCCATACTGCGCTCATTGCAACAGTAAATGTTGACTTGCTTGCCTTTTGAGCGTTTCTGAGCAATCTTTCAACGTTGGATGTTTTTTTTTCTTTTTTCTTGATTTTTCTTCTCTCCAAACATGGATTTACTGTACGATCAATTATACAATATGGAGTTATGCGAAGAAGATGAATCACGCAAAAAGAAAGAAAAACACCACACCTCAACCTGTTAGTGCTTTAGTAAATGTTTGATTACGAACAAAGCATATAGATGTAGAAAAACATTTGATATAGTCTCTTTTTGAGGATTTAAGTGATTAAAAAGTGAAGAGTCTTTCTTGAGTTCAAGCAATCTGTTCAGAAGGACGAGTGTTCTTAATGGATCTGATGATAATAGCACGGTTAAAAGTTTCAGTGAAATCTGATTCTAGTGTGATAGAGTGAACATTGCCTCCTCCGTGCTCTTCACTAGTACGTGTAACAGTGTAGTTCACAACATTGACTAAAAGACACCACTCTTGAGGACAGCATTTAGTCGGGTCAAAACGGCATGAAGCCTGATGTAATTGCATATGCAGCTGCTCTCGAAGCGGTGCCGTATAGCATAGCCATTCGGATCGACGGGGACACTTTTCATCGCTGCAGTTCGCGAAGTCAGACCTCGGTTCCAACTGCTAACTCCACCGCGCCGCTTACACAGCTGCAGCGAGCTTCATGTACTTCTGTTTCCAACATTTCACGCAGTTGATTGTGTTGCTCTGTCCAGGAACAGATAGATGTAAGGCTGTAGTTTGAGGGAGGGGGAGGGGGGATTGGGGTCATTTTTCGAATAGTGATCCAGAAAAAGGCGTGAGAAATAGCCTTGGTTGCACCGATCCCAGTGGCCACAAACTGTGATGCGTTGCGGATTACTCGCGTTGTATTACCCGTAGTAACTTGCACGAAGGAAGGATGGAATTGCGCAAAACTTCTTCACACTCTTTTTTTTCCGGATTACTAGAGAGGATTGAACGTGGTCACTTCCATATTCCTGAGTTACATACATGCGATAGTCAGAGGCGATGCTGCGACTCCCTTCAGCTTGTGGACGGCTGGCAAGCTATGATGGTTCTTTTCTCGGCTGTCACCCTCTAAATTAAGTGTACTCTGAAGTTAGACTCAAGCTTTGAAACTCAAAACAGAGCCTCTTCAATGTGAAAATCGAAATTTCTGTTTTGAAACTCCCTAATTTATTATGTTTGATGCAACTGGGAAAGGCATTAGATCTTGTTGGCTTCTAACCAGGCTTATCAAGCGGTATTTGCTATATAATTCCTTCTATAGTGCTGTTCTTATTTCAGAGAACATCTTTTATCACATTTGGGTACAAAAGCTTGCTATCTCGCTTTGCATTTGTCTCGAATTTGTACATTTATCACGGTCAGTTGTTGATTGCTAACAGAATCTGCTGAAATAATTCTCTGAAAAAAAAAATGTGTCTACAGGGTGGAGTTCCAAGCTGTGGGCCAAATCTTTCTTCAGCTGGTGCGCTCATCTATGGAGGCGTTTCGTCTGCTGTATTCAATTCTAAGTTGTCAATGGTATTTTTTTTTCAAAATAGCTTTACTTTCGGAACTTTGATTAAATTTTTGAGATATGATGTTGTTCATACCTCTGTTTTCGAATATTTAGCAATTTATTGATGTATGGGAATCATCGACAGTTAGGAAAAAATCGAATAGACGAGATCGCAAACGTAGATCTGGTCCTGCGTGCAAAAAAGATCCAGACGAAGTTGAGGATGACCCACTCCCAACGGATGAAGCAGCTGCCAAATTGCGAAAGCTTCTGGTGTGTCTAGTATAATTTCCTTTTGAATGTTCATTTGCCGCAGAGCAATAAACCTGTTAAGAAAACTAGAATGAGATTGACTGAAACAGTACAGTTGTTGTAGAACTACGATCATCGCAATAATTAACTGTTGTTGGGGGAGTTTGGTATCTTCAACTGTAACTGTAACTTGGTACGCTGTATTTATTTTATGTGTAATATTTCAGGGTGACTCTTTCGATTGCGAGGGTGTGTTGAGGCTGAACAGTTTTTTCTACACTGCAGTGAATTCTAAAGATGAAACGGTACTAATTGACCATTATTTTTCCTTCTTGTGTTCGTTATGAGGTGTTTCTAGGAAGAGTCTTCAAGATTGTACAATTCTGTCAGTACCGAATACGAATGTCTTGTGGAAGACCGCAGTTCCGGGACAGGCACAAAACTGGCAGATGACATTGCGAGAAAGTTTTCGAGAAATTGTAGACTTGCTGGTGGAAAAACTTTGTCGAAGAAACACAATCCTTCACACATCGGACTCTTTTCAAAGTTCGTTTACGCTTATAATTCAGTACGTTGATGTCTTATCGTATTGGAAAATTTAGAATTTTGATGTGTCGACGTTGCCATTGTGTATGTGTTGGAGTCAAGGCAGTCTTTGCCCATCTATCTCTTTGTTGCCCAGAACTGCGTTGTGATGAGAATAGTCAAGCACCTTTTGATCTCGACAATGATTTACTGGTTAGTTTTGGAACGCTTATATTTTCCCAAGTTTTTTTTTGTTTAGTTAAGTTTGTTCCCAAGCGAGGACATAAGTCTTCCACTACGTTGTAGTCGCGAAGGCTTCGCTGTTTTACGTAAAGTTTAATTAACGGTGAGAAGTATGCTTAGCAAATAGCTGCAGTGCTTTGCTAAGCAGACCATTGTGTGTCTTGCCATGTGAGCACTACTGAATTTGTTTCTGTCTGACTTTCTTGTTGTACTTCAAAATTTAAGAGCGAAGAAACAAGTGTTTTTTTTTTCTACCCACTCGCATACGTACAGGTTTTGGGTGAAAAGTCTTCCCTCAATTCCCTTCCCTACACGACTACTCCGTGGAAATTTTCTATTTTCTATAAAACCGACCAAGTGTCCTCGAGTTTTATTTTTACTTCTCATGTACATGTTTGTCGTCCGATTCTAATGTATCTAATCCAGCTACGAAACCTTTCCTTCTCAAAAGTTAAGCTATATTGAAATCATAGTTGTCACCAAGGCGAAATTCGCCTTGGTGACAATCTCGAAGAACGCGGCGGTTCACCAGCTCCGCTAATTGGTGAGGCTTGCTCGGCAAGGAGAGAGGAGGAGTTTGATTAGGATATGCATGGCATCAAAGACCTTGATTCATTTTCAGGTCTTTGATAAAGACGAGTTTGTCGAAACGTCAGACCAATAATAAAGCTTCACCTAAAAAGAAATGAAATCATAGTATTTTTTTCATCTCATATTTCAGGTGTTCTGTGTATATACTGGGAATGGAGTGCCCAATACTCGTATCAAATGTTGGGAATGTTCAACTACTGTGTGTTCTGTGCTTGGATTGCGTATACACATGATTGTAGATCACGGAATTTTCTTGAAGGTTGAGTATGAACCGCCTGAAGCTCCAGGTTGTGTTTACATAGTGTACTTTCATCACTTTTTCGATGCTCTTAGGGAGACATTCAGATTTGGTGGATGATAGGCCTGCTTTTTTCTCTGTGACATCCCGAACGATCAACAAGGCCATAGGCCTTACGGAGAACGGCTCTCTTCCTGTTAATCTTGAAGAGAGAAGAAAGGAGGCACTAATGGCTAAAATGAAGAATCAGGTTTGATTTTGGTCGTTTACTGTCAAAATTAATAATTATTCAGTTTCGAATTTTCTTTAAAATAACATTCGAAAGACATTTTTCTGAATTATTTCAACCTATTTCGAAAATTAGCTCACGGTTTCCTGTGACGACAAATACGTATGTGATGATTGTGATTTGATGCTAAATTTTATCAATCAGTGTTAAGTTGCATATTTGAGAGTTAATGTAATTTTATGGTCAGTGCAGTCAACAAACCTCCAGTCAGTACGATTAATTAATTATGTCAATTAATATGAAAATCACTACCGTATGTGATTTTCATATCAATTGACATAATTAATATGAAAAACGTTTACATTAGAACTAGGTAATCGTGTTCCGTCAACAGCAAAATTAGACGGTCTCTCTTGAAGCGTGGAATGTTCGAGTTAGGAATGTGGAAAGCGAGATTGTATGCTAAAGATGGGTCAATGGTTTCCCTTGGCTGTTTTTAGCTCCAAGCATTCAAGATGCATTAAGTATTTCCTGACAATCCGATGTGAAGATATTCGAAATCGTTGTTGTAATCTGTTCGTCTGATGCGATAATTGCGATCGCGACTTTTGCAACCATCCGACTTCGGCGACTTTGATTACGTCGAACGTTGACATTTATTATTACTCGTTATTATTATACTACTTATTCATAACTTATTTGAATTTAAATACTTCTCACTTTTCAGAACGTACTCGCTAGCAGCCCTTCACATTTCCGACCAGCTACTGGTTCACCAGCATCTTCTACGACTCCACATCCCAGAAAGGTTAAATCACCAAAAAAGAACTCGACTCCAGCAGCTTGTACCGGGAAATCACCCGTGGTTATTTTCGACGAAGCATCACCGCCTTCAGTCCAGATACTTCACTATATGAATCCTCCTTCTGTTCAAATACTTGAGAATGAAAACCAGCCCTCTGCTGCCAGTGTCTCTAACGGGTTTACCGAGTTAACCATAGAAGAACGCGAGATCGAGCATGGGATGAACGGTGCGAATTGCGTTCCTATTTTAGACACTGGAACTTTTGTAACAGAAGATGTCCAAGTTTTCGAGGTTTCTGGAAGTTCAAGTGATCATTGCAGTCGTGGTAAGCTGTCTTATATAGCTAACGTGTTTTAATCTCTCAGTCTCATTCATAAATTTGTTCAGATGAAGCTGGAAACAAGCCTGTTTCATCACTCCCAATCTCGGAACCAGCTCTGTCTAGTAACAATGAGCAACAAAAATATGGTAAAATAATGTTATATCTTGTCATAAGAGGACATTAAAATTTGCAAAGATATTGTCATCGAGAAATTAGGATTAGTTACGACATCTTATTACAGCAATAGATATTGCCTACTTTTGTCATTTTGTTATTTGAAGGTGATCCGAGCAATAATACGACAGCAAATGATGTTTCGCAAGTTGACGAGGTTTTGGAGGTATGTGTTGCGTTTCGTGGCATCTTTATCCACTTCAAATTATTTGAACCGTCATTTGCTCTTTGCATAATGTTTGACTATTCTGCTTCTTTATTGTCTAAGTTTATTTGTGCTTTTCTTTTATGATCCTTTAGGCGATGCAGGAAACTCCGGAATGTGAACTTTGTGGTCTTACATTGCGTTCACATGATGCGTTAAGGAAACACTACAAGCTACATACGTGAGTCGGATTCAACCTCCCACTAGCGCTCATGGTTTCTGTCCTTTTTATAATTGCAGGGAAATAACAAGCACATGCTATTTATGTGATCCTCCTTGTTCGTCTTTGGACACTGCGGAATTGTATCTCGATCACATCCACATAAAGCATACAACTCCACTGGATTTGAATAAAGAAGTACGTTTTATTTCATTCCCTTCTGGTTTGTGAGTTATCATAGTTGCACCTCTTCTCGGTTTTTGAAATTGTTCTGCATTCATACTTTGGTCGTTCAGGATTTTTCTGATTATGCTGTATGCTCTTTTTGTGACTTCAATGTTCGGAAATCTCAAGTATTTCAACACTTGATATCCGACTGCTATATGGCTCCGTGCCTCATCTGTGGCGATAAGCTTCCGCGCAAAAATGATCGCATCTCACACCGAAGGACGCACAGAGCTGTCTTTGATAGGTGAGTTTTTGTTTATGTAATTCACTATTTCCTGGTGCTCTTTTATGCACTAGTTACATGTTTAGAGATACACAATCTAAACCTTTTTTCGTGCTGTGCGTTCTTTTTTTTTCGCGGTGCACTGTTGACTATTGCTGCTTTAACTACCAGTCGGAATGGGGTCAGGGCAACAGTTGCTCAGAAATGTCACTGCTACATTTTTGATGCAGCTGTTTTCTTGCTTCCAGATTCATGTGTGAGTGCCGTCGTGGATTTTCACACTTTTCGACTTTTGCGCAACATCAATGTCGTACGAAAACTTTGCTTACCGTCACATGTACTGGTTGTGATCTGAAGTTTGCTGCTTCGTTGAATGGCGGTCGCGCTAAGGTCTTGGGGGACAGTGCGGAGCATTTCATTGTAAGTTACAAATAATTTATTTGTGTTAATGTGTGCGTGAAAACAAAAATAAATCCAAATGAAAGATATAACAGAAAATGAATCTTCCAGCATTACGAGAGAATATCTCTGATTAAAGCATTTAATTGTGGTTATAAAAAAACCTTTATCAAACTAGTATCTCTTTCTACTGCTTATATTTCCATTTTTCCCGGCAGTGGTTTACGTAATTTATCAGCAAAATTTCTGAATTCTTATCTCTGAGCGATTTGTGTGCTTTCCAAAGTAGATGTTTCTGGATTTTCTATTTTTCATTAGATAACTGAGACATGAATGGTTGGTCACTTGCTGTTTTGTCTTATTTGAAATTTCTTTCAGAAAGAACATACAAAGGATCTTCATTGCATGCTGTGCAACAATGAACCTCTTGAGGCATTAAGAGAGCATGTTCTGAGTCATTTAACGGAGTCCTCTGAAGTATGCACCCCGGAACGATCACTGTTAACCTGCAAGAATATTGATATGTTTGTAAACGTAAGTATTCCTCTCTTTTATTAAAATAAACACTATAACGTTACTTGTTGTTCCCTCAATTATGTTATCTTGTCTTGGAAAAACCAGGACAATTTCTTTCCAGCATTTTATCAGACATTTGGAAGATAATTTTCAGACAACGGAAGAAAATTTATGTGTTGAGTTACGGAAATCCTTAAGAGAGAGAAAGCGTTCTAGAAAAGGAGGTGGATCCGGTTCGGAGCAAGGTATTCATGTCCTTTGTACTATTTAGTAAAGGTCCGCATCTGTCATGTGTGCCATGATTTTCGCGCATTTCTTTTTGTTGACTTCATCAGACTTTTATGCATTAGATACGAATGAGTTAATGGAAACGTCCGATGCTGATTCAGCACCTTCTGTAACGTTAGAAGACAATACCGGTGATGAAGATATCGTACGCATGGATATACTAGAGGAATCGCAAATGTTAGTTTTCCTGAACATCGTTCTTTTTCTATCTTCGGTACTCGTTTATTTTCATGTTTTAGGGACGACTTCCATCCCGTCGAAGGTAGCAATTCACGTGACGGCAATTCACCCTCTGTGCTAGAGAAACAGCGACAAGTACTGGCTGGACTCCTCGACGACTTAGGTCCACCTCCATCTGTAATTATTATAGAGAACGGTAAGGAAATCATCAGCGACTTGACAATTTGGTAGTATATTTATAGTAGGCTCAAAACGACATGAAGCGCGTATGCAATCGCGTACGCAGTTTCTCTCGAAACCTAGCGGCTGGGAGCGTGGTGAAACCCTTGGTGACACCACCCATCGCTGCAGTTTGCGACGGACCCAACTCGGTTCCAACTACTTCCTTCGCTGCGTCCTTTCGAGCGCGTACGCAAATGCACCGCAATTGCACTCGTGATTCATGTGGTTTTGGCCCGACTATATATTCTGTTAAATGACTTCCTCTTAGAAGCTGCGGTCATTCGAGAGGAAAGAGAGGAACCACAAAGTGCAGTACCCAAAAGTTCTGTTGCTGACGATGGGGAAGATGACATCCTTGTCATTGATGAGATGGGAGAAGTTAGTATTATGCTATACTTTGCTGTAGCATATCTACTTCTTGTTCGGCTTAAATTACTCTTCAGCAAAACAGTGTTCGAATGTTCCAGCCCCTGCCACCTTCACTGTCTACATCATCTCTTGTGGTACATACGGTCAACGAAGGTGACGACGACCTCATGATGTTGAGTGTTGTTGAGCTGTAAGTTTTTAATTTTCTCATAATATTCGTTTCAATTCAGTTCAGACCTTGACGTTTCTAGTAATCCTTCGACGCTTTGCTTTTTTAGGCCGACCGGCTCAATCTCACATTCTATTGCTTCAACACGTGAGAAAAAGTATAAATGCTCTATGTGCAGCGAAACATTTCTTCGTGAGTCCACATGCCGTCATCATGAGCAGAATTCACATCGCAACGATATCGTGTCGGATACTTGTGATGAGGTTTCTTTTGAATTATACTTAGGACTGTAGGTGCATAGTTGTGAAGAAAGTGCTAAGAAACATGTCAGAGTAGTTTATGGAGCGAGATTATGTCTGAAATTGGCAAGTTGCAGCTATTTCAAATGAAGCTGTCCGCAATAATTGGACAACTCGTCATTTTCTCTTCTTATACATGTTGCTTTTTTGCAGTGGGCGGGTGTAGCGTAGCGGTTGGAGGTTCCGCTTCCTGCACGATCGCGATAAAAACACTGACTTGACACATCGGCTAGCCACCGCAAGTCATTGTTTAGGCCAGTTACACGTTCGTAAACTTCAAACGATTCTGAATAGAAGTGAACGTGGGGGCGCATCCCAAGTGTATTGATTAACGCCAGGAACTTTATCTTTTATCCTTTATGCATGTTGCTATTGATGCAGTTATTTGCGAAGGATTCAAAGAAACAAGCTAATTTGCTCTAAGATTGGACATTTATTTTAGGTGTATGGTGTCCCTCTGGGGATGGAATGCTTTATGTATTTATGTCAGCAGTGTGCAGTTGCATTCGAAGATCCACAGAGAGCACGCAAACATCTTGCGCAACATATGGTGAAGGGACCGGCATTGTGAGCTCTTTCTCGATTTTTTTTTTATCATTTGTCACTTTCATGAGATATGTGAAATCATATCAAATTATGTAATCAAATCAGCTGCTATATTTTAAAATGGTCGTTATAGTCCATGTGAGAAATGCAGCAGCATTTGCTTGACGGATTCAAATTTGCGTGACCATCATAAGAAGCATGACAGTGGAAAGCTTTCGTATCGCTGCTTGAAATGCAATCCTAACAAAATATACTGTAGTGTAAGTTATTTTTCATATATCCTAATACTCTAAAGTATTCACATTTCGCTATACAGGAGTCTGCTATATATTTTCATCTCTACATTGAACACAGTGTCCCTATCATTGCCTTCTGTAAGAATTGTTTGGTTGGCTCTGCAAATTTGGATCGTATATTCGCCCACACTATCATGCGTGAGTGTTCCGGTGGCAACAAGGAAAGTCCACGTGCATCGTTGGTAAGTTGTTTCTGATACACGTTTTCTTGTCAGTTTTCAACGACTTGCTTGTGATTGGTCTATGTGCTCGTTAAGCAAACATTACTCCGCTCCCTCGGATTTGCGATCGCTTCTGAGCTGTACTTCCAACCAAATGATGAGGCTGCACACAAACAAGCAGAGGCGATGAAGGTATCCCACTATTTCTGTCCGGTAAAGCTTACTGAGAGTTGTCATTACATTTACATTACTTAGTTGACAAACCAATCTGAAATGAGCATCCGGCTATGGCTGGATTTCACACTTCTTCTGTGACTGTATAGTTTCTGAAGAAATCATGGGGCAACCATTATGAGTGTAATGTGTAGAGGAGTAGACATGCGGAGGAGTAAATTTCGGTGATCTGTCGTGTATACCACTCGCCTCACCTCATTTTACTGCTTTCTGGGACTTTCTGGGAAATTTTGGTAGTGGCTTCTTTATGACGCTGCGGGATGTTCCACTGCTTCTGGTGGTAACATGCCTGTCTAGCGATGTTCGACACGTGCGACTCAATCCTACTGCTTTCTGGCACAGGCGCAGCTAACTGAAACTCAGAAAGCAGATCGATATGGAGTAGAACCCATCTCACTACACCCTTTTGCGTTCCGGCGTAGGTACATCTATCTGACGCTGAAGGACCCATCCAACCAATCTTAGTACTTTCCAGCGTGGGCGCACAATCTGTCGTTGTGGAACTCGTGCCACCTTATCTTTCGCCTTCCGGTGCTGATGCACCACTTCAGCTTCGTGAAACTTGCCTTCCCTTTTTGCCTTCCGACACCAATCCGTTCATTTGACGCCCTACCCCGTCCTTACTTCTTCGAAGCAAAAATATGTTCAAGATTCGACCTTAAACCGCACAAAAAGAACTAAAAACGAGTTTGTCATAGATCTAGATTACGGTTTTTTTTTATCCACAACAACATGGAAAATGGAAGCGCTGGAAACTTTGCGATTTTTAACAAAAAAAAGGAACACAAACACACAAAGACGGAAGTAGCAGACATAATTCATATAGTGTGTACAGTCAGGTCAAAATTGAACTGAATTTCGGTGTAGTTGCGCAACTTCTGCGCCTACACCGAAATTCAGTTCAGTTTTGACCTGACTCCGTCGATGCTAACCCGAAGCGGCGCGGTGAAGCGTTGCGGTTAGCATCGACGGAGGACTCTTACTACCATCGTTCATTGCTGCAGTTCATGATGGTCCCATCACGATTCCCACTGCCATCTCTATTGTACCACTTCGAGCGCAGCCGCTTACGCGACTGCACTGTGCTTTATGTCTTTTTCACCCGATTATATTCCGAAAAAGAATGCGATAATTTTGTGATTTGTTAATGCACTTAACAGAAACTTTCAATCCATCTGTGTTCAAGGTTCTAGTCACTTTTACTGCTTTGTGGAGTTGGAGGTGAACATGCTGATAAAGGGTTATGTGCTCTGCTTAACACATGACTAAAAGTAAGCTGCCCTACCAGGTGTTTCGTATATATTCAAACAGTTCTTGACAGTGGCTCAGCGGCAGGATTCTAGCCCATCAGCTGGGTGGTGCTAGTTCGGTTTCCAACGGCGGAAAGTTTCGCATCTTTTTGAGTATTTTCGTGACACAGACAAACACACACACGTACATACATACATGCATAAATACATACATACACATACACAATAAATACACGCACAAATACACATATATGTACATATGTGTACGTATATATATATGTATATATATACGTGTATATATATATATATATGTATATATATGTATGTGTATATATATATATATATATATATATATATATATATATGTAGTATATACACACTTGACTTACTTGACTTAATCGGCGGGCTGATGTCATCCCCTGACGCGATTACCCGCATCTTCGCCGAGGTGTGCCGTCCTTGAACACAGCTCTGCCCAACCTTCTCGGTCTTCTGCGAGATCTTGCACAGAATCAATCCATTTGTCACTATTCCATATTCTGCGAAACCTTACGTCTCGCCTGAACTGCCTATCCACGCCTAGTGTCTTCAGGTCCTCTTTCACCGCCTCAGTCCAGAATTTTTTTCGGCCAGGTGGCTTCTTCCAGCTCGAACCCGACGAACTCCTCAGAACCCCTTCAAGATGTTGATGTCTTCCACGTGTCATACGCCGGTATACCACATCAATTTCTGCGTAAAGATCTTCATTGTGACATACCCTAGGCTAAAAGTAGCCAAGTAGCCGTCTAAGCAGCTTTCGTTCCGTGCAGTCAAGCCTCTCCATAACCGTTGCCCAAGTCTCCGATCCGTACATCATGATGGGGCGAATTGCGGATAGGAAGACTCGCAGCTTGACTTCGTTGGTGATGGGGGTCGACCACAGGCATTTCATTAAGGAGTTAAATGCAGAAGTGGCCTTAGCGCATCTTTGTTGAACATCTCTCTCGTAGCTGCCATTGTTCTTCAGCGTACAGCCTAGGTAGCAGAACTCATCGACGAGTTCTATGGGTTGTCCGTCCACCCTGATTTCCGTTCGAGGTCTCGAAGAGATGCACATCTGCTTGCATTTATCAGGGCGTAGGCGTAGTCCATAGGCTGCAGCCAGCTTCGATGCAAGATTGATAACATGTTGAAGTTTCGCACTGCTTTCCGCGAATATAACAACATCGTCGGCGTACTCGAGTTCAGTCAAGGGGCACCCTGATGGTGCTAAGACAATGTCGGCAGGACACTGGTCGACTGTTCTTCGCATAATGTCGTCGATTGCGAAATTGAATAGGAAAGGTCCTGCCACTGCCCCTTGTCTTACTCCAGTTACTACTTCAAACGGTGTTGTACATCCGGCTGGTGTTTGAACTGCAGCATTTGTTCGTTGATTCATGTCATCAAGCAAGCGAACGAATTTTCCTGGAACTCCATCGGCGCGGAGCGCGTTGAGAAGACGGCCTCGGTGAGGAGAGTCGAACGCGGCATACCGCTACCAGATTTCGATCACGATGATTACGATGAACACCTGGTCAATTGTAGATCGGCCAGGACGAAAGCCAGCTTGCTCGTCGCGCGTTTTTTCTTCGCGATGTTTAATGAGTCGGTCCAGGATAATGCGCTCCAATACCTTGTACATAACCCGCAGCAAAGAGATTCCTCGATAATTCCTAGAGTCCGTGACGGATAACTTCTTGTGGAGGGGAATTATGATAGCGTGTCTCCACGAGTAAGGTATCTTTTCGTCTATCCATATTGAATAGATAATCTTTGTCATTACAGGAATCACAGACGGAGGAAGATATTTCAGCATTTCTGCGCTAATCCCGTCGTCTCCACCAGATTTCCCATTCTTCATTTTTTGAATATAGACCAGACCTCCGACTCGGTCGGTGGCTCCTCGTTAACCGCATATGTCGGTCTATGAACGTGTTCGAGTTCAGGAGCTAGGAGAGGTGCTAGCCGGTTCAGCAAGGTCTTGAAGTGTTCCTTCCAAATTGGAAGGGTTACTTCACCGACAGCTACCCCATTGGCAGTGTTGAGGACAAGGGAACATCTTTTCATTTTGCCGCTATACTGTTTTAATAGAGCCTTCTCAAACTCCATCGCTCTTGACGTCCACTCGTTATCGCGGTCTTGTTGCAGTTGACGACGCAGTTTCCTTCTAAGACGCTTTTCCTGGATGAAGTCACCAGCGCTGCGCGCGACACATACAGAATTGTATGTGGATTCTGTTTCCGCAGATGCAAAAGCAAACTTTTTCCGCGGCAATAGAACCGGGAGCGTTTCCCTTGCAGCGTCCTGGATGCACTTTGTGAAGGAATCCGCATCGCTAAGCTTCTTCCTGGTCCGTACTCCAACATGAATAGACACACGTTGGCGGAATTTTGTTCTGCATTCATCGTCTTTCAGGCCTGCCATGTCGATTTTCGGTTGAAGAGGAACTCCTCAGTTTCTCTTGTGGAACCGTATCTTGAAGCTGAGAAGAACTGGACGGTAGTCAGAGTCGAACGCGACGTCCCAAACAGCTCTAGACTTTCGGATATCTGACTGAGGAATGTTCCTCGCCAGAACGTAGTCGAGCTGAAGCTTAAGAGTCCTCATCTTCCGCTTGCGCTGCTCTTTAGGCGTTAAAAGGGTTGACCCCTGCCACGTGAGCTGATGGCGATTCCTCTTAAATGTGGAAGCGATGATGAGGCCCGTCTGTTCGCACAAGTCGACCAGACGGTCACCGTTGTCCGACGTGTGCTCCGCTGCATAGTACCATTTTCCTTGCACATCGGATTGCTGTTCGTGTCCCATCTTCGCATTTGCGTCGATTCCGACAATGATCACCTGCTGGCTTGGTATTTTAGACATCAACGCATTGAGTTCATCATAGAAGGCGTCCTTACTGTTGTCCTCAGCGGTTTCCGTAGGTGTGTGAGCACTTACGATCCAGAGTTTACGTCCTCTGCGATCCCGCAGTCATAAAAAGGCGCATCTAGACGACGTTGAGCCAAATTCCTCCACCAGGTTCTTGTAATCGTTCCTCACAGCTATCGCGCAGCCACCTACTTTGTTCTCATCAGCGCAGTATATGGTGTAATTTTCGATGCTGATGACGGGCCGATCTCTCATGCGTGTTTCCTGCAGTGCAGCAAAGGGCACAAAGAGATATCGCAGAAATCTGGATAGAGCGGCTTGCTGGAGTTCACTCGATAATGTTCGGCAGTTCAGCGTGACGAAACGAATGGTTGTTGCCAAAGATTCCATGCTCCCTTCAGGCAGTTGACCTTTCAGGTTATGGGCTTTGGCGGTGTGCTGGACGACACCACCTTTTTGCAATGTATGGGAAGCTTTCGCCATATAACAGTGCAGGTTATATATGCACTCGAACGCCTGATTGCGTTTAGTTAAAGCAGGGCCACTACCTGCAGGTAGCAATCAGACTCGTATACGCGGCCCCAAACAGTAGTTACAGGAATAGATAGTTGTTAAAAAATACTTTATATCTATTTTTACAAAAGCCTGCACGGGAACGACAAAACAAAACAACAAAACAAATCAACGGAAGTCATTCCTGATGCAACTCAATTTAATTTCGCCTTTTTGTTACTGGATTTTTCACCAAGTGTATTGGTTGAGACCACCTTGCTGGTGCTCACATTTAACATTTAGTTAGTTGGTTTTCTTTAATCTCTTGTTCAACGTTTTTCCACTCAGAGATGATGGATGATGTCCTCTCTTCTAGGTAACTCGTTTTGCTGTACCTACTCTTTGTAGTCATCGTTCATTTATAACATTCGGTGACGCTTTCACAACGTGTCCAGAAGACCCTTCAAGATGTTCAGCACTAGTACGTTATTTATTGTAATCAAGCTAGTTTTGATTGTATACATTTGTAATAATGATTTCGGACATGTTTCTGTCCTGCAACTGTGTACAGTTCATTCATCTGATTTAGGTTAATCAAAATCGTTGGCATTCCCATCTTTGTGCTACGAATCGCGAAAATCCTGGTGAAATGCCATCAGTTGTACCAGAGGGAATCGTCGTGAAGAACGTATACTCCGAAAATATGATTGATATGCTGCAGTCACGATTCAAAATTAACGAACACAACCGTGGGATGTCTCTTACCTATACAGGCTAGTTTTTTCTTCTTTTGTTACTGAAGAATTGTGCTCTAGTACAATTTTTAGGGTCATCGTCTCGACCTTCTAATAATGTACCTCCTGTTTTAACTCCTGTAAATCAACCACTCTCCTCCGATCATTTACGACCTACTGCGTGCGTCTCTACCTGCGAGGTAGCAAACCGTCGTCGTGCTGCAATTGCAGGTTCCAGCGTTCCTCAAATTACCTCTGCACCACTCTTATCATCTCCTCATCAGGTACTATGTTTCCGACCCTGTGAGTCAGAATATGCCGCATGGTAAAGAAATTGTTACAGGTTTATGCTAGTCAACCGGGTGGAGATATTACAGCTTTGCGTCAAACCTTGAACAGTACCCCGGTTCCTCATTTGCAGTCGCAGGTAATTTGGCTTACTTCCTGTTAAATGTTTTCCTTCCTGTTATTTTTTAAAATCAATCTTTAATTTTTAAGTTCTGGGTGTGCTAAGGAGAGTTTTTTTTTATAACGATCAGTAACCATGGAGAAAGAGACATTTTTCTCATCATTTTGCTTTTTGTCTAATAACATATACGAAAACCAGGCAGCAAGTACTACTATCAGCTTCATTGATCAAAAAATCAAATTCGGAAAATTGTTGGGGGACTTGCTGTTTAATTGGTTATACAAGACTTAATGTCTCATAGCATGAGAAGGTACCGAATCTACGACCAGATCTAGATCTACGAGTTAACGAAGATATCAAGAAGGTGCCGATTTTCGTCAGACTCCACAACTGCGGAATCACATGTAACATTTGGTCTTGATATAGATAAACTTTTGTGTACATGAGCGCACCTTGTCCAGATTTATTCGTAACGGTTGCACTGTGCTAAAGAACGAACTATTAGAGCTATAAATATGAGCATTATGGGGAGGACTGTCTTGCCATTTTCTTTCCATTACAGCGATTCCCATTACAAACATGTCTGTTCAGACAAGGAGAAAAGAACTAGTACATCTGCTCATGTTCCTACATTCTGAACTCCTTTAGAATGAAACTGGTTTGGCATACGACTTTAGAAAATATGATTATGATGTAGTTATTAGGGTGCAAATCAGTCATACAGGCGTATCTAGGTTGTGAGTTATAAATGCGTGAGTGTGCCGATGCTTACTGTTTCTTCTCCTGCAGGATTATCTAGATAATGGGAAAGAGTGATGTTCCTGACCTATCCTCTTAAGAGTAACAACGTACTAGGTTTGACTAATGACTAATGACTAATGGGATTTATAGATGGTATTTCACACCTGTGAATTCCATTTGATGCAAAAACTAACTTTTGTTGCTGTTTTATTAATTTTGTACCCTATATTCCCTTATATTTATCGTTCTGATTTGCCTTCCAGGCTGCTTGTATGTTCTGCCGATGCCGTAATGTACCAATGATTTGCGAACCTCAAAACAGAGCATACGAAGCTGTGAATTCGCTCTGCATAAAGTTCAGAGAAGTTCATCCCATAGCTGCACAAACTTTATTCTCTTCACTGAACTCATTCATAAGAGGTTCGACAGATTATCTCTGCAAATATTCTCACCAATAATGTCGCCGTTACAGAAACAGTTAATCGACGTCACAGCCGAGCTCTTTTTTGTTTCTGTCGCTGGCACTACTCACCACAGTGCTTCGACTCGTCTGGCCAGCATATCTCAAATTTGCCGCCGACTCATTTGAATAGTGCATTGCTTCTGAACAACTATCATAAAGGACTGTTCTATCCTGACCCGGCTTGCGTCACCATTTTGACGAACCATCCAGTACCAGCGTCTCCGTGTAGACCTATTGCGTCTACCGCTAATGGCCTACCTGGAACGGTGAGTTTGGTCTTGGAATCCCTTGCACTATCCCCTTTAATTTTACGCGCACTTATCTAACGTTCCGTAAAAAGTGTTAGTTTTAGAAAGTGGTGCCTTTAGGACCTCACTTTTAGGTGTGGAGAAACAAGAAATTACGTTTTTTAACCGAATTATTGTTCGAATCTCCTTGTTCCAGCAGCATGTGGTGCAGCGATGTGTTGTTTGCAATATCGTAGTGCCTAACGGAAGTTGTCGTGCAACAAGTTTTTGTGTAGACTACATGATTACCGTGCCAGTCCTTCCTCCTACGCTCAAGGAGCAATGGGCAAATCATATTTGTCGTTCTCTGACTGGTCCTTTGGCACAGGAAGTGCTTAATGCGGTGAGCATGTTTTGAGTTTACACTTCCCAATTGTTTGGAGTGAAAATTCTTGACTTATTTTTTGTTGAACATGTTTTCAGTTCCGTGTCACTCATTCACCTCGGCTCTGCATTCGCCATTTCAACCCACGTGCCGTGTTAATCAGCCCTTCAGGTGTCATTGCGAAGAACCCCTCTTCCATATCAGAACTACCTGTTTTGGATTTCCCATTATTCGCCATGTTGAATGCTGAATTCTCTCAAGCTTTCAACAAACTTCTCGATGTATGTACTATGAGTACCTTAGTTCGTAGTTCAAGTTTTTGTTTCATTTCCTCAATTTTAGGGCATGGAGAAAGGTCAAAATTCCAACACTGTTGCAATGATGCTAAAGATTGTTCAGGAGCTTGTCAAATGTAACGATGAGGTTTGTTCCTAAGAAACTGCCGTGGTCAGCTATCAATTGAGTAATTAATTTAACTCTTTTTATCAATAACTTGTAGAAATGTGCTCGCCCTCTGAACTCATGCAATGACGTGCTTGTCCATCGTTTTCATGAACTTCAACACAAATTCGTTTGTATGGAGTGCTTCAGCACTGTCGATGTCATCCGAACCGAGCAAGAGATGATAGAGCATTTTGTTTCGAAACACAGTCAAAGAAATCGTGAGTGTAATTTCTCAATCCTTCTAGATTTTGGATAGCTTCTTTCCGTAGTTAAATCTTAGAGGCAGCATACAACGAGTCTGATGTGGTGAAGAATCCGCTGGGAAAGATGGAGATGAGGTTGTAGATAGCGAATTTCGGAGTGGTTCCGCTCATCTCTCACAAGTAGTAGTAAAAAACGGTGTGGTAAAAACCGTAAAAGTAAAAATCGTTGTTTACGACGATTTCAGTTGCAACGCGCCACTCTTGTATGCGCGCACAAGCAATTGCGAAGATTTTTTTTACGAAGATGAAGGCAAGATGAGTGGAACCACCTCATATCCCGCCATCTACCACTTTATCTCTGGTTTATCCCGTGGATCGACTTACTGCGTCAAACTCGTGGTATGCTGCCTTTAAAGGCATCACCCCACGAACCTGGAGTGGTATGAATTTCAGGTGGAGTATTCGTATACGGGATCGTAGATTATGGAGAGGTGGGTGATTCCGTCCATTTCTTTTTAATTGCCGTAAAAAACGGCCTGGAAGATACGGCTTCGAGCATTCTGCCGCGCTCCAATCGAACTCCTTGTTGAAAATAGTGCGCCGGGACGCTCGAAGCCGTACCTTTCGGGCCGTTTTTTACGGCAGTTAAAAAGAAATGGACAGAATCATCCTTCTCTCAATAATCTATAATCCCGTATACGAATACTCCACCGGAAATCCGTACCACCCCAGATCCGTGGGGTGATGCCTTTAAACTTCAACCCCATACTGCGCGCATTGCAACAGCAAATGTTGACTTGCCTGCCTTTGTTTCTGAGCAATCTTTCGATGTTGGAGGGTTTTCCTCCTTTTTCTTAATTTTTCTCCTCTCCAGACATAGAACTACTGTATGATCAATTGTACAGTATGGTGTTATTCGAAGAAGATGAATCATGCAAGAAGAAAGAAAAACACTGTTCTTTAACCTCTTAGAGGTTTAGTAAATGTTGAATTATGAACAAAGAGCATACAGACGTAGGAGAACTGTTCATATAGTCTCTTTTTGAAGATTTAAGTGGATAAACAGTGAACAGTTTTTCTTAACCCAATTTAAGAGATTGCCTTACTTATCCTCGTATCAGAGAGCTTGAAGAGTTACAGTCTCCAAAAAAAAAAACTATTAGTCAGGAATATCCGCATCGAAACGATACCGAAAACAATATCTTACCGGGTGTCCTTAACTTTCAGTACACTATAAGCGCTATTGTTCTGTCAGAAGAATCCTAGTGAAGTCAGTTCCTGATCTTACGTTACATTACCTCCGAAGTAGTACTGATCTCATCATTCAAAGGCAGCATACCACGAAACCAACGATGTTAGAATCTCTCTAGGAATAGACCCGGCGGGCAGATTGCGACTATGCGCGTGATCACGCAAAACTATCAAGTATCTACAGTTAAACATTTTACTTTGCAGCTGGCAGTACCTCGATTCAAGTGGTTTATTCGTTGCACTGTCCGTTGAGAAACTGCAGTGCGGCGTTTCCTTCTGTGCAAACACTGCGGAAGCATATAAATCATGCTCATTCCGGGCAGTTCTCGTTCTCGTCTGAGTAAGGATTAATTTTTAATAGTGTAGTCATACATGTTTGTAATGACATTTTCAGTTTTTCGTAAGTTTATGATCACTATCACTTCTTAGGTTTATGATCATTATCACTTCTTTACAGTAATTGCGCAACACGGTTTTTCAATTCGGGGAAGATGGCTTTCCACAACGGTGTACACGAGAAGCACAGGTGTGCGGTGTTACTCTATATATTAAAAAATTGTATACGTTAATTCAGTGGACATTGTTCAACATAATATAATTGTTCAACATAATCTTGATCGTAATAATTTTTGATAGACTTTCATTTTACAGTAGTTCATTTTACCGATTCTCCAGTCGTTTTTCAGTGGGGTTTGTGGATGACAATCGACACTTTATCTTACATTCCTCTTCTGCCCATCGGTTTCAAATCTATAGGAGTGTATTCTCAGATAGAGTTCAATTGTTTTAACAAAACATCTTGTTTTTTTTCTCTTGTCTTCTTTGTAAACCAAAGAGAAAATATCGAAGTTTGATTCTACCGTTAGTTTTTCTTTCCTAAACGCCGTGATTCTACCGTTAGTTTTTCTTTCCTAAACGCCATATATGCTCTTCAAGTATAAATTTATCTACTAAGATTAGATAATTTAAAACTCAAGTCGTTCCTACTGAAAGCGGAAATCACTGTAACAAGTTGTTGTGCTTAAGACACCAAAGATTACTGTGCAGAGAAAGTAAATGATAGTAGTTAGATTCATTCCATGAAAAACTATGTGGTTTCTGATTCTTTGTTGTATTCGTTATTGCTATTTCAGTTGTGACGTCACATGTTGCTACTTATGCGGAGTCGCTGACCCATGGCAGCGTGAGGTCAATGGAGTCAAAGTCTCACACGAACTAGTGCATGCAATGAAACGATTTATTGCCTGTAAAACGTGCATGGCACCTATGGGACAAGACCCAACGGTGTGTTTTTCTACAACCGCGTTATCTCCATTAGTTATAGCTCCCCGCGCGTTTCCTTTGTGTTTGATATGTTCTACGTTGACGGTATAATCGAAAAAAATATGGTATCTTCTGGATATTACTTTTTCAGTACTAGGATTTGTTTGGAACAGTAGAGAAAACAGAATGTATGTATATATGTCAACTTCTTTCTGGAGATTTTTTACTATTGCTTCAGAAAACTTTAGTCTAGAAAATCAGTTTCAGTTCAGAATCGTTTGAGGTTTTACGAACGTGTAACTGGCCTGCGGGGCTAACCGATGTGTCAAGTCCGCGTTGTTATCCTCTCAGACAAGTCTGGCGCCAATTTATCATTCCTGGAGGGATGAAAGGCTTGGTGAGCACCAGGGCGGATTCGAACCTCCGAACGATCGTGTTGACAGCAGAACCTCTTGCCGACTGCGCTACACCCGCTTCTTATGAATTGAATTCCAGAGAGTTTGTGTTATGAGAAAAAAGACGATCGCTCTCATTTTTTTAAATCTCATCATTCTTCTGTGAAAAGGCGTTTCGTTCATGGTGAAGAACACCAATTCTGCTATATACTAGTTGCATCGATATATCCACCTTCCGAAAACACTCAAAAGCTAGCTGAAAGTATTGTGTACCCAACTTCTCCTATAGTCCCGTCAACCGTCCGCTTTGTCTCTTGCACGTTAGATTTGCATTCTATTTTTCATGCATTTGGCGCATTCTCTAGTTTCGTAAACCCCAAATACTTTAAGTTTCGGAATATAGCGTTCTTCGCTTTTTAGGGTGTGATGCTGATTGACCACTTCATGAGACAACATATGTTAGACCAACCGAAAAGAGTACGTCACTGCAAAGTGTGTCGACAGAACGTCGTTGAGCCTGGAATTGCAGAACATATTTTGGAACAGCATAGGGTACGTTTGAAATGAAACGACTGTCTGAGATAAACATATCTAATTACGACATTCAGCTGATTGCCTTCCGTGCTCGCTATGCTCCTCAGTCGAATATGGTGTCTGTAATGAACGGAAGTGAATTTTGTGTCTACCTTGGGATACCGCCGGAGCTCTGCAAACCTAATCCCCTGGCTGATTCATCTGAACTCGGTTAAATCTGTGAGGAAAGGAAGGCTATGAGTCTACTACATAATTGTTTCCTCTTTCTGTACATACTGCAGCGGGAACGGTTCTTCTTATGCCTTTATTTCGTGCTCTTGTTCCTGTTATCTTGTGTGATTTTCTGGAGATATTTAAGGTGGTTCAAATACTGGTATATACATTGCCTCGAATGCTAATCTTAGTGTTGCACAGTTTCTCATTTTACTTGTAAAAATTGTTAAAAATCGGGATAAAATCATATAATTTAAGTTTTCATTTATGTAGTGGTATTTCTCTTGCCGGTCTGTGTGTCCTTACTTGCACTTACAGGAGGTGCGATAGAATTCTTACTCTTTTGAACCCTTTTATTAAGAAGGAGCAGCATGCTTTGTTACGTTTTTATTTTCCATACATTTTCTTTCGATTCTTTTTTTGCTGTAACTGATCTCTAGCTTTCCTATTGCTCATGGTTGATGCGATGGAAATGAACATAACACTTAGGGTTGCAGTTACTTTTGATGTCTTCTGTCCGTTATTTTTTCATACAGAGTATTGAAGCTGTACTTCCATCAAAATCGGTACATACATCCGACCGCACACAGAAAACTAAAACAACATGATATGAATGTTCTTTTACTGCATCGTGAAGCACACTGGGCAATCTTGTGGCCACAACCGAATAACTGAGAAAAGCAGGCTTGAGAGAGCCTTGATGGCTCTGTAACATGTATAAAGGCGTGAATCCAACGTGTGCATGATTCAGAAGTTGATTTTCTAGGCTCTGACAAGGGTGATAATGCAAAGACGTTAGCTGTAAGTTAATAAAGTAAGATCAATACCAATTTTGGCTGCAGCTGAAGCAGATCAATCAAAAGCTACGTATTCAACACGCAAAGATTCAAGTGCAGTCGAGGATGGGCACTACTGAGATTCAGAAGCCTGTACATCTGTTGACATTCGATATAAATGCGAAGTATGTAGCACACGTTTAGAAACGTGAAGTTGTTGAATACAAAGTTTTCTGATGAGCCGCAAGGAAGAAATCACAAAAAGCTCTACTCAGAGCAACAGTATATCACATACATCAATCCAAGATTTCTAATACATTTTCCAGAAAACATGTCTGACACCACAGCTTTTTTGGTAGGACCAGAAAAAAAAGTTTAGCAATGTAAAGCTTCTTAGGCAATGTTATCGGTGACATCCTCTCTCTATAAAACGGTCACAAAGTTCTTGATGTGAAAAAGATAATTTACACGATCCGGGAAGAGAAGTAACAAAATTCCTTGGGCAATGTTAAATCAAACCCTTGGTTTGCTACGCCTAAAGGTTTCAGAATTGTAGGCTTACAGTAATATAATCAGCAAGGCCGCAGAAGTTGATCTGAGAATTGACCATTCAGTGAACTGCCACCTTAATTTATTTTCGGCGTGTCTTCGAGTACATAGCTTCTGCAGTTTTTCTTTTTCATACCAAATCACATTACTGATTAGCTTATTCGTGCTAATCGAATTTAATACAAAGAAAAAAACCGAACAATCAACTATGGTATTACAGAGAACACTCGCATGGTTATGCTGTTCAGTTAGTTCATGTAATAAGATCAACCAATTTGCATTACATATTTGCAAATGATTACGGGCTAAAATGGGGCTAAAGTAAGCATACAGAAAGAAATTTTAAAAAGTCTGGAAATAAACTATTTTTAAAATCGATTCTTCTCTCACGGCCACATTTCCAAACCTCTGGTAACGAAAAGGCGATAGGAATGTAAGAACAGAAGAACAGAGAGCTATGTGCTTGAACTGTGGGACGCTTAGAATTTACTCATCGTCATCAGTGGATATTCAGTGAACCGCTCGAATCCGAACAATTCAAACAGGGACTTCATAAAGATTAAGTTGGTTTTTGAAACAAGAGTAAAGAGGTCATTTTTACTTGCAACGATATCTAACACAAATCAGGCGAATGAAATAACCTAGCCGTAACTGACTTTGATATGCGTGAAACGGCACTACTTCCCGATACCCCCAGTATTCTCACTTCATTACAGCTATGTGTAAGTCTGACGACAATTCTACTAGAATACTACTAGTACAATACTACCAGGTTGGGTGACATCTTGTAAAATGGTAAGGATATCGAAGGAACACTCGGAATTGTGTCCACCGTGTTGCGCACTTGGTTGCTAAGCAGCAGGGAAAGCAAGTCGCAGACCGCATTGCTGGATGCTGAAACTCGTTGCAGTTATATTCAACTCTATTATCTGCCTATTCTTCGTATATGTCAGAGGAGAAGCGTCGTTCTCGCAGCAAGGAAAAACAGACGGGAATCCCTTTGTCAAAATCTAAACTGTAAGCGTTTTAGAATTGTTCACGAACCTTACGGCACGTTTTTTTTTCGCATAGCTCTTATGACATAGTAGATGGAACATTTGGGTTTTCTTCTCAATCTTACGGAATTCCTTATCCTTGATAAACTATTCGTTAGCATCTTGCCTCTCCTTTGATAACTATCCATTTCCCGCATCACTTACAGTGTTTACTTCGGTGTTGAACACATTGTGTTGGCGTGTCGCGTCACGTCCTCGCCAAGGGTGTAGCTGGCAGGACGGTTTATTTATAGCACAACCGCGTCTATAAACGCCTTGAAGCTCCTTTTCTCTTGTTTTTTTTTCGTGTTTTATTTGTCGTTTTTTGTTACAACAATACATAGAGGGAACTACATACCCTTGATCGTAGTCTGGGATCCAGTTTTGTTAGTGTTATCGTTCGTTTTGCTGCAAAGGCGCCTCCAATACTTTACTTCAAAAGGAGTGGATTTTACCTCTATATTTTCGTGTAACGGTGGCTAGCGTTCATCATGGTGGTCGATGATTGACAACTACGAAGAACGCTAATCATGATCGATGATGAGAAAAAATTAGGCTAATTAGGATAAGAAATACCTAAGAATTAGGTTCTCTGAGGAGACGATCAGACAACACAAGAAACTGTTAATCTGCTAAAGGAGGATCTTGCTACTACCACTTCATCTTATCTCTGCAATATTCCATGAAAAAGGGCGAAAAACTATTTTGGAGTGGAGCGTTTCCACTAGATGTCTTTTGTGAGTCTCACCTGGAGATGTAATCAGATCACATCGGGTCGTACTATACTGAAATTTCAAGGTGAAATTACGAGAACCAAAGTCGAAAAAGATCGTGGTCAGTCAGCCCAAACGATCGACAAGTATGGATTAACTGCCAAGAGGGTTTGCTGTGTGTTTGGTGGGATTGGAAGGAAATTACCACTACGAGCACCTCGTAAACAATACCAAACAGACAATTCAGACCTGTACTCTCAAAAACTGACCAGGTTGAAGCAAATGATCGAAGCAGCCAGAATTGGTCAATAGGAAAGGTGTTGTGTTCCACCAAGATAACGCCGAGTTACAAACATCTGTAACGATTCGTCAGAAGCTCCGAGAGCCTAGATGGGTGGTTCTATCCCACCTGCCGTGCAGTCAAGACCTGGCACCAAGCGGCCAGCACCTTTTCAAACATTTGCGAAATTTTCTTGATGGTACAAAACTGGCCTCTAGAGAGGCCTGTGAACATGAGGTGGTCAAGGTCTTTGCCAGTGAGGACGAGGACTTCTTCAGGACTTCCATGAAATTGCCATCAAACTGCACAGAAGTTACTAAACAAAACGGCGCATATTTGAGCTGAATCGGTTAGTGCTAACTGTGTTAATCTCATCTTCGAAATAAAGCAAAAAACGCTCAAAACTTTTTGCTTCACCTAGTATTAAAAACGGAGAAAAAAAAGCTCCGAGGAGCTCATCGGCGCCATCTTGCCGTCGATTAATGGTCAAATTGATCGGAGTTGCGAGCCAATGGTCGCCTCCATCGAAAACGTGACGCGTCACACTGATACCACCCTTTTGACGTGAACTGTACATACTTTTACTTCCATCTTACTTTTTATTTTACTTTTATTTTATTTTGGTCCAAGACACATTTTCTAAATCTTTTCTTTTATTTTCTATTTCTCTCCTCCAAACTACTATTTTCCTAATCCATTTTCTTATTCTCTTCTCATATTTGCTCATAAAGGAAAGTTTTGGAAATAAACGCAAAAGTGAAGCGGAAGTATGAGACCACCTTCTTCTTGAACTGAACAGAATTATTTCTAGCAACAATAGGGAATTCTCTTAGTATTCTAATCGAACATCCACACGCGCAAAACAATGTCTATTCTGTGGTGCCAATCGGTTCCTCTGTAAGCGAACTCAAGCAGAGCCTTACAATAACTATATGGTGTTTGAAATCAGGTTCTACTGCGATTTGGGTTTGCAAAGATTTCGAGGCTTTGCGTCATTAAATTGTAAAAAAAAATGTTTCATTTATCTCTCTCCGCGGCCATGAGCGATGCGCTTCACGAAGGAGGTGATCTGATTCACTATTTGCGCCAGCACAGTTTCAAATTTGTGTGCCAAAATCACACGCCGACGGATTATTCTCTCGCAAACCGGAATCTTTGGGAATCACCAAAATCAAATTTTGGAAATAGCAGTTGAACGAAAGTGGACCGTTGATTTCAAATGTACTTCCAGAATTCAGTTTTGTCAAATGTATGATCTGAAAATAGGCAAAGTTTTGCAAAACGAATAGTTCGCCGAGAAGTTTTCTGAATAAGATCTCAACAGCTAAGAATGTACACTTTTTATAAACCTTCAACCTCACAACTTTCATTTTCAGTGAAAATGGAAATGTCGAATACAATTATGGTGCGAGCTACAGAAATCTAAACGATCCTCTGATTACGAATATGTTTAACATTTTGTTCAACATCGGAAGCAAGCGCAAATCCTGGGAACGCCTTTTAGGTTCCGCGCATGTGTCTCCGCAGTGTAGCATGTGGTAGAATTGCGAAGTTGTGAAAGTAATTAAAGGCAGCGTATCACGGAAGCGGAACCGACGAAATGATTTCTCCGTGGGTAAATATTGTAGAATTCAGGGTGTAGATTACGAGAGCGAGAATGTAAAACCTTTGAATAGGCTGCGGAGGGAGCTGGAGCATGTACAAGGGTGGCAGTTTCTAACGTACCTCTTAAGGGCAGCTGTTTCCCTCGCTGTTTTTCACGATAATTAGGAGCAATTAGGGGGATGGAGGGGAGGGGGAAGGACGCTCGTACCCGTAATCTACACTTCGAACTCTAACTCCACTTTATATTTGCCCACAAAGAAACTAATATCGTCAGTTTCCCAATACGCTGCCTTCAACGAATGTCATCGAAACTTCACCGATTTTCAGGCCAAAACTAAATGCTATATTTGAAATCGCCGGCTCACTTGCTTTTGACTACTATTTTATGTTTTTAGGCACGAGTTAGTATCAATGTTGCAGTAGACGTAATTCTAACCATCCACGAGTGTTCTTTCTTTCGCACAGTTTTCTTCCAGACCCAAGGCTGAAAAGCGCTCTCGTGATGTTTCTAACAGTAAGACAATGGAGAGTTCTAGAAGCAAGTCGAAAACGTGAGTATTAAATATCTAATGTCCTAGTCACGACATTTTCATTGCTTTTCGAGACATGTCTATATATGAAACTGCTAACAATTCAGATCGACCATAACCCCAACAGACTCGAAGAAACATGTAGAAAAGAAGTCAAAGCCTGCAGACGACAAAGCCCCAAAAAAACATCACAAGGTAGTCGTAAAACATAGCTTAAATATCTCACTCATATATCCCAGATCTCGAAATCTGCCAAGATGCTAGTCTTGTTTTTTTTTCCTACTCAGATTTCTACTTCAAAATAAACGTTCCCTTCTGATGCTCCATCTTCACTTCAGACAAGCAAATCACTGTCTTCGGAAACAGAGAAGCATAATCGCAAATCCGAGATGAAAGAAACGAAGATCGAGACTCGGATTTCCGCACCTAAAACTGAAAAGGAGCAGAATTTTGATGACGAGTATAACTACGAATTCGATTACGAGGTAATCTTTGCTAACAGCTCACCATTTCCTTCATTGGCTGGCATATTATACAGGAACGAATACAAATAGGAAAGTAACGTTTTAAAGTTTTATAGTTTTAAAGGAAAGTTTTAAAATAAAATTAGAGTGCTTGATGCGCATGGTTTCAACTGAAAATATACATTATTTGAGTGTAAAATATCAAATTCACGAACAATGACGGCGAAAACATGGTTTCTTTGTTTCTTAATTAAGCTTCATTCATATGGTTACACCACATGGTAAACCCTCAAAAAATCTAGTCCACTGAACCACCCACACTTCTTTATTTTGAATGAATATAAAAGAATAAACTGGACAAAGTGTTTGTTGTTAATTGGTCTGTTTGGGATGCGCCACTACGTTCACTTCAATTCATAACCGCATGAGGTTTATGGACGTATTTCTAGCCAATACGGTGACTTGCAGGACTAACCGATGTATCAGTGTTTTCATCCTCCCTGAGAAGTTTGGCACTACACTTATCGACCACGGCGGATGTAGAGCTTGGTTTACACTGGGGCGGTTTCGAAGCATCGATCGATCGCACACCTCTTACCGACTGAGCTACACTCGCACCTGAATGAAAATAACTGCTCCAGGATATACCATCAATTGTTCAGAAGTTCCAAAAGGTTAATAAAGGTAGTTCCAAAAGAAGAAAACACTAGTTGGAAGCGCACGAGAGCGGCTGTGAGTCACTGGATGAATGTACCTCAGGAAATTTCCGAGGAATCGATGAACTATGCTGTCCAGACTAACATCCATTTTCTATTCTTATTCGATTCCTTGCAGGACGATTTCGAAAGCGACGAGGATCCCGACGACAGCAGACCATCCGTTTTCGAAGAGAAAAAACCCGTCGAGAATGGCGTTGTTTCGCCTGTTCCGAGCGTAGAAGATTTGCATGCACTCTCAAAGTCGCGGACACCTCCATCGCAGGAGGTTCCTCTCAAAAGTGAGGTTAGAAAAGAACTACTAGTTCAAACCACGCATACAGTATTCTGATTGTGCTTCTTTCTAGTTTTGATGATTTTTAGAATGAAGACACGTTGATCATTAGCGAGAAAGTTGCGGGCGACACTCCACTTTTGCAAAGGCTTGCGAGTCGCCGAAGTGGACGTCCTCCAGATCAAGCGCCTCAGCATCCTGCAAAAACCCCGAACAAGGTGTGCAGTTTTTTCACTGTTGCTTGGTGATTTACTACTATGACATAGTACTTTCTGCCTTAGAATTTAGTTATTAAAAATTAAATTAAAGTTATCAAAATAAGTTATTATGGAAATTATAGAATTTTCTTAGTTTTGGAGAGAATTTTATTATTTTTAGAGTAGCGGTTAGCATCGATAGAATACTAGAATAATAAAATATCGTATAGAACCACTCGTCGCTGCAGTTTGCGATGGTCACACCTCGATCTCAACCGCTAGCTCTACCGCACCGCTTCGTGCGTAGCCATTGAAGCAATTGCACCGAGCTTCACGACTTCTGGACACAAGTATAGCTGGACATAGGTGGATTCAGGAGATAGACTCTCCGTTTCTGCTGTACTAGGATCGGGTCATGATACTATAACATCCCGCACGTCGGTAGGACCAAAACACTGCAAACAAGAGACTGGGGAGTACGAGAGAGGCCGTTCGGAGTCATCTCCAACAACAAAGCTCCATGTCCACTCCGGGAAGACATTCTCCAAAATTCATGGAACAAGCAAAACAGTAATATGAAAGAAACTCTTGATTCCAGAGAAAGTCTGATAGGCTAGCGGCAGGAAGGACGGAGATACAAGAGTCATCTAGGGTACCGAAACGGAAAAGGACTAGGATCACGATCTGTACTTACAACGCACCTACCCTTGGATCGGATGCGGCCATTGAAGATCTGATGATGCAAGCTAGCATGATTGGGTACGACGTCATCGTACTTACTGAGACGTGACGACGCCGCCCACTGAATGCAGTATATGACGCTGGAGGACTGTTCTTAGGAAAATGCGATAGTAGAGGAGTTGGTGTTCTTGTCAACACGAGTATGGCAGTGAACATAGACTTTTTCGAACGACAAGTGAAGTGAATGGAGCGAAGAGGGATTTTATCATAACGACTAAGACCATCCATAGGAAATCGCAATTCCAGAAAAATTTTCTTCCTCTCTAGGCTGAACGTAGAAGTCACCAGATGAAGGCTATCATGGTGAAATTGACCACATCATCGTCAGTAAAAGGTTCTGCTTGACGGATGTCGCTGTTGTACCAAAGTTTCATACGGGACCAAACCATCACCTTTTTTGAGGGAGATTTTCTTTTCACACAGAGAAAACGAAAGCTTGGAAGTTCACAAACTCTCAGAACCATCATCTATTGGGACCTCTTCGTTTTGCTTATTGGTTTTTAGGAAGATGTCGCTAAGAACAGCATCGCTGACGAATATTATCGGCTTGTAGAACATCTTCATCTTCACGATCATACAAGGAAAGCGATCAATTTCAAAACCACCAAGAAACGCCTATCTAAAAAAAAATCCTGGATTAGTGTGGAGCTGAACGAGCTGCAAGCAACCATGAACTCACGTCCGAGCTTGCGAGGCATTGCTGAGAAGCGATAAAGGAGGACGTCGAAGAGCAGCAGCAGAGGTGGGTAAGAGCATTCGCTACGCCCACGGGAACTTTCCCAATCGTAAATCAAAATTGAGTGCTCTGAACCCATATGGAACAGTTACAGCATCGAGAAGAATGGTGGAGAAGGTCATTCAGACTTCTACTCAAACCTCTTCCACAGCCACGTCCACTTGCCTTCTCATAATCTGAGGGATGATGGACTTGTCATTCCAAAGGTCGTCCCTTCCAAAGTCCTACATGCCATCATGTCGGTGAAGGATCGTTCTTCATCTGGTCCTCAGAAAATTAAGTCTTAACATCTTGAGAGCCTTCCGCCAGTCCTCATCAACACACTGACTCTCATTACCCGTTATTTGTCGGAATGCGAGGTTTTTAAGCAATGGAGAACCAGAAAAACCGTGCTGTCGTACAAGATTAGAACGCGATGCGAGAATTGCAGTGGGATAACATGGGAATGAAACTTGACAGCCGGCATTTCGATTCACCGATAACATCGTTGCGATAACATAAACCATCAATTAGGCCTAACGAATGTTGGTCGAATTTGATGGAACATGTAGAAAGATCAGTCTCCACCTGAATCTTCTCCGTTAGCGAGGAGAGGTATCGAGTAGCTTGGGGAGGATATAAGAGCATCGAGGATGTAGTGAAGAGGGCTAAGACGATCCGGCTCCGTGTTCATCTATTCAACACCACCCCGTTTTTCCTGCTTTGATCTACACTTTAGAAACCTGGGGGTATTGCAAGCAGGAAACTGCGATCAGCGTCATAGGACGCGCAATTGAAAGGATAACGCAAGGAGTAGCCCGCTTTACACAAATCAAAGAAGGGATTTGAAGTTCACTCCTACGTCATCGATCAAAGATTAGAAACGCTGTCGCATATGCCGAGAAGTGTAAAATGAAGTGGGCCAGACACGTTTCAACGACCACCGTTAGACCAGAGCCGTGACCGACTAGATGCTACGCGAAATCAAAAAATGCGATGGTCGTCGAGTCCTTTGCGAGCAGAGGAGGCACTGGGCAACCCTTGCACGCGATAGGGACGAATGAAAGAATTACTGAGATCCGCTCGAGTAGATTGATGAATAACGGGAGCACAAGTGATACCAGTTATATCTCTATCAATACACGATATTTTAGAAAAATAATTACTACATATCTTGGAAGAACGACTGACTCAATTTTTGATTACGAAAGGATGTTTATAATTTGCAGCAACAGCCCCGGATAGCATCTGCTGAGCGACGAATCAACTTTTCAGCTGCTTCAGCGGTAAACCACAGTGCACTCGTTCAAGCAGATGAGCGGTATCGAAAGCTCAGAGAACTTATTGGTGAGTAAATTTAGAAAGACTCATTGAGAATATGCTTTTCCATATTGTTTCCGTTCTGATTTCTTTGATACCGTTATTTATGTTCACTTCAAAAAAGTGACGGTCAAGTTGCACTACATAGATGTGGAAGAAATCAGAAGACACACAGTACGGGCGGTGCAGAACACGTTGTACCAGAGTAACGTTACGTCCCCGGTGGACGGGCGCTGACTTTTTCCATAGAACACGACAGAAACCTCAGAGCTCTTCTTTTTTGTTTTTTTTACTTTAACTTTTCATTCTTTTTTTGTAAGATTATATAATCGTGACAGCGATCACCTCACGAGATCCTGTCACCTCGTCTGGCCATTCTTCGCCTCCGTCCTCTGCGCCAAAAATCCATCAGTATCATCAACTGCTATTCACCAACATCAGCAGCTGATGATTCCGAATTGGACGCGTTTTACGAGGAGCTGGAGGAAGTAGTCCGCAACGAGAAGTCCTTTTTCAAATTCGTTGTCGGAGACTTCAATGCAAAACTAGGAAAGGCCACAGAAGAGGATTACAGGATTGGAAGATTTGGACTTGGGGACCGGAATGAAAACGGCAATCGTCTCACCGGGCTGTTGTCCGCCGCTCCTCTCTTTCATGGGAACTCTCTTTTCATCAAAAAAGATCATCGTCGGTGGACATGGGAATCGCCCAATGGCGCGACTCTTACGGAGATCGACCACATACTCACCAACCGGAGGTGGTGTCTACTTGACATCTCAGCAGTACCATCCTTTTGTAGTGGGTCTGATCACCGTCTCCTTCGTGCGAAAATACGACTTAGCTACACGATGGAAAAGAACATCTGCTATCGGCAACGAAGGAGAAAAGAAGTCGTCTACGACGATTGCGTACTCGAGGACTCCTTGTCCCACGGTGACTGGCACATTGAGGAGGACCCAAACGTGGACTACGAGATGCTGCTCAGAGGATTACGAGCCTGTGCTGAACGTGCCTCGAAGCCGCGCACGACAAACTTGGATTGAATTTCGAAGACCACCAAGGAATTGTTGGGAAGAAGAAGGGCTTTGAGGCTTGATCCGAATGCATCGCACATTGAGCGGTTAGTAGCAAACACTAGCTGCGGAAAAGCGTTGCAGGAGGATCTTTTGAAGTATTTGCAGAAGAAGATTCTAGAAGCAGCACAAAGAAGAACGAGTCTAAAGAAGTGCCGCAGGGATCTCTGCGAATATAATATTCCTCTAGCAACCTTGCGAAGACGGGACTCGCACGACTTCTCGTTGTGAGATGGAAATCATTACGGAGAGGTTCTACTCGAACCTTTTCCGTTCATCAACTCCTGTGTCAAGCCCAATCATCCCCACTGGCGAAGCTCCACCACGGATTCTCCCTTCGGAAGTATGAGTCGCTATCAAGAGCATGAAACCTGGCACAGCCCCCGGACCTGATTTTATATCAGCAGACTTTCATCGAGTTGGTGGCCATCCACTTCATGTAATCTCAGCGGCGCACATTACGTCCTACGTTCAGAAAGAAAAGATCCCAGACCGGTGGAAGAACTTGCGAACCGTTCTTATCCATAAGAAAGGTGACCGAGAGGACCTTCGGAACTACCGTCCGATATGCTTGCTGAGTGTGTTATACAAAGTATTCACCAAGATCATCCTCACACGCATATCTAGGACGCTGGATGAAGCCCAGCCTCAAGAACAAGCTGGATTCCGCCAGGGGTTCAGCTGCTTGGACCACATCCAGACCGTGTCGAGGGTCATAGAGGTTTGCCGGGAATACCGCCTGCCCCTTGTTCTAACCTTCGTCGACTATGAGAAAGCCTTTGACAGCGTAGAAACGAATGCAATACTGTCAGCGCTGATCGATCAAGGTGTAGACGCGTCATATGTGACGACATTAGCCAATTGTTAAGAACGATGCACGACTAGGATACAGCTTTTCCACCGCCCTCTCATCATACCCATTGGAAAGGGGGTACGACAAGGCGATACTATATCGCCGAAGCTGTTCACGGCTGCATTGCGATGGCTAATGGGATCACTTTCGTAGGAGGAAAGGGGTATACGTATTGATGGGAGGTTCTTCTCCAACCTTCGTTTTGGCGTCGACATCGTTCTCTTTTCGAGCAGTACCAATGAAGCAGAAACGATGCTCAACGAATTGAACGAAGCAGGGAAGAGAATAGGACTACGAATAAACAGAAAGAAGACACAGTTCATGAAGAACGCCCACTGCGAGGACGGAGGAGTACAACTTGAAGGCTCCCAAATCGTGGAAACTCCGTCATACGTATACCTCGGACGTTCTATGAACATGGAAAACGACTTGAAGGAAGAACTGAATAGAAGAATGAGAGCAGCATGGGCAGCATTCGCAGCCGTCAGGGACCAACTGACGGACCAAGATCTTCGTGCCCATCTGTTCGACTCGACAGTCCTTCCATCGCTCTGTTACGCAGCGGAGACGTGGGCAGACACCGCGGCCACGTCTAGGAAGCTACTTACTACCCACAGAGCCCTCGAGAGATGTCTCCTGAAGTTTAACCGACGCACACAACACCTAGCCGGTCTTCGTAGCTCCGACTTAAGAGGGATGTCCTGTCTTCGCGACCCAGCGGAATATGTATCGAAAGCAAAACATAGATGGGCCGGTCACATCATGAGAAGAATCGACGATAGATGGACTAAAAGAACGCTAGAGTGGATCCCAAGGGACGCTAAACGCCCCCCGAGGGAGACCGCCAACGAGATGGGGTGACGCGTTCGCTACACGGATGGACCAGCTGAGAGCTCAGCTGGATACGGCTCAAGGACCTCGTCAACGTCACTTACGAAGCTTGAGAACATCTTGGATGACAATGGCGAGGGAAACGAGTGGAAGAGATGCTGGGGCCCGCAAGTCCAGTGAAGACGGGCCATCTAAGTACCTAAGTAAGTAAGTATATAATCGAGATCACGAGTGTAGTTGCGGTACATTTGCGTACGCGGTCTGAACGTTGTAGTGGGGGGGCACCAGCCGGAACCGTGTTGGAACCCGCGTAAACTGCAGTGATGGGTGGTGTCAGCAAGGGTTTCACCACGCTTCTGGCCATTACGCCCCACCGAAGCTCCTCAAGAGAACCCACGTACGCAATTGCGTACGTGCTTCATGTCGTTCTGACCCTACTACATGAGTGGGGTTACCAAGTTCTCCTATTAGTCTTGTAGTTTGCTTTGCTCCTAGAACGCCTGTGTAGTTTGTAAAACTTGAAATTCTCCTAATTTCTCTCCTAATCATACACGATTGGCGTTTTCCATAGTCATTATGATTGGAAAATCCTTTTTCGCTTGTTGTACAAATTCTTCAATGAAAACAGAGTTTGGGAAGGGAGTCACTCAAGACTTCAGTCGAACAGCTAATTAGAGCACAAAATCGTTATTAACTGCCAAATGTGCATTGCGGATGATCATTCTTTGTGGCTCTTTTCGGTCATTTTCTCGTTAAAACTACTACATGAGATGACTCAGCACTTCGCTCCCAAAAAATCTGTTTGGAGACTTAAAGGCATCACCCCAGGAATCTAGGGTGCTACTGGTTTCAGGCAGGTAATGATTACACGAGGTCGTAGATTGTGGGGAAGAGGGTGGTTCCGTTCACCTCTCCCTGTATCAGTGTAAACAGAAGACCGGAACGCTGTTTCTCACGACGGCTTCTGTTGCAATGCGCAACTGTTGCGCCCCGCTCCTCCTGCGATTCGTCCGAATGGGTTTTCGACGAATCGCAGGGCGCAAAGAAGCAGGTGCGGTGGAGTGCAGCGGTTGGAATCGAGGTGGAACCATGGCGAACTGCAGAGACTGCAGATGGGTGGCGGTAGCGAGGATTCTTACACGATTCCAACAGCCATGCTCAACTGTCCGTGCTTCATGTCGTTTTGACCCAACTGTGTCGGGATTAGGACCAATTCTCCCCCAATTGAAATGAACTTTTTGAATATGGGTTTTGGAAAACTTAGATCATTCTTTCGTCAAAGAAAGCCTTGTACATACCACTTTGTCTTTGTTCATTTAGGAGAAAGTGATGACTGTTAATAACATTAGATGGCGATCTCAATTGCAAAATAAAAACGGAGGAGTCGAGTTTTTACCGTAACAGGTTGTAGTGTAAGTGATGGAAATTGTGTGACGTTACAATACATAATAAGATGCATAAAGGATAAAGTACCTTGTAGGGATGCGCCGACGTGTTCAGTTCAATTCAGAAAAGTTTAAGAGTTTACGAGCGCGTGTCTAGCCTATACAATGACTGCCGGGAGCTAGCGGATAAATTAAATCAGTATTTTTTTATCCTCCCTGACAGACCAATTTATCGACACAAGCTGGAAGAAATGTTTGGTTGGCACTAGGGAGGGGTCTGAACCAAGGATTGATCGTACAGTCACTCTTATCAACTGCGCTAAAGCCGCCCCCAAATACGCAATACGTGTAGTAAATATGTGAAAGTATGACCGTCTATATGCAAGTGTCGCTTACATTCATCTCATCGATTTGAAACGCATTGGTCCGACAAATACTCACAAGTGGCACAATTGTATAGTAGGCGCGAACGCGAAGTGGATCTGGGTTGAGCAACACCAGAACACACCACTACGATTTATTATGGCGAACTAATCTTTATTGTCTATGCTTCGTAAGAGCTGAAGTATCTTTTTCAGTTCTTGAACCTATGCTGTACACTATCGTAGACCAACCTCCAATCAAAGATTATGACTACTACATGGAATTGTTTGGGCAATCAGGAAAAAGCCAGGTTGGTGTTTTCTTTTTTGCTGAAAAGAAGAATGAACTGTTTGTGTTCTTGGACTTTCTGGAAAATTTTATACAGACATCAACTACACAAAAATTATGCACACTACTTCGCTTTGCGGCTAGGTGAGGGAATTACTGTTGCTACTTTAGTCATCGGCGCAAACTGGTGACGACAATCTGAACGAGGGGACTCAAACGGAAGACTGTTTTGACGAGACGAAATGGACTCAATATCCGGCCCACGTGAGCAAAATTCAAATAAACTCATTCCAATTCTTTCTACTGTCGCATCGAAGTTGCATTTTCTGGCCAGGACGACTTTGGATGGGGTGCAGAGCGAAGTGCTACTGTAGACTTCAATACCAGAGAAGATGAAGCAATGATGATGTTTCGCGAAAATCACCTCCAAAACCCACGGTTGAAACAATTCGTGGAGTCAGCTGGGCAAGTCAGTTCTGCTATTTTCTTAATTATTTAATTATTCCAGGCGAAAAGCTCACTGGTAGATACGTATGTGATTCATTAAGGTCATCATTGATCTGATTTCTGCCAGGCACAAATCTACAACTGGCATTATTCTGCAGCACAAGAGCACGCTCCCTTTTAGCTCAGGATTCAACTCGTTCGAACTGGGACCTATCGCTCAATGTCAGTTGGTTAAAAACTGCAATTTAGTATGAGAAACATGATCACCTAAAACCGTCGTAGGGGTATGTTCTTTTGACCTGAAGACGGATTTGTATGGTCATTTCGACTCACTCAAAACCCAGAAAGGTGAAATAGAAGGTGGCTTGTCCAGACAAAAGTTTTATCTGCCTAGTAAGAGGGGTTCTAAGTCAACTTTGGGTTCCCTAAATGGAAATCTGAAAAGCACATATATATTCGCAACCATGTGTACTGGAACAAGCGTGTCGCATCTCGCACCCATTTTCTGTTAATCTCTGCCCCCCCGTAATCGCGCTCACCCGTTTGATCACTTTCTGCGGTAGGCATGAACACTTGATACTTCACGCTTGTGAATGAGGTTCTTCAAAAAAATTTCTTGGCAGAAACGAAGCGCACCCAATTTTAACAGTAGCTTATACTAAAGGCGGCATATCACGAAACGGACCATTTTAGGATCTCTGTGGCCGAACATAGAGTTTGGCTTGTAGGTCACGAGTAACAGTTTGAGCCCGCTCAAGTCCCCGTGATCTTCTTGAAAAACGGCGTGGGAAAATGCGTCCACTCTTACGAGGTACGTTAGAACGCTCCGGCCCCTACACACGGGTCATGTTCACCATGAAGCGGTCGACAAGTCATGGGGTTTTCTCAGCAGCCCATTCAAGTAAAACCAATGAATAGACTGCTGATGGAACCAAAGCGTTTACAGGAGCAGCGCGTTCTAATGCATCTCACAGGAACTAAGGCGGTTATTACGCCGTGGATTGCAGGGGATCGAACGTGACCACACTCATGCTCGTTAACGTTTCAACCCGAGCCTTACATCCTCCCATACAGACCTCAATATCGTCAGTTTTGTGATTAGGTGCTCTTAGCCACTGAAAACGGAACTAAATAAACTCCCCAATCGAGATTCTTCCTTTCCGATGGAGGTGGGAGAGGTTATGTTGCTGGCGAAATATATATATATATATATTTATATATAAAATCATCATATATATGCCTGTCATTCATGAAATGAGACCAGTGCAACCAACCACTTAGTCCTGCGCTATACCTGACTTTGTCATGTTCCAAAGCGATCCGGCAACGCTGTGCACCTTATCGTTATTCTTTGCTATTATTTCTGTTTTAGTTATCTTCGAAGGAAAATCTCCTATTATTACGCATATTTTTATTTAACTGTTTTTTTCTTGCTGCTTGGAACATCCTTTTCAGTCCTTTGCCCAAATGTAGTCGAAATGACTCGACGCCTAGCGCAGCTGTTTAAACGGTTGCACTCGAAGTGGTGTGGTAGTACCTTCATCTCAGTCCGTCTGAAGCTGCCACAGGTTCCACATGGGGGGCGACCGCCCACGCAATCACACTACACGTTCAAGTAGTTTTGCCCCGACTGTATGTTGAGATAGTGCAGTCGTTAACGTTGAAGTAGGTAAAGCTAGTTAACGGCGCTTCCAAAGTAACAGCCACAAGGGAATCGTCAACGAAAGTTTGATCTCAGATTATTTAGTTCGGGGATCAGACCAACATATCGAATTTGGTCATGCATTGGTCTCCTGTTCTGAAATATTGTCTCTGGAATGAAACGGATCATTGAGAGCTACATATTTTCAGCTAGTAAAGTCGTATCGATTGCATTAAGTTCTAAGGCGCCAGATGTTCTCCTCATCGGCTTCTTCATCAAAGAATCGCCTGCAGAAGACCTTTTGAACCGTACACTACTCGTGGAATTCTACTTAGAAAATGAACAACCTCCTAAGAGGTACGCAAGTGTCGTGATGTATGGTGATGTGAACCGTTTCACGTCACTTTAGCTGCTGAACTATTTTAGACTGTTCTTATCCGAAGGAGAGATCACATGCACTAGTTACACTCCTGATGGCACATCGCTGATTGCAGGAGTGGTGAGGTTTTTTTGCGGTTTGTTTGCAATCAGTGGGAATATTCAATTATTCCAGAGTATGATTGTAACATCTGAAGTGCTTCTAATTAATCAGGCTTAAGCGCACGTTGATTTTCCCAACAGGCGTACTTTTCCGCTTGTGTCATTCCAAATTTCACAAAAAACACTATGAGTCCCGAAGAACACTGTCTCAAGCACTTCGCAGAGCAAGCCTCCTCCTATAAAACCTGTCCAAGGTGTTTCTGAAAGTGAATTTATTGACATCATTACTAAATCAAACAATATTTGCGCATTCTGGGCATTTTTGGTTCCTAAATGTTGCAAATTCACCTGTAAACTGTCAGGAACACTGTAATATTGATTGCAATATTAAACTGCTCTTTTTTTGTGTAGTTCTAAGTTCACTTATCTTCCGCAAAGATTTGATCCACTGAGGCACGAAACCCGTGACGTTCTACTTCTATTTTACCTGTGGGCATTCCTTCTTTATGATTGCGTAGTTTCGCGTGAGAGATGAGTGGAGACGGATGGGAGGAGGATCGTTCTCGAGAGGGTCCCTGTCCCATCACCGTGACCTTCGAACTGACCCACTGATGACATTGGCGCTTTTAATTTCCGAGGAATTTGGGACCAGAGCGTTATTTTTGATCTCACTCATAATATGTTAGTATTGTCCCCATCGTCAGGATCTGTGTGTCAGCCTTTTCCCTTCTTTTTCTGTAGGTAGTTTTTATTGTTTTCTTGTGTCTTTTCTGTGAATAAAACCACATGATTACCCTTACTGTCCCCTACGACATATGTACATCGCGTAGGTCCCTTTGCATTTTTTGCAAACCGAGAAATAAAACTGATTTATTTAAATGCTGCTTTGGGAAAGTTTTCAGTGTTGGGTTCTGTTGGTATATAGGATTCTAGACCTCGATTGGCAGTAACCAACGAAGAAGCTAAATTTAACTCCAGGATTAGTGGCCTTAGAAATACCTAAGGCACAGCTTTAAATCAAACGAGACCGGAAGTCGCTCTTCACTTAAAGGCAGCGTACCACGATTTTGGCATAGTGTGGTGCAAGCCTGGAGTTCGGGTTGTAGATTACAGAAGCCATCGTGGTTCCGTTCATGTTCCCCTCATCGTCGTACTTTTTTTTTTTTTTTTATTTTTTTTTTTTTTTTTTTTTTTTTTTAAAAAAAAATTTTTTTTAAATTTTTTTTTTTTTTTTTTTTTTTTTTTTTTAAAAAAAAAAAAATAAAGGGGGGGGGGGGGGGGGGAAAATTTAAAGAGGGGGGGGGTTTTAAATTTTTTTGTTAAATTTAGGGCTGTTCCATTTTCTCACGAAGATTATGGATGAATAAGTGGAACCGTGTTGGTTTCCGTAATCTACAATCCGAACTCCAAACTTTCGCTCTGGTTTCCACACCACATCAAAATCGTGCCTTTAAATACCATGGGTACATTTTAAGAGTGGATTTCTTGTGAAATTACCCAAGAGAAACTCTTTATATCCACACTAAAAATGGAATGATGTTTTATTTTTATTCAACTTTGTGAGTGTACAACGTTGCCTTGCTATACATTTTGATGTCTTCGACGTGTTGATTTGGATTCGTTGTTTTACGTTTTTGTTGTGATACTTGTGAATTACCTCGCAGATCTCGTCCACTACCGAAAATTCCCCGGAAGCTTCATTTAATTACTCAAAAATGTGTAGCATGAAATGAGCCGAAAGTCATCTTGTTAAGGAAAAGTACTAGTTCTAGAATGATGGAGCAATAGAAGCGTACGACCTGCTTGAGCCTTCATCTGCCTTCACCTCTTCGATGCCTTGGATTGGTAAGGCTCTTACTTTTTAAAGTCTATGCAACACCTTTAAAAGGAGATCTGACGTCAAGGTGTTATATAGCTCGAATTACAAAAATCTTTTTTTTTAAATTTTAAAGTGACTAGCCCTCTTTAAAAAGTTTTTTCTCGATAGAGGAACTCTTCTTCTGGATCTAAGAAAGTAAGCCATATTGTCTGTCACCTCATCTTACATCAGATAGCCCGTACGACATTCCACTTCGATCTCCAGCCTACGACTCGTCCTTTTTAAGTTCTACACTTGCTGATGGTAAAATGCATCCGGTTGTTGATGTACAAACTCTCACAAAAGAAGACGGGTAAGAAATCACTTGCTCTTTGCTGCTCTGGTCGTAGCTCTGCCAATCAACTATTCGATAATTTTAATCTGTAAAATTATAGTTTTTTTTAGGTCGTCTTGTCAGGTGGCTTCGCTAGACCACGCCGGCTCAATCGCTCTTTGGGTAGTGCTTAGGGATTCCAACGGACGGCCTGGCGTTCGGCCCGAGTCCCAGCTTTCTCTGCAACTACTTGCTCTAATTCGCCCAGATAACTTCATTTTAAGGTAGACGATACGGACATATTTTTTTTTCTGTTTGTAGTTAGGAAATAACTATATGCAATATGATTGTGAAACTTAATTGAGGAAATAAAATAAATGGATAGGTTTCTGGCACTCCTATCAACTTCATGGTGGGCCACACCCAAAATCGACAGCTGTTTTAAAAAGCGGATCTGGTACTGTGCATAGTTTAGGGCGTCTTCTCAGCCAACTCCACTAATTGCCAACTGTATGATCACCCATGCTGACCCTCAAGTGTTCTTAGTTGGTGAGTTAAGTAGTGGCATTTACGAGTGAGCTCAAGCGGAATTACCGCATTTTTTCCAGGGACAGATGCAGGATTCCTTTGCAACTTATCCAGAGCGAAAGTGTCCACGCAAAGAGTGCCACGTTTGATTGACAGCAAAATGAGTGTGTCGCTCTATTTGTATTGGACTGAGTTTGTTTCATGTAGAATTGCGTTCGGCGAATCCCTTTTGAAGTCTCTTTTGGACCTCATTTTTGACATTCTATTTCCGTTCAAAGCAATTGAACAGTAAAAAAAATAGCAATTTCAGTCTCAGCATCACCTTTTTCCCTGCTTTTGTAGTTCCATATAGTCTCAACTAATCGTAGTATCACTCAATTCATTTTTGAAAGGCATCACCCCACGAATCTGAGGTATCGGTTTCAGGCAGTTAATGCCTATACGGGGTCATAGATTGTGGGGAAGAGGGTGATTCCGTTCACTTCTCCCTGTATCAGTGTAAACGGACGACCCTGGAGCGCTGTTTCTTACGACGACTTCTGTTGCAATGCGCAGTCGTTGCGTTCCGTCTCTCCTATGATTCATCCAAATGGGTTTTCCACGAATCGCCCCGGAGCGCTGTTTCTTACGACGACTTCTGTTGCCAACCGTGCGTAACCGTTGCGTTCCGTCCCTCCTACGAATCGTCCGAATGGGTTTTCCACGAATCGCAAGAGGGTCGGGGCGCAATGGTTGCGCATTGTAACAGAAGCAGTCGTAAGAAACGGCGCTCCAGGGAATCATCCTCTTCCCCACAATCTACGACCCCGCATAGGCATTACCCGCCTGAAACCCGTACCACCCCAGATTCGTGGGGAGATGCCTTTAAAAATGGACAGGAAACTGTTGTGATGGAAGATGATGGGAATGTTTTCCTTTCCAACTACAAATTATATGGACATATCAGGGTCAGGGCAGAAAGAACAGGGAGTCTGTGTCGAGCAGAGGAAGAGTGAGCGTTGCAGTTGAGTCGCCCGCTTACTTGGTTGAACACATTCGACTGCCACTGCGCAGGGTGCAGTGCAAACCTTTGATAGTCTCTGTTGTAAATATGCGAACCCATGCCAGAGATGAACAGGAGAAATAAGTTTTAGTGTGCCTTTTATTCTTGAATACAATTTCTGAAATGCTGTACTTCTGTCATATTTCTTAGAGATGGGCCAAATGGCTTTGAGCATAGCACGGGTGCGTAAGTGATTGCGCTCAATGCGGCGCGGTGGAGCTATCTGTTGGGATCGAAGTAGAACCATATCTGCAGTGATGGGTAGTGCTAAAAGAGGCTAAGAGAGTCTCCCCACCTCCGATTCCAAGCGCTGTCTGCAATGCTCTGTTTCGTTTTATCGTCCATAACACTTGTTACAGCTACTCGACATTGTGTACCTCTGTCCGTAAGCAGTTTCCCACGTAGGTCTCAGGCCCAACATCGAAGACTGTAAGGCTCTCCAAGAATCTGGTGCTTCATTTTCTCTGATGAAGCAACTTTTTGCAATTGTACTATTGCTATAACTAATGGAAGCACATGAGATGACTTTCATGACTTACGCTTGGGTGAAAATCCCCCTGCTTGCATCATCTGAAACTTGTGATTGTCTAGCGCTTCTGATTCCTGGACTTGTGAAGAAGAAGACAGATTTCCGACATTGTTCCTGAAAACGTGTAATACTGGAATTAATTCGAAGTGGCATGTATACAACACCACTTTAGATCACCAACTCTTTCATCGGTTCATTAGTTAATAACAGAACTGTCTCAGAAGGACAGCGATTTGTTGCATCGTTGGGTACCGACGATTCTGGGCTGACGTCGTACGCCTTGAAGCATCCCTGGGCTAACTATCTTTTACTCGTGAAGACTACGCTCCGAATCTCACCTAGTAGTGTATAGAATATATCACCGAGATTTCCGCGAACCCTATCCTTAAGTTATAGGGGCCACCTTACTACCATGAACATTCATAGACGATATACACAGAAATTATAAAGTTTGCCTATTTTTCAGACGTTTTTGGAGAAGTACTTTGCGCAAAAGCGTCCCCCTTCGAGAATGTTGTCATTTTGGTGAGTTCCTGGATGCGAATTTGCTTTTTCTAATTCGTAGAGGGTTGCTGTGGAGAAGATTGTTTGTGAAAAGCCCAGATGGTGTATAAAGAACGCTGCGAATTTTCTTACCCTGTGTTCTGTAAAATGAAGAAGATTAGAGTTTTTAACATACCGTATCATGAAACTTTCGATGTTTTGATTTCTTATGGACGATTACAGGTTTGGAATGTAGATTTTGAATATGAGCATTGACCTGTTCAGTTTCCCTCAAACGTCCAGAAAAATTGCATGGGAATGGCCTTCGTTGAGGCTTACTTTGTCCCTACGAGGTGCGTTAGAACGCGCCACCCTCGTATACGCCCCGTGTCCATGATCGAGCGGTCGGAAGCCCAGTCAGCAGCCCATTCAAGTAAAACTAATGAATGGTCTGCTGAGGGGACTGGAGAGTGTACGATGGTGTTGCCTCATGGGAACTGAGGCGGTTCTTTCGCCGTTTCTCAGGACGATTAGAGACGGAATTGAGACAACGCGAACTCTATAATTTCCCGTAGACCTTCTAACATCGCTAATAATTTGGCGATGTGCTGTCTTTAATACTACTTTCAGGTGGGTTTTTCTTCCGGGTGTCTAGCGTTGTATCGTTTGGGCAAAATAAACCCTGTTACTGTTCTAACACCACCTTCAAGCTCAAGGAAACCATTGTCATCTGTTGAATGGTCACCGATGTAAGTTGGAACGATATTTTTCTTTTCTTTTGCTATTAACGAGCAAAGTATTTGTGATGTTCTCGTTTAGCTCACAATGCGTTTTGTATTCTCTACATGGGTGTAGCCGCCTTCTCGTTTGGGATCTCTCCATAGGGCGGTCTCCGCAATCCGTGAACGACTTATCGCAGGAGGTTGTGCTCTTCTGACCTCATATGTGCAGTAGGAGGGGATTAACGTATTTAAACTTTAAAAATGAAGTGTAGAACAGTTTAATGACTTCCGGGTGGGCATGAAAAAGATCTATCATCAATACCTTGATATGTACACAATCCATGCTCCTTCCCAAACTCTTTCTAACAACTGTTTTCTTTTTATACTTTGCGCTTAATAACAAGCGCTAACAATAGATCTGTCGCTAACGATAATAGTAAGTAATGCTTATAATAAATCTGCACTGCCGCAGGATTTTTAGCGCCACTTCTCGCAATGCCACGCAATGCCGGTTTGAGGTTTTCTGTTTCGAATTATCCGGAGACATAGGTTTGCCGCCAGTTGGTAGCGGATCAATGAATGGTAAAAATGGCAGATTCTAGCGATGCCCGTTGCAAGTGACGTGCTGTGTTGCCGAATTTCTCTATCCAAAAGAGAAAGTTCTCGAAACGTTGTCAGGAGAAAACTTGGCTATTGTAGTAGTGTAAAGCCCGGGTTGTGAAGTTGCATGTTTCTTTAGAAGTGATGAATTGTAGTTCAAAAGGTAATTGTATTACCTTTGAACTACAATCCATTTGAGTACCACAACTAGTTGCTTGACCTAATACGCAGGAGATTTTCCAGTCGGCAAAAATTTGAAAATCAAAATCAAAATTTCAAAATCAAAATTAGCATTTTTGGCATACGCTTTCTGGCTTCTCATCGAAGCTGCCGAAGCAGCTTATAGGATTTGCGTCTTGTATGAAGATGATCGCATAAATTAACGTGCAGTTCAGAAGTAGCGCGAGATATTCGTTACCAATTGTGGAATGTACATAACTGATCTGTTGTCATAGTTCTGCTATTCAACGAGAATTTTCAATTAAAAACAAGTAGGATGAATAATGTGTCAAATTATACTAGGTATGTGGTCTTCAATCGACACCAGTCTGTAATATGGAACTTTCTTGTAGGTCCCTGCAAGGGTGGTATGTACTCGAATATGGCTTCAGAAGAGCGTTATCTCATCCAGAAGTGGGATTGCCTATTTAGTAAGTTTTTTCCTGATTGATACAGTGATCTCTCGGTGTTTTGTTTTCTTGAGAACGAAAACATCGTTTTGTTTCATTCGATGAGCAGTTCATATTTGTTTTTCAGGCCCTTGGATTAAGTTCAGGAAAGGTTGATGTGCACGCATTGGAGAGACCAAGAAAAGAAGGAAATTTGTTGGCCACACTCAAAGCTCTCGACGAGTGAACTGACCACACTGACCAATGATAAAATTTCTAACCAAAAAATGTGTACATAAATAAAAAAAATTGATTCATAGCTAGTCTCTGAGTGCATGAATTATTGCTTTAATATCAGATGAAAATACGTGAGATTTCTGCTATTTTTGAAGGACAAGATCTATATTTGTTTTTCGATTGCAGTCAAAGAGTATTTTTGTTTCTTTCCCTATCATCAGATTCTTCAGAATGGAACGTTGGATCCAGTGGGAGCGGCGGAGTATAGACTTTCAGAGATACATCAGCCGGTATGAGATTTTGCTTTTCCCGCTTTCCTTTTCCAGTTGGTAATGACGGTTCCTGTAAGGAAATCAAAAAAGCACAATTGAACATCTGCCTTCTCTGTGAGTTCATGAAACTTGAATTTCGCAGCAACACTGGCCACAGCACAGAACCATTCATATCTACAGATAAAATAATGGCGGATATTTCTCTCATCAAGAAACGAACTTTGCAACAGGACGCGCGATCATTGAAGCATTTTATTTTCAAAACGGCAACAGCTGCACTGCATTGCAACTGGTTACAGTATGCTTCATAATTTTGTCTGAATACGAACGTTTGACACCTCTTGGAATTGGTTATTTTTGATTTTCTCGAGCCGTCTTCATCACACAGTTAAGACAGGAAGGGAAGAATATGTTCAAGAAAACTAACTGAACTACTTAGGGTACGAAAAGTCGGCAACTTCCTATCACTGGATTCACAAAGCGTCTTCGGATCGCTTATACGAGGAGACACCATGGTGTGCACAGTCCGGTCAAAACTGAACTGAATCTCGGCGTTGTTGTGTAAGCCGCTGCGCTCGAAGCGGCGTGGTGAAGCGCAGCGAGTAGCATCAACGTAGGATCTCACTAGCACCATTTGTCGCCGCAGTTTGCGATGGTCCCCTCTCTCCTCCGTTTCGAGCACAGCCGCTTACGTAACTGCAACGTGCTTCTTGTCGTTATGACCCGACTAAACAATTCAACCTTCCTCGCATATCGCCTGTGATCTAACGGTGGGGCTCGCTGTCACGGCTATCTCACCAGTCTTTTCTTTTTTTTTCCTGTGTTTCTGTCATGTTTTTTGAACTTCAAAGAAGAATGTGATGCTTTTTGTGCTCGGAAGGGGAAACCACTGGCTGATTCTCGCACTCTTATTGCCCGTTCTTTGTTTAGTATTAAATTTCTTCATGAATGAGCACGTGGTGAGCTGAGGCAGCTTCAGGAACATAGGAAGATTTCGAAGGAAACCGACGCGCCTTTAGTACCTTGTCCATTTTCATTTTTCTATAGATACTCATTTGATTATGATCTATGTAAGATTACACAACGTAAACAACGAACCGAAGCTAACGCCGCTTCCATTTCCTCCATAAGGGATTTTTCTGGGCTGAAAACGAATTCATAAGAGAGACTATTCCAGGGAAATACAACATATATGTGATATGAAGAGGAACCCACTTTGGCGCTCTCCCTATGGTTTCTGTACTTTTCCTAAAATAAGATCTGATTAAGTTTCATTTCGCGATGATATTGTCAGAAAATAACTTTTAAATAACTACACGTGATCCGACGTAACTGTTAGGCGGACAGAGGACCACATCTACGACAACTTTTGTCAAGGAAGATTCCGTCAAATTTGAATTTTCGAAATTTAGTGTTTTTCAAATTTTGATTTCGTCACATTTTTATTCCTTTATTCCTAAAAAAAACTAAAGGAAATATTCTTCAAAATCGGCGGAAGTGTCGTTGCTAAGCAAATAGTTCTCTAATATGTTAGCACAGTGAAGTCCTTCCATAAAAACCACTTCACTGTACCGCATGCGAATGTCAAAAAAGAATTTTCAGAGGGAAAATCAGTTGCTGGAGAATAGCCAAAAATGGTATGTGCAGCGAATGGGAGTATTTTGTGAATTGAGGAATAAGTAAAACTAATGTTTTTCCGTTTAATAGTACAGCACGGCGGTTTCTGGCAATTTTGTGGTGTCTGGAATATGAGCTTCTACATATGCTTCCTTTCATTGCGTATCTAGAAGGAAAGAAGAAGGAAAGTGAGAAATATTCGCATATGACTCAAGACTTGTTTAGTCAACACTTGCTGAGCACGTCTACGCGCTGACCGTGCTGTATCTTTCAGATCATTATCTATTTTCAGTGAGTCAAGATTTTGGTGAAAAAAATAAAAGAATATCAAAGATACAACCAAGATACAATATAAAAAGACGACCATGTCAAGATTTTTCTAGTAAAAATCAGAGTCGTTTAGTGGAAATGGGACCTTAAAAATATTCGATGCTTGGTAAGAACCCAAATACTTGGTAAAGTTGGTAAATAAACAATTGGGAAGGTTATCTGTTATCTGTTAGTCATGAAATCTTGTAATTTCAAAAAAGGCCGTGAATAATTATGTGAATAATGAATAAACCTTATAATAGCATATACACAGTGCAAACTTACTTTTCAGCCTTCTTCTTCAATTCTTTTTCTTTTTCATGTTCAGCCTAAAAAAAAGTCAAGAATATGAAATGATTTGATGAGGGTAGGTACGCATGCAAGAAGACTAATGTGATCACATAACTTAGTTTGATTTTTCTTCCAGCTTCAGGGAGACTAACTAGGACGGATAAAAGTAGTGAAGTGAGCAGCGGTCGGGCCAGCTTGATCATGCGCCCGTTTCCGAAATGTGGGAACCCGAGAAACAATCTGATAGGGTAGCAAAGTCAACCGCTAAGGTTTAGAGACATGAGCAGAAGAGCAGGTGTGGAAAGAATCACATACGGTAGGAAAGTCAACTTAAGCATCGGTTGTGGCGTTGCCTCCGAGTTCCAAGGTGTGGTTTTTGACGAGAAGAGTGCGGTTCTACCGTATTGGTGAGAAATTTTGAGCTGAGTCCTGACCGAGCGTCTCACCTTCGTCTCAAGACGGGATTGTGAAGAACCACATAAAGGCAACACTTCTAACTCTTCTATACTTACGAAGCAGGGCACGACTTTTTGAAGAAAACTGTACGGATTCTTATTTGTATCCAACTTGAGTGTTCTTATTTTCGTTCGAACAATGATGTATTCAATATGTAAGTCAGCTAATTTTAATGGCAAGGATTGTCGCTAGTTTAAGGATTATGTAGTTAATGAGTGGAAACAATCTCACTTCTGATCTTAACGCTGAATTCAGTTCTTCAGTCAACGACTTTTCTGGGCTAAAAAAGAATTGGAACATTGTGGAATTAGGACAAAAACACATTGTGGAACTAGGACAAAGCATTTGATTACCACTGCGTCTTCGCTTCTCTACTCCTCCTCCACCTAAAATTTGAAAATAGGAGTTTTTAATTCATTTCTAAACGTTGGAAGAATTTAATACTAATTGTAATAAGTGCAAGTAGACTTTATCAACTGGAGTTTGCGGGTTTCTTTTGACTTTTCTCTTGTTGGAGTCTTAGGTCGTCGTAAGCCTATATATCTATGTTATTTCTGACACGAAATAAACAAACAATCCTTAATACTACAAATTTAAATTTATAACAAAGAAAGCGATTTGTTTTTTCAAAATCACTTGCTTACTCATCATATAATACTCGTTATTGGTCAAGATTTCAAAACGTTCACGTCTAAAATATACTTATTTGATGATCCGTCCCTGCCCAGCATGTGTTCCCTTCTTCGGCATCCTCACCCGAATATTCCCTAACGTCTCGTGAGTGACGTGGACACAGACTTTGAAACGTAACGACCTGAGCTCTCAGCTGGTTCATTTGTGCAGCGAACAGATTCCTCCACCTCCCTAGCAGGCATTTAGTCGTTTAAACGGGAAACTTCTCTCAAGTCGGAACTGCAAAAGTGTTGTGTGCGCCGGTTAGGCTTCAGAAGGCATCTCTCAAGGGCTCTGTGATTGTGAGTAGCTTCCTAGACGTGGCAGCGGTGTTTGTCCACATTTCCGCTGCGTAACAGAGCGCTGAAAGAAGTTCCAAGTCGAAAAGAAGGGCACAGATGCGAACGAAAATGAAAATCTTCCATCAACACGTATGTCTCTTTTTCCCAAACAAGTGAGTTCATTATTCATTCTAATGCAGCCGTGAACAGTTTCGGCGATATAGAATCGATTTATCGTACTCCCTTTTAGACGCGTGTGATAAGGGCGGTGGAAAAGTCGTATCCTAAATCGCATATCGAACGGTAGTTCCGAACGTCCTCATGGTTACCTTTCTTATGGATAAGAACAGTTCACGAGGTCTTCACTGATTTGGGATCTTTCTTCCCAAAGATGGACATCATGTGCACGGCTAGAATTACATGAAGCGGACAGCCACCAGCACGAAGAAGATGTGCACATGTAAATTCAAGTCCGGGAGTTGCTTTAGATTTCATGCTCCATAACGCGATTCGCACTTTGAAGAAGAAATCTTTGGAGTGGCCTCACAAGCAGGGATGATCGGATTGACAAAGGAATTCTCGAACGGAAAAGGTTTAAGTACAATCTCTTTGTGATGATTTCCATCTCACGACATGAATAGCTGCAAACTCCTTCTCCGCTCAGTAGGCTCGTTGCGGAGTATTACATTCGTGGAAGTTACTGTTGCACTTCTTTCTTTCTTTGTCCTTCTTTGCGCTGCAACTAGAGTTTTCTTAAGCCTGGATTTCGAAAAATCTTTCTGCAAACGTTTGTTGCAGGTAGTGTTCGCTACTAACCCTTGAATATGCGATGCATTCGGATCAAACCGCAAAGTCCATCTTCTTCCTAACAATTCCATGATGGTTTTCTAAGTGCAACTTAACTTTGTCGTGCGCGGCTTCGACACACGTTCACCACAGGCTCGTATTCTTCTGATCAGGATCTCATAGTCCACGTTTTGGTCTTCCTTAATGTGTCAGTCCCTTTGGGACAAAGAGAATTCTGCTCTGAGCAGCAGCGCGTAGTCCACATGTGAGTCCTCCTCGATGCACCAGTCACCATGGGAAACGGGGTCCTGGAGTAATCGAACCGTCGTAGACGACTTCTTTTCTCCTTCGTTGTCGATAGCAGATGTTCTTTTCTACCGTGTGGCCAAGTCGTATTTTCGCACGAAGAAAACAGTGATCAGAACCTATACCAATCACTACAAAAAGGTGGTAAGCATCAACTAGTCACCATCTCCGTCTGGTGAGAATGTAGTCGATCTCCGCGTTAGTTGCACCATTGGGCTATTTCCGTTTCCAGCTATTCCCATTCCCATTTACCGACGACGATATTTCTTCATGAAAAGAGAATACCCATGAAAGAGGCGAGCGTCGGACAACAGCTCATCGAGACGAGGTGACAGGGTCTCGTGAGAATCGACAAGATGTACGACAGATGGGTGCACAACAAAACGCTTACATTTCGCGACAGAACCTTCTCTCCACGAATGACGAGTGTACCTTCATCCATCTGTCGCTAATTCTACTCTTGGTCTCCTCCAGGGCAAGCACGTGAAATTTCATACGCTCTGCAGCTCTGAAAAAAGCATGCAGGTCAGCGTCCGTGGACGCTGTTCTCGCGCTGTAAGAGCAAATTCTGAGACAGTTACTATGGGGACTCGTGCAAGTGTAGCATTGGTCAGAATCAAAGGCGTCCTGAGCAACCTGAGATTTGGTCGCCTCTCAGCGGTCGACAATACCCTCCGACAGAGACAGAGACAATACATTTATCTCTGGTGCGTAGCAGAGATAAATGATTTTTGCACGTGAACCTATTTTGAAATTGGTTTAGTGGTTGACCGGCCACAGAAGTATGTACTTATCTCCGCTAAAATTTGTGAGAATCGTGCTTTGTTATAAAACAGCGCTTCTAGAAAAAACTGAAAATGGTTATTTTACTTTGCAAGAAAATACGCTGAATATGAACGTTATCATTTCAAGCAAATCCCCATTTTTATACTTCATGTCACATACAGTCAACCCCAGATTCGTTCAAGCGCTCGCACGCAAGGGGCCTGTCGCACTCACCCTTCTCTACTTGACACACTATTTTCTTTTGTTCTACATTTTTTTCTTCAACCGAAGGCCCATCACACACTCGGTTAATTACATTCGCTCTACGAAATGAGTATTGTGGTACAGTTATAGTTATTCACCATTTAAAACCGTAACACAAAATTGGAAACAATTAAATGAGAATTCCTTTCGTCGTCGAAATTTGGAAGCACTAACCTTGGTTGGCTTTCCTCTTCTGACTTTTTCGTCTTCTCTTTTGCATGGCCTTCCTTAACTTGTTTTTCATTCTTCTTAACTTTCTGCAAAATTGGTCGTGAATAAGGTTAAAGGCACCACCCGGGGAAACACCCAAGATTAAAGTCTCTCCACTGGTGAAAAGATTTACAGCGTACATAGTTCACAAGTGTCAGGGTAAGAGCGTACAACTCTTACAAATTCTAGGGATTTGATGGATTACGGGAACTCAGAAGCATCAGCGTGTAGACCAAACCGGATAAAATGGTTCATCCGCCAAATTGAGGAATTGAGGAAGACTTTTGCGTACGCTGCCTTTAAGCAAACCACCAGAATGATAACAAAAAATATTATTGCTCTAGCACGATACATCTGCTCATCTGGTGGTGGCGCGTACGTCATTTCGTTTGTTGTTTTCGGAATTTTTTTGTCGTGTTGTTCCGTCGTGCAGATGACTCCGAGAGAGAGAGAGAGAGAGAGAGAGAGAGAGAGAGAGAGAGAGAGAGAGAGAGAGAGAGAGAGAGAGAGAGAGAGAGAGAGAGAGAGAGAGAGAGAGAGAGAGAGAGACGGGCAGACAAACACATATGCATACGTGACAAAATAAGCTCGTTATTTTTCATTTCACACCGCTGGGGCTTTCTGTGCTATCGCAAACGTTTTAGCATTCGTCACATTCCCAACCGGAAATTTCTTCTTAGCAATTCTTAATATGTCGACACTTCCTACGAACATTCTTAATCATCAATCAAACTTCAACTTTCTCCAAGCTATCGAGAAGTATGAAGATGGAAAAATAATCTCAATGCTTTGACGTCAGTGATTTGCATGTATACCGCGCCAAGAATTGTTAGCATCAGAATCGAATAGCTCACGTTCAATCGCTTTGAGCCAACTAGATTCTACAACCTGATCGACGTTCCTACCAGGCGCTGCGTATACGAGTCGGCTTCCTACCCGCACCTGGTGACCCTGCTTTAACTCAACACAATCAGGCATTCGTGTGTACGCATTGGTAACGCACGAGCTATTTAACCTGCACTGTTATTTGGCGAAAGATTCCTATACATTGCAAAAAGGTGTTGTCCTCCAACACATCGGGAAAGCCATTAAACTGAACGGTGCCTGAAGGGAGTATGATTTTACACCACCATCAGTATAAACTAGAATCAGTTCAGCAAGTCGAGTTCAATCAAGTCGTTGTGACCTAAAAATTCTATCGATGGCGTCTTTAAAGGCAGCATACCACGAAATCATATACGTTGCGATCTCTCAACAAGCACATAGAGCTAGCGGCGTAGATCAAGAGCACGTGATCAAGCCCTATTCTCTCTAATCGTCCTTAAAAAGGCGTAGGGGAACGGCAATCGTGTTCGAATTTTCCTGCGAGGTACCTTTTAACACCTCTTTTTTTCTTGGAGTAATTCCAACGTCGGCAATCCTATGGTATGCTGCCTTTGATGAGTTTGTTCTTATTTCTAGGCGTGCGAGGTACGAAGGTAACTGGAGGTCCGATTTTTCCGGCATTTTTTCCAATCTTCAAGTCCGAGACTACTCGTAGGTTATTTTACACCCTGAACACGAATAGGACATTCACTCAGGATATAGACCAACTCGGTGAATGGCTTTCAAGAAAAAATTCGGAATTGCCAAACGCCTCTTGTAGCTAACCTAAGCCGTCTCAGATGGGAAGTAGGAAGAATTCGATAGGGTGTTTTTTTGTTTCCGTACAACATTATTCTTCACTTTCTACGCCTATCCAAGCTGTCTTCGAAAATAGAAACCAAATTGTCAAACACTCTGTAGAACAAGGTAGAGAATGACAAACGAAAGTGTAGCAAAGCAAACTGGCTTATGATACAGGCCAATAGTGTATAGAGAAGCCACGAATGGATCTGTCAAGCGACCGATATAAATGCTGCCAAGCCGCAAGCACTTCCGACAAAAATTAGTAGGTGCTGCCGAATACATGAGGCTCGCTCACTCACGAGCATTAAGGCGTCGGTAGAAGTTTATTAGAGAGTTTTTTTTTTGCGCGTGAGCGCTTTCTTACCAAATCCGGCCTTCACATTACTTTACAGGTAACGGAACACAACAGCTACGAGAGTTTACTACATTATCCCTTACAGGGATGTGGTGAACTCTCTTGAGTACTTATGTGGATCGGACATTTGCAAAAAATAAATCAGCAGTGGGATAAAAGAGACTCGATAAAAGAGTTAATAGTTATACAGATAGTACCTCCTCATCTGATCCCCTCGAAGTCTCCTTTGACATGGTATGCTGGGTTCGTCTTAATACTGCGAGTATCTTAACGAAGAATTTTAGCAAATGCCGCTGATGCTACACTAAACTGCAAATGATTTTCCGACTACAAAAACGGTCTTCTAGAACCTATAATGTTTCTTTATTTAGTACTACATATCATGTCGTCCACGTTTAAAGAGTCCACCCAAAAAAGAAAAGATAACTTGATTCACACATTTTTTTCTATGGAAAAGATACCTATTGCTCACAAAAACTCTATCAGTTTTCTTTTTAATTCTCCAATCAATGTCTTTCATAGCATAAGGTTTTCGCTTTGTTTCTAAGAAGTAAATTGAACTCACACTGGCTTCTTCGACTTTATCGTTGCTACCTTTACTGTTCTTATTTGCTTCTTTTTCTCGTTCTTTCTCTTCTGACTTCTTTGTGTCACCTGTCTCTCCAGATTCTTTACCTTTACTAACGCCAGACGATGCTACAGCCTGCAAAAATCCTAGTTGAATATTTCTAGGTATCAAAGGTAAGATCGAGGTACATGTACAAAAAGAGTCTTCTAGGGTCCTAAGGTACTCCGAATGAAATGAACTGATCACTTCCTTTAGAGATGCAAATAAGTTCGTTTGCTCCGTTTTTCGATTCTTTCTCGTTCATTATTTGAAGGCATAACGCACAACATAGATGGTGAGGCTTGTGTTCGCACAGAAGGATAGTGAGCGCTCTACTGTTAATATTACAGAAGGAAACAAAGAAAAGTCTGCTCTCTACACCTTCTCTCCTGCAGGATTTTGTGGACAAAATCTAGCTATCTCCTTCCTGTCGAGAAGCACGTGACATTTTTTACTTCGTCGATATCTGCTTTGCGTTACCGAATTTCATATATAGATATTTCACAATAGAGGTCACTTCATCGTCATTCCATTTTTGACACGATTATATATTTACTTCCGCCAGTGAGACCTGTTTTTTTCCTTCGTGCGCGGTACATATTATTATTATTATTATTACAATAATAAATACAATCAAAACAATTTTCTTCCCAATCGCATAATATTACGGACTTCCGTAACATGGTTAGCAGCAGCAGCGGTGAACTGTCAACGTAATGATGAAATGAGGTGATTCAGGACTCAATACACGCGTTTGAGCGTCAACTTTGAACCAATCTCAGTTGTCAATTAACATTTCTATTGAAAGCAACAAAGATTAAAGGCAGCATACCACGAATCTGGAGTGGCACGGATTTCAGATGGAGTATCCGTATACGGGATCGTAGATTATGGAGACCCGGGTGATACTGCTCACCTCTCCCTGAATCTCTGCAAACAGCCGTTTCGCACGATGCTTTCGCGCGCCATCCTTGCACGCGTAGCGTCCCTTTCTGCCTATCGGGGCAGTCCGAATTGATTTTCGACGATCGCAGGGCGGGGGCGGCACAAAGGGTGGCGTGCTGCAATAGAAGGCATCGTACAAAACAGCATTCAGGAGTCGGCTGCTTGCAGTGATTCAGGGAGAGATGAGCGGAACCGATCTCCATAACCTACGACCCCGTGTACGGATACTCCACCTAAAATCCGCACCACCTCAGATTCGTGTTATGCTGCCTTTAAAATCCTGCGACCGTCGAGTTTTGAAGGCGGAATACATTAGAAAGCGCTCTTAGTAATTTAAACCTACTTAAAGCCACACTGATACCTGTAATCTTTACCCCGAACTATGTATTTCTTACAGGTTTCTCCACTTCAGAAGCTTCGTAATACGTTCCCTTTTTGAGTATAAATATGGGATTGATTGGTCCGAATAATCTGTCCTTCGGTGAGGTCAATAGTAGTGATTCTACAGAACCCCATGCTTTCGCTGAATATTTCCATCTTCTTTTTGAAGATACAATCAATTTTTGCTCAACAGAATATTTCTAGGCCACATCTGCATGTCATAAGGAATAAAAATGGTCTGAGAAAAATGGAGATCTGAACAAATGTTGTAGTTTCTAAATTGCCTTAAACCAGTCTGAACGTCCGGCTAAACTTTCACGCGGACTTCAGACTTGTGTGGCGTTTCCTTCGCACGCCATCACTGATCAATGAAAATTAATAATAGTGGCATTTTCTGCAAAGTAGGAATTGTGCTTTTCTAACAGCGCCTTCTTCCTTTAAAAATTTAGGCAAAATACTTCATAGTTTTTTTTTTCAATTCGTGTCATTTCTACATTTAAAGAACATTAAAACTTCAGCTTTGAACATCCTTTCAATACCAAGATAATCTAGACAAAATTTGAAAGCATTACCCTAAGTATGGGTTTCCTTCCTGTTTTCTCCTCAACAGCTATCACAGAATGATGTTTAACATAAAATGACGTGAACGACATCATCGTACTGATAAAGATAACGTTCAAAGTCAGATCACGCAAACTGTTTGCTACTATCGGAGCGGCCGGTTTCATTCATGTTTTCACTTTGTGAGGAAAACATGTTACCAACCTGAGGCAAACGTACAAGGAAATAGAGACGCGGAGGAGTTATACAAGTGAAGCACAGCACGGGCACCGGCAATGAAACGGTTGCAACAAATCATCCACCTTTCGAGACATGCACACGAAATTACTGCGAGATGCTATTGCACTATGACGCAGCAATCACACGTCGTTGGAGCCGCATCACAACAATTCACAGCTTTCTGGCGTCGGCGCATCATTTAGATGCGGTTGGGCTCGTCGCACCCCATACAGCTGTCTGGTACCGGGGCACCTATCCGACGCCGGTGGACCCATCCCATCCCGTTTTATAGCATCTGGCGCCTCTGGTGCCGACGCATCATTTCGACAATGTGGGAGCTGTCGTACCCCATTTCACAGCTTTCGCGCCCCATTTCACAGACACACACACGTTATAGACTAAGCCCGTTATTGTATAGCCTGATTATTTTAGATTATTTTACGTTGCAATAGATAGTTAGTCGTGAGGCGTTTCCGATAAGGGCTAAATGCGGGCCAAAAGCCACCGTATTGTTTCCCCCGAGGTTAAGCGATTGGATACCCCGAACCTAGTGTCCCGGGACTTCGTTATATCCGTGTGTCTTACAGGTTGGCTCGGGCCAAACCCTGCAATCGAATGACAGGAGAGTGCCGAAGAGGTGGTTTGGAATCATCTCCGACAAAAAAAAAAGCCTCGGGAAATTCCCACAAGGGCTGCAACACTGAACAACAACTTGCCCACGGTTTAGAATTAGCCGCTAAACACATCTGTAAGAAAGGATCTCCTGACTCGGGAGGAGCGTCTGATGCGATAGCCCAGGTAGTAGTACGGAATTCCGCAAGCCATCTAGGCTGCTAAAACGGAAGACGACTATGGAAGATGACGATCTGAACACAAAACATGCGTAATTTCTGCATCGAATGAGGCCATTGAAGATCTGATGAGAGGGAAGAAAATCCAGAACGACATCATCGGAATGGCCTCGAGAAGACGATCACACAATTAAGACCGTCTATGACAATGAAGAAGAACAGTTCCTAGCAACATGCGATGATAGAGAAGATCGGAGAGTCGATGTGCTGTCTGGCACGAGTATGATAACGAACAATCTTTGAAAAACTGACACCTGAATCAGATGTTCATGGATGAAAAGGTGAGGACTAACGCCAACTTAATTATTTTAGCTGCAACATCAGACTTTGAAGAGGAGGAGGCTTTTTACATGGGCCTAACAAGGTACAAATAAGGTTATACCTTTTACAGACTATACCTTTTGTGTCATTGTTGGTGATTTTAACGCTAAAATCCTCTGGAAGAAAACGACTAAAGCAGTTCACAGCCAGACCGAATGAATATCTGCAATGGAACGAGCAGAAGAGAGGCTTTCAGAGTTTATATCAAAGATCAAGACCATCTATGGCGAACTCGCAATTTCAAAAACCCTTCCCTCTACTCCGGAAGTGAAAGTGTCGTGATAGAAGATATTATAATGAAGTAAACCAGAGCAACGTCGGCGAAAGGCTTTTCGATGATTGACTGAATTCAAAGGTAGATGCAAAAAGATCGGTCTACAGCTGATCCTGCTTGCTGTCCAGTATTTGCGGATTATAGTATCATTGACACTGGGATTCTGCAATCCGCAATAGCGAAGTGCTTACAATAATGGAAACGCCACATATCTACGTAAAAGACGTTTATGATGGAGTTTCGTAAAAATCACTCCAAAGTTACATTTTCTTGGAAGCCAACCTTCGTATTCAAATTTGTACTATCCGTGATCTCGGCTTAACATGTAATGATTCATTTGACTTTCAGTGGCTGCATTCGGTGGAAAATTTTGTGTCCAACCATTCAGCAAATTTATAAAGGGTCATACGTATGCAAAACTGTACAGTTGCAAAAACTATTATAGAACGGACTAGACCGCAAACTGTTAGGATATCCGGAGCCTGTTGCACTCTGATTGGATTTCCAAACCGACGAATTTCCTCTACTCTCGTCATCATAATCTCTGTTCGTGCACCTTTTCCTCCCTTGCATTTTATTTCTTTTTTCCTTTCATTTAGTTTCTCTTGCAACCACTGTGTGTTCTTTTCCGGTTTGTTTGTTCTGCCTGTTTATTTCCTTCACAAAAGCGCCCTTACATTTTCTGTTCTCTGAATGGCCATCTAACGTCCGCCCATAGCTTCGTCGATTACAGTTTCGGCGTGGATTGCTTACAGGGTGTTCAAAACAGTAAATTACGTTTAATGCTATCACTGCTATGACTGTCAATCAGTATAATAAGTTCTGTCTCATCGTATTATCCTCTCTTGTAATTCACAAATCAAATATGACTATTTTCATGGGAAATAGATGAGTTTCCCATTCACGCCCTTGACGTAAGTTGATTTAATCGGCAGGATGATGCCATCGCCTGACGCGATTACCCGCATCTTCGCCGAGATGTGCCGTCCTTGATCATAGCTTTGCCAAACCTTCTCGATCTTCTGCGAGAGCTTGCACAGAATCAGTCCATTCGTCGCTATTCCATATTCTGCGAAACCTTGCGTCCCGCTTGAACTGCCTATCCACGCCAAGTGTCCTCAGGTCCTCTTTCACCACCTCAGTCCAGAACTTTTACTCACGGCCAGGTGGCCTCTTCCAGCTTGAATTCGACAAACTAATCTGAACAAGGCGATCTGCTGGTCTCCTTGCTCTTTCGATGGCGATACAAGATGTTGATATCTTCCACATGTCATCCGCCGGTAACACCACATCGACTTCCGCGTAGAACTCTTTATTGTGGGCCAAAAGTAGCCAAGTAGCCGTCTAAGCAGCTTTTGTTCCGTGCAGTCAAGCCTCTCCACCATTGACCACCGTTGACGGTGCTGCCCAGGTCTCTGGTCCGTACATCATGATGGGGTGAATTGCAGAGAGGTAGACTCGCAGCATATTGACTTCGTTGGTGATGGGGGTCGACCACAGGCATTTCGTTGAGGAGTTAAATGCAGAAGTGGTCTTAGCGCATCTTTGCTGAACATCTCTTTCGTAGCTGTCGTTGTTCAGCGTACAGCTCAGGTAACGGAACTCATCGATGAGTTCTATCGGTTGTCCGTCCACCCTGATTCCCGTTCGAGGTCTCGAGGAGATCCACATCTGTTTGCATATTACAGGGCGTAGACGTAATCTATAGGCTGCAGCCAACTTCGATGCAAGATTGACATCATGTTGAAGTTTCGTAGCGCTTTCAGCGAACATAACAACATCGTCGGCGTACTCGAGTAAACAGGCACCCTCATGGTGCTAAGACGATGGCGGCATGACACTGATCGACTGTTCTTCGCATAATGTCGTAGATAGCGAAACTGAACAGGAAGGGTCCTGCCAGTGCCCCTTGTCTTACTCCAGTTACCACTTCAAACGGTGTTGTACATCCGGCTGGTGTTCGAACTGCAGCAGTTGTTCGTTGATTCATGTCATCAAGCTAGCGAACGAACTTTCCTGGTACTCCATCGGCGCGGAGCGCGTTGAGAAGACGGCCTCGGTGACGAGAGTCGAACGCGGCTTCAAAGTCTAGAAACGCTAGTTGCACTGGCTTCGAATACCGTTGCCAAATTTCAATCACTCTCCTGGCGATGAACACCTGGTCAATCGTAGATCGGCCAGGACGGAAGCCAGCTTGCTCGTCGCGCGTTTTTTCTTCGCGATGTTTAATGGGTCTGTCCAGGATAATGCGCACCAATACCTTGTACATAACACGCAACAAAGAGATTCCTCGATAATTCCTGGGGTCTGTGACGGATAGCTTCTTGTGGAGGGGAATTATGATAGCGTGTCTCCACGAGTAAGGTATCTTTTCGTCTATCCATATTGAATCGATAATCTTTGTCATTACAGGAATCCCAGACGGAGGAAGATATTTCAGCATTTCTGCGCTAATCCCGTCGTCTCCACCAGATTTTCCATTCTTCATTTTTTGAATACAGACCAGGACCTCCGACTCGGTCGGTGGCTCCTCGTTAACCGCATATGTCGGTCTATGAACGTGTTCGAGTTCAGGAGCTGACGGTGCTTGCCGGTTCAACAAGGTCTTGAAGTGTTCCCTCCAAATTGGAAGAGTTGCTTCACTGACAGCTACTCCATTGACAGTGTTGAGGACAGGAGAACATCTTTTAATTTTGTGTACTGTTAGTGTTTTAGTAAAGCAACTTTCTCCAAACTCCATCGCTCTTGACGTCCACTCGTTATCGCGGTCTTGTTGCAGTTGACGACGCAACTTCCTTCTAAGATGTCTTTCCTGCTTGAAATCGCCAGTGCTGCGCGCGGCACATACAGAATTGTACGCGGATCTCGTCTCCACAGATGCAGAGGCAAACTTCTTCGGCGACATTTGAACCGGGAGGGTTTCATTTGCAGCGTCCTGGATGTACTTTGTAAAGGAATCCACATCCCAATGCTTATTCCTGGTCCGTACTCCAACATGAATAGACGCACGTTGGCGGAAATTCGTTCTGGATTCTTCGTCTTTCAGATCTGCCATGTCGATTTTCGGTTGAGGAGGCACTCCTCGGTTACTTTTGTTGAACCGTATCTTAAGGCTGAGAAGAACTGGATAGTGGTCAGACTCAAAAGCAACGGCCTAAACTCCTCTACATTTTCAGATATCGTAAAACGTAGTCGAGCTGAAATTTGAGAGTCCTCATCTTCCGCTTGCCCTGGTTTTCAGGCGTTAAAAGGGTTGAACCCTGCTACGTGAGTTGATGGCGCCGATGACTCTTCTTAAACTTGGAAGCGATGAGGTCCATCTGTTCACACAAGTCAATCAGACGGTCACCGTTGTTCAACGTGCGCTTCGCTAGATAATGCCATTTTCCTAGCACATCGGATTGCTGTTCGAGTCTCATCTTCGCATTTGCGTCGATTCCGACAATGACCACCTGCTGGCTGGGTATTTTAGACATCAGCGCATTGACTTCATCGTAGAAGGCGTCCTCACTGTTGTCAGCAAAGGTTTCCGTAGGTGCGTGAGCAGTTACTATCCAGAGTTTACGTCCTCTGCGATCGAGCACTCATACAAAGGCGCATCCAGACGACGTTGAACCAAATTCGTCCAACAGGCTTTTGTAATCGTTCCACACAGCTACCGTGCAGCCATCTACTTTCTTCTCATCAGCAGCACTCTAGTATATGGTTAATTTTCAAAGCAGATGACACGCCGATCTCTTATGCATGTTTCCTGCAGTGCACCAAACGGCACAGAGAGATGTCGCAGAAGCCTAGACAGGGTGGTTTGTTGGAGTACACTCGACAGTGTCCGGCAGTTCAGCGAGACTAAACGAATGGTTGTTGCCAAAGATTCCATGCTCCCTTCAGGCAGTTGCATATCTAGGTTGGGAAGTGAACATGAAAAATCCAAGACCAGTCCAGGATTAAAAGACCTGCTTGAGCAATATCGAGGATGCAGTGTAGAGGAATAAAAAAAGACCTAGACTATTCTAGCATCACCCTGCTACCTGCTACGACACATGCTCCAGAAATCTGTGCATTTGTCAAGCAGGAGGAAAATGCTGTCAGCGTCATTAACAGCTCCATCGAGAGGTTGATGCTAGGAGTATTGCGGTTTACGCAAATGAAAAAAAGGACTCGAAGTACTGTCCTGCGTCAGCGATCGAAGATTAGAAACGTCGCCACATTTGCCAGGAGAAGTAAGATGAGCTGGCCGAACACGTGATGCGTTTTAACGTGAACCGCTGTACCACACCCATGAGTGACTAGGTTCCACGCACTGAATGGGCAGAGACGAGTACAAATGGAGATATTACAGACGCACTCTCAAATAAATCAAAGAACAATGGAAGTGCAGATGAACTAGGTAACGTGTCTTCGAATACCATGATCTCGACCGTGGTTATTTCTATGCGGCGTTCAAATGTTGTTCTAATACACCTATTGTGTACTGCATGCACGCTACTCTGTCATTTGTTGAAACCTCTACCATCAAGAATTTGAAACTAGCGATTCTCGTTAAGAAGTCTCACTCTTTAAATTCCTTTCAGCACTGCTGCTTGCAATGTGCTTTGGTCTGGTTTGTATTCATATAAATTAATTCCAGGAAAACCATTGTTTTTTGCCTCAGACTGCACTACAAAATCAGCAGATTTGAGGTTGGCAAAAACCTCAAAAGAAAAACTTGATCATCAACAGCAGATCAACATGTAAGCGGAGAACTAAGTCACTTGGTGCAGAGATAGAGTTTCAAAGCCGAGAAACCGAGGTTCATTATGTTAAAGGCATCACTCCACGAATCTGAGGTGGTACGGATTTCAAGTGGAGTATTCGCATACGGGATGGGAGACTATGGAGAGGGGGGTGATTCCGTCCATTTCTTCCTAATTGCCGTAAAAAAAGGCCCGGAAGATACGGCTTCTGGCGCACTATTTTCTACAAGGAGTTCGACTGGAGCGCGCCAGCCTTGTGCAGCGCCGCAACTTCCGGGCCGTTTTTTACGGCAATTAGGAAGAAATGGACTGAATCACTCCCTCTCAATAGTCTCCCATCCCGTATACGAATACTAAACCTGGAATCTGCACCACCTCAGATTCGTGGGGTGATGCTTTTAATTTATTTAATAGTCGCTGTCCAAGGGAGTGAATAAGACACTCCCTCTCCGATTGTGATAAGAGGAACCTACTGTAACTCTAGATCCTCATTGAACCAAGCTAAGAAAATATGTTTACTACTGTAATGCAAACACACATTGACCTCGTCAAACACGAACTCTCACATATTTTGAGAAGAATCGATTTGCTCTAACTTTATCGAAACCTCTCTGCCACTGCTTGCTTGTAAGAAAGAAAACAGCTTACTGAAACGCAAATTTTCACCATATTACCATGTTTTCTCAAGATATTGATTCGATATGGTGAAAGACTCTTTCAAATAAATTTGAAGAAGTTTTATCTTCATATTGGCTTGAAATAGTGTATTCAACAAGGGTATTTGCAGAAATTAAAAAATTAACAGAAGAAAGGTCAAAGGACGAACATACCGGAGGAGGAGCTGGTTTGCCGACAATACTGATCTGAAATTCGATGGGATGTGTTGCCGAGAAGGATTTGCGATATAAGCAGTAGAAACGAACATTAGGCGGCTTTTTTCGCTTGAAGCATGTTAACATTAGAAACGTTTCTGCATACAGCAAAAGCAACATCAACACGAGAATCATGAAGGCGGCCGTCCGCCGCTGGTACGCACTACGAACTAAGACGTCTGCAATTCTAAAACTTTTTTTTTTAACATTAACAACTATTTCAGTTAATGACAACATGCCTATGCTTATCAAGACATAGTCATTTCTGCAATCCTACGCCCGAAAAGTGGTTCTCTCATTGTGAACGCGGTTGTTTTGCCCAAGTTAACGATGCCTATGACAAATGTGTTTGTTTAGAAGTACCTCTCTCAAATCACCCACCAGCACATCCAATAAAATCTAAATTCCTTATACAAATTCGTGGTAGTGTCAGATATGCATTGGAAACGCACAAATTCGTTTGAATTCCAAATGATGTCCAAAATATCCAATATAAATAAATGTCCAATAAATAAATGTCCAAAATATTATTGTCGTTAAGCACACTGCCAGATACCAGACTCTGATAAGTCCAATGCCTGAGGAGAAAACGAAATCTTTGGCAACAAACATACGTTTCGTAACAATGAACTGCTGTTCGTTGTCCAGTGAACTCCAACAAGCCGATCTGCCCAAACTACTGCGATGTTTGCATGCAGCTTTTGCTGCATTGCAGAAAACATGTAGATATCGCAGTAGAGATCACTCCGTCATCAGGATCAATAGCTACACTATCAACTACAGCAATGCTGATCAGAGGAATGTACAGTAGGAGGCTGCGCAATAGCTGTGACGAAGTCGTAATCTACACTCCGAATTTATTGTTAGCCATCAAGTTTCCGCACTACGTCAATTTCGTTTTACTCTGCTCTCAAGAAAAAGGGCAGGAGTCAATCCCTGGCAGACATGAGATTTTTGCATTCAGCGTAAAAGAGTTAAATGAGGATATTCCCTATATAACAATGAGGACTTGCTATATATCCAGGAAAGGTATTTGACATTTCAATCTGAAAAAAGGACATCAACAGCCGGAGGAGTAAAATCCGCTAAAATTTGGGTGCACGAGTTGCTGAATAACGATGATTATGTGGTAAATTTCAGTCAGAACATTCTACCGTAGTAGCGCAACGAGGAGAAGTGCAAAAAATGGGATTTTTAACCCAGTGTCTAAGTGTGTACGACTTCGAACAAAGATCAGCAACTCAGCTCATGCTTTATGAAAACTTGTTTGATATCACTTTTCTCGTTATTAGCTATCATTTTTATTCTAATCTATTTACAAATTCTTCATCAATTCACCAATCCATTTTTTTTATATTTTGCTCTTGACACATGAGTGAACATGAGCGATTCTACTGGAGAGAATGAGAAGAGGGGGAGAAGGTTGTTTAGAGGAGCACCGTGTTCCAACTACACATGTGGTCCTCTGACTAGTTCGCGAATATGGGGGGATCCTTCTCCACAACGATCCAACTAATTAAATAATGGAACGCAAGTAAATCCGTCGTTGTCGAACGTCCGCTGTACAATAATATAATTCAAATAAATATGAAGATTCTGCGAGCATAAGAGAAATCTAATGCACAATTACCGTCGAACGCCCTGCGTCCTCAGTGGAGTAAGGTACAACTTCCATAACCCCTCGACGAGACGAGCGGTAGTCGATAGTGCAGTGGTTCTGATAAGCTCTCGGAACTCTACTTTCTTCTTCATAAATTCTCGTCCTTCTTTTATGATAATTGTGAATGACACGCAAAAAAAAACCGACCTAATGCTATTAGTGCACACATTGCCACACTTCTACCAACGATTCCATCGGTTTCCCCACACTAAATACGCTTCGATGCACGTTCAGCCGCCTAATTCCGTAACCCAGTTTTAGAAGCAGTCCAGTTAAAGCCGGTTCCTTGTCGACTCTTCAAATCAATAAGTTTAAGATTCAAGGATTTTCAGTCAGCTATCAACTGTCTAGATGCATGACTAAATCCGCCAGGAAGAAGCTGGCGGATTTAGTTAGTGGAGAACGCAAACAAATTGCTCGAACACTCCCAAAAACATCTATAATGTGATTATTAATAGATATTAGATTAATCTCATAACATTGCTACTCAGGTTAACACCCGCAGTCCCAGTGCTCACCTACAGGTTTCTTTCAAATTTTGCTCCACTCTTTCGTCGTTGCTCCCTTTCTAATCATATCACCATGACTAGTTACTACGTGTAACCGGATGGCAGTCCTCATTCACACATTATCGTCCAAAAGCTTTCAATAATACTCAAGATTCTACGCTTTTAGGTGAGCTGCCACAGAGGTGTTCCTACCCAAAATACCTTCGTATCAGACCTTAGATGTCACATATGGTAACAAACACAAAACTTTATGAATTATGGTCAATTATGCGGCAATGTAATGTACAACAGTTATAATATCATTCTAACATACATATCACAGTTGAACCGATTTCACCAGCGCGTTGATAGGGCGCCTTTTCTCCAAAGAACATTTTAGTCCTTGGTATTTTACTAGATCAAGTTCAGTTAGCATATTTACAAGAATACGTTCGTCGTCGAGTGTGATATTTTCGTTCTCAAGATGTAGAGGAGAAAGAAATCGAGACAGGTACACCTGAAAAATCCGTAGTTGTGATCACCTTTCCGCCTCTCCACATCACATTTTGTTAGGAGAAATTAGAGAATCGAAAGTAGTGAGGAATCTAGAAACACCTTCCATTGCTGTCCGTCCATGAGATGACCTTATATAATTGGGGGTAAAATTAGGATTTGGTGGGTAGAAACAGTCACAGGACACTTTTATCGGGACTTACCAAGGAAGATATATTCGTTAGCGAAGCAGCTACAAATGCAATAAGAGCTGCGTCCGATGGAAAACGTCTCCTTGTACTAAGATTCGCAAGCAAAGATCCTCGATAAGGAACTGCTCTTAGCACACAGGCATTCGCATCGAGTATGGCAGTGGCTGGCACGTTTAGAGCAGCCGACTCACTGCGGCCGTGGCAGACACCTATCACACCTTTTGGACGACTGAAATATTGGCTACTAATATATTAGCACCAGTTCGAGTGAACGGGGTGAGGAATCTGAACGCACCTTTCATCGTTGTCCGTCCATAAGACGACCTTATGATTAGGATGTGATTTAGGTTTCAAGAAATTAATTTTGTCGACAAAGTCGATTACTGTTTGCTTCCTTTGTTCGGAACCACACACAATCATATCATCGCCCGCTAACACTGGGAACAACAGCTGAATACATGGCTACGAACTGATTCTTTGATTCAAAAGCGCAACTGATTAGGACTAAAAAGTTCCTTACATTATCCAAATGGTGCGAAACGGTGCGCAACGTCTCCTCCTCACTTGTAGAAGGAACATCTTTGCTAAAATCATGTTGATTGGTCCAATTCACTCATCGTCAACAAAACTGAAAGTGTGCACCTGTTCGAGGTTTTTGTCTTCATTGGAGATGTACGCTTAGGGAATCGTAGAATTGGTGTATTTGCAGAGTACAAAACGCCCTTCCGTAAATGGTTCTCTGAACATTGCACAAGAAAGCTGTGCAAATTTGCGATGAAGGAGTCATAGGCCTGAACACGTTTCCTTTAATTTTCGACAGTAGTTAAATTTGTTAATAAGTTTATATGCCCACTTTCAAGGAGTATTGCAATCTAGAGAATAATAAAACCGTCAGACATCAATGTCATCAGAAACATGATATCTTAACAAAAGAAACTTAAATAACCTACACACGGCGTCACATCAGAAATAGGATCCAGTGAAGAGTTTTGAAGAAAGGACAAAAACATTTCTTCGGCAGCTTCGCGATCCTCTGCAGCGTGACCAGTACAGTCAAGATCTTAAAGCAGGTCCAGTAATATGTACATTGATTGAAGAAGACACGAAAGAGATACTGCTAGAAGTGTAAGGAAACATACATGTTTGAGATTCTGACAAAGCATCATACATCGCTTGCATTCTTGGTCTCAGTTTCCTCGCCTGAAAATTAGAATGAAGTAAGTAAGTACTGAAAAAGGAGAACAGATAAAATCTACGGTTCTGACCAGCGTAGCTTCATTCAATACACTTTCGGATGCATGCGTAAAAGGTTGTTCGGATCATCCAAGATCCTACGTACTTCTCAGCAATAAATGGTGTCCACAATGCATATAGTACGGTGAAAACGACATGAAGTTGCGTGAGCGACTGCGTTCGAAGCGACACGGTGGAACTGGCGGTTGGGATCGAGTCAAATTTTATGCTGCTTTAGAGACATTATCACTTCAAGGTAGTTCTAGTGCGAGGTCTCCAATATTCTATTATTGAAGACATCGCACAGTCTCCCAAAACCATTTCTACGTTTACATCGATTATGACAATGACCGTGTGCTGACTGGGTAATTCGAACAGCTGTCTCACAACCTTCTACTTTTATCTCATCAGGATCACAGCAGTATTCTTCGACAAACGAAAAAATGGTAACTTTCTGAGACGCGTTTCCTGTAATGAGCATCGCATCGAAGTCCGGCCAATTGAAATATGGTAGGGTCAAAACGACATCGCGAACTACAGCCAGGAATGGTGTCAACAAGGGCCCTTCCTAGATTCTCACCGCTACGCTTCGAGCGCAGCCGCTTACGCAACGTGCTTCAAGTCGTTCTTACCCTACCATAACCCACACTCATTCATCATGTGATTCCTCGCTCATTCGCTCATTCCCTTAATTACCTGTTCAGCGACAGTAACGAGTTTACGGTTCGTTCCTGACTGCTTTAACATCTCTGCATCCAATGTGTAGTAACTTTGTATTGTGTCGGATTCTGCGTATCATATTTGTACAATACTTATCAGATAGTAAAAATGAAATGAGATCACAAAGATCAATGGGACGATCAGACCAACGGCATCCGAAATCTTGATCATATCGCTAAGCTGTTTCAGGAAAAAACGGCGATTGCACTTTATGAGGGGCGAAACCAGTCTCCTAACTCCAGAAGAAAAACGTGACAACTGATCCGATGTTGGTCGCTCCGAAGTCAACAAGGCCACACATATTGGTCGCTTAAACAAGAGCTGATAATTCTTGGCACACCTACATGAGAGCAGCATGATAATTTCTGAGCATGTATGTGTCACAACAAGATGATTAATACCTGGAAGGCTCTTGCCTTTATATCGTACATGGTAATGTAGTACGACAACCCATAAATGCCCATTTGTTGGTTGTAGATCATCAAAATAGTACCGCTTGCAGCTTCCGAACTCATCAGCCAAACTGACAAGGTGTCCACATCTACAGATGCAAGTTTCTTATCTAAAAAAATAAACTGCATGAACAAATGACTATGAGACGTAGTTTTTGTCCCCTTACTCGGTCTCAGCGAGACTGTTGCTAAAGGGCGCGGGCCCTGTATCTGGCAAAATTCAACAACGGCAAGGAAAGGATCAATATTGCATCCCATCCGATTAAATGGATCAATGGCACGTTTCTTACGCAGAAGAAGATCTTCAGCACGAATAGTTGATGAAGTCATTGAAAGACCACGGAAAATTACTGTAATTGTAGTCTCAGTCTACTGAAACGAAATTAAACGATTAAGACAAATAAAACACAGGCATAATACATACAAAATGATAGTCATTGGGAAGAGGAGGTTGTGACCAAGAAATTTGAGAAGCTGGAAGCGTCGACAGGTAACGCTCACTACAAATCCGTCCACAGAAGAGTGAGGGGAAAAATTACATTCCTACAAAGATTGGTTGGAAACACCATAAGGCAACACCCAGAACACAGGTGACTGAAGCGTATATTTTATTCCCAATCCTCGATATTAAAAGCACGTAAAAGCAAACTAAGACTATACGTATAAGATGCATATATGTACATGTTTACAGATTAATTGCACAATGTCAGTGACAGGAGTGTTTCAAAGATAATTTCCTCGGAAAAACTTCACTATCCGCGCATAAACGATTTCGGCAACGGAAGAGTTCGAAATTTCTATTCCTTGCGACGAAGAGATGACTTGCGTTCGTTTGCAGACTCTCTCGATTCACCTTCACTTGTTGAGTGTTCAGCCTTAGATCTGGTCACCCTTTTGGGTGGAGTTGTTTCCGTAGCGCGCGCTTTGATCTCCTTACGAACCCTTCCACGAGGCCTCTTTATCTCAGAAAAATTGTCCTCCAGACTTGACTGACTAGAAGAACGCAGGGCGAAAGTGAACTTAGAATCTTCACTGACCTTGGTCCTCACTTTTTTTGTTTTCTTATTCCTGCGAGCAGAACTCTCATCATCTGCTTTTTCAGGAGAACTGGAACGCAAAAGCTCGCTGGTTCCTCCTCTTCGACCTGTCAAGCGTGACGATGTTGTCAGAGGCCTTTCAACATCAAACGATTCCTCACCCTTTGACTTGGAGTGGGTCTTAATTCTTGTGTCCCTGTGTAGTAAATTTGAAGCAGAATCTTCCCCAGATGACATTGATATAGCATGTTTTGTTACAGCCCTCGAATTTCTTGTTCGTCGTGGTTTCTGTTCACTTAAATCCACTTCCAGAGATGATGATGCATCGTATGGCTTAGCCTCTTTTATCTTCATACCATAGGTTGTAGTTTTGGAACGTTGAACTGGGGCTTTGGAACGTTGTACAGGCGTTTTTGGTCGCTGTGTCGCAGATTCCAGATGCTTTGTTGGCGTCTTTGGGCGTTGCATTTGAATTTTCGGCCGTTGAGCCATACTATCTTGATGGTGTGTTGGAGTTTTTGAACGCTGTGTGGGGGTTTTAGGTCGCTGACTTGTAGCATCCAGATACTGTGTTGGAGTTTTTGGACGTTGAGTAGGGGTTTTCGGTCGCTGAGACGTACCATCCAGATGGTGTGTTGGAGTTTTTGGACGCTGTGCTGGCGTTTTCGGACGCTGAGTCGTAACGTTCAGATGCTGTGTTGGAGTTTTCGAACGCTGCGTGGGGGTTTTGGGGCGCTGCGCAGTCTCCAGATGTTGTGTTGGAGTTCTGGGACGTAGTGTGGGTGTTTTGGGTTGTTGTGTCGGAGTTTTGGAACGTTGTGATGGAGTGCTAGGTCGTTGGCTAGGCGTTCTAGATCGTCTAGCACTGCTTCTACGCTGACTGTGTTCTGAACCTGACCTTAACACCATTCGATCCTGTGATGACACTGGTGAAGATTCGAAAGTAACAACGCGTTGCGTAGATGAATGGCTGACGTTTTCATCAAACCTTGCTCTTGTTCCTGCATTAGTTTGAAAATCTTGTTCGCCGATATCTGCTGTTGACTCTGATTTTTGTGTATTCCTTTTTTGTGGGGACTGGCTTCTGTGTACTGTTTTTTGCGATGATTCAGTTGAGACATGCACACTTGGATCTACTTCAAAAGATTGTACTGATGAGTAACTTCTAAGAGTTCGTTTCCTGATTTCCTCTTGCGTCGAATGAGTGTCGCCAGAAATAATTGTTCTTTCTCGTGTACTTCCTGGAGATAAGATTGTGTTCTGCTGGCGACCGCTTTGACTAACATTTTCTACCAATCGGTCGCCTGGATCTACTTCTACAGAATCATGCTGTTTATAAGGTGAAGAAAAAGGTTCAGGTGTGTTTTTTGATTTTCTAATATCTGATATTGTAGGTAAATCACTAAAGGCACTCTTGCTCACAGAAGGATCACGCTGTGTCAGAGGTAAGGAAGAGTTTTCTGGAAGAACCTCAAAAGATGATGCTCTCCATGCTTCTATTATTGCCTGCGCTGCAGATAATCCTGAGGCACGATGATGAATCGATGCTGATGCATCAGACCTGCGACCGCGTAATTTAGAAGGAGATAGGTCCTCGTTCTTCAATGATTTCGGTTTTAACGATGACAATTCTTTTCTGGACATTCCATGAAGGCCTTCGGCTGATCGAGTTCTGAACTGTTTTCGCAGTTCAGCCACAGACGATTCTGCTACTGACGTATCTTCTTCGAATGAGGTTACATTAGAAGATTTACCGACCATTGTCGTTCCCATTCTACTGTGTTCTTCTCCCCTATCAAACGGTAAAAATGACTGATGTGAAGAACAGTTTTGCGCAACATGAGGTGAAAGAGAGCATGGCTTGAATATCCGCTCCCCTTCGAGAGTGTAGGAGAAACTTTCCTCAAATGAAGTATCACTATCCCTCGAGATATACTTAGCAGCCTCCAATTTTGCAGACTTCCCGGCAAATTTCGACACATCATAAGGTAATTTTTTCGTCAGCGAGGGAACTTCAATCCCAGATGCGAATTCTGCAGACATTTTGCGCTTCATGGTCTTTGTTCTTTTCTGAGTAGAAGGTTCAGTTGTGGTTGTAATATCCGGTTCAGTCTCACATGAAATGTTAGCGTAGCTCTTCAGACGTTGTGTGACCAAATCGTACATCGTTGGGGCAGCTATACTGGATTCATCTAATACGTTAGTCCTGACACGTGCATCACGTTGCACATTTCTAGTTGCTGTGATCCCCTCTCTTTCACAAGATACACGAGCCCATGTTTTCTTAAAATTCTGCTTTCTGCTTAGTTGAGAGACAACAGTAAGTCTAGCGAAATTTTTAGGGCTGACAGGTAAGAAGATTTCGGCATGCCCACTAACGCGGATGAGGGCAAGATTCTCATCTACGGAAACCTCGTGTGCTTGAAGAACTGTGGGCGGGGGCGATACGAAAGACGCGTCTTCCAACATGCAGACATTCCTTGCTTCTGAGACGTCGTTGTTGACACATGACTCAAGCTTCTTGTAGAAGTCGGCATGACATCTCATACGTAGCAGGTTGCTGGTCTCAGCCCCAAGAAAGTGTTCGCGGCTCTGCAATGAAACGGTATAATCCGAATAAGATTTCGGGAGTTTAACATATCCTACTTGTATCATACTGAATTTTATTTATATTGTTTGCTGCACATATCAAACCCCTGTGTCACTCCAACGGTAGAAGCTTCTGTGTAACTAAGGCGGAAGGAAATACAGATGAACTGGATTACTCTCGAGTGAGGAACCACGTCACCGACAAAAAAAATACTGAACAAATTGATATAAAACCTATCTTTAGCAGATTGGGGATGAATCAGGTAAGTCATTTGGTATTTTTTCAAAACTATGCAATAAAAGCGATACTAGCATATATTCGGTGTGACGCATTATATCTTATCTGGCTTGTCCTTCCGGTTATGAGAATATGAGAATTGATCGATATGATATAACGGCATCGAGAAGCTCCTCAAATCTCTCCTTCTGATCTTTTCGGCAGTTTTTCGCCGTAATTTTTTTTTGTGTAATAAATCTCAAGTAGGATCATCATTCATTCTTAGCAAAATCCTTTCTCGTTCAATTTTTTTTTCATTTGTTTTGGTGCTAGTGCCCCTGTATGATTTCAGCTTGTATGTAATGGAAATCTACCCCATTTTCTCGAATGACTTTGCATTACTGTTTTTTGTAAATAGTTAGTCTTCTTCGTAGACACCGAAACGACACTGCGGCTGCGAAGAATACTAACCATACACAACTAAAATTAGAAAAAGGCAGCAATCCAAATGCTTGAAAATTTAAGCCTCAGAGACATCCTAGTAGCGGAACAAAAAGTCCAAATCTCAAAAATCCTAAAAGAATCCTAAAAGTGCGAATAGTCCTACTCATTCGCTAGTACTAGGCACCAACAAACAAGTCAAAAGAGCTCCGATGAGCTTAACATGATATCGATCAATCGTCATATCCAGGGGGGCTCTGTCCCACTCCGATAAGTATGCATCCATCACCCAACACGATACAGATCACTGATGTCAATCAATCATTTGACAAACGCTGGTATTCACGAATGATTCGCTCCATCTATCGCATAAGAACTTTGCAAACTGTAGCTTCACGTTTTTTTTATAAGGGAAATCGCACATCTTTTTCCAGCTCCATGAATGTTTCGGAAGAATTGCAACTTCCAATGAGAAAGAAGTGTTATTTTCTTCATTTATATGGTGGTCTATATTGTGAGTCCAAGTTCCGAACAAAATGTTTAGCTATGATGAGGCCATCAATCTTCGCTTCGAAGTGCATTTTGACAAATCTTTCAAATCTGAGAATCAAAAAGAGAGGAGATGGGGAAATATCGAACAAACAACAACAACATACCGAAAAAGAGTAGAAGAGATCAGCTGTTGTAATGTCTTGTAGAAAGTTACGAGATTGTTTTCTGAAAAGATAAGTTGGAGCAATGCGTATAAAACGAACAAAACTTCATTTAAAAGAAAAAAAACTAATTAAAGCCCGTGGTGAGGAAAAGAATGCAGGTGTGCCATACAGAAGTTCATTCAAAACCTTCGAAATTCGTAATATCTGAATGAACTTGTTCTCAGAATAGCCATTGCAAAATTTTGTACGATGTGCTTATATCTGCTGTTTTTTTAACCGTAAAAGATCTTACAATAAATTATGTAGCAAATATTCGGTGCGCTAAATAGTTAAGGAAAGAAAGGATCATAAATGTAGAATGCTATTAGTATTCAGTGGCGACTGATCAAAGAGGAAAAAAAGCAAGCAAAATGTTGGCTGTATTGACTGCAAAAAAAAAAGACAAGCGGAAGAGCTGGCAAGTACTGCAGTCACAAGAAGTGAGAGGTTTTTCTATCTGTTTCTATGAATTCACTAGATGATGAAAAAACGTACCTATTCTTCTGGAAATATTCAAAATGCTCGTGGACTCCAATATCATTAACAACTGGCACTTTCCTAACGTGTGTCGCAGCATCGATACGATCGGCCAGGATGGTCTACAAAGTTAAGATACCGATTTTCGAACTTTCTGCTGATAACTGACGTCACCCTACCCTTATAGCATCACCGAGAAGTTGACCTGTATTGGAATCAGGAGCAGCCCATCCATTCTCCAGACTTCGCAGCAAAAGCAAAGCGTTGACAGTAGACACTTGTGGAATGCAACCTTTCTGCAAGCATACCAAACCTCTGAATGCTGAGAATACCACTAAGAGAAATAAGCCACTCATGACCCGACCAGATTTTCCAAATGACCTGCCGTCTCTCGTTAGTGAAACCAAAGGTCTACTGTTTCGTCCTTCTTGTCGGCGCAATAACGGTTAGTTTCTGTACATACTACTCACTATGTAAATGGTTCCTTCTGATAGCTTTTACTGCGAAACACTTGGATATGAATGTATAGCGAAAATATCAACCTTTGATAACTGAAGAGCGGAGATATTCAGGAATCGGTTCTTGCTATTCTAACGATAGGAAAACCACAGCATGTATTACGTGCTACTGCAGATGACCTTACCTTCAAGCAGGTATATGCTCCATTACTTATTTCATTAGTAGACTTTGAAGCAACATCCTGGAAACACACTCGTCGCTTAATGTAAGTAAATTTGAAAGTGATGTGCAAACATCAAATATCTTACCAAATGGCAACACTCAGACAGAATTTTGACGAACTCGTCATGTACACAGATTACATCGCTAGGAAGCAGTTTCTGCACATTTCTACGGAGCTGGTGAGCAGTTATTGTCTGCTTTGCAAACTGCTTTACAAACACCAAGTACCTGGAACATTTGTTCTGTCCTTGCTACCAATTAAAAAAAGCATTTGCTCACTTTTTAAGCCCACAAAAAGTTTTCGATCTCAGGTGGAATCTTATTTTACCAGTACGGTAATGACGTTTACGTCATCACATGTTAGCACGTCAATCAATGCTAACAGTTGCGGCAAAACAGGAGAAAAATCTTCAATCGAATGTTTTCAAATTGTGGCGGTATCAAAGGAACATAGAGTCAGGTCAAAACGAGATGAAATAAGTGCAGTTGCGTAAGCGGCTGCGCTCCAAACGACGCGGTGGAGATAGCTGTTGGAATCGAGGTGGGACCACTGGGGACTGCAGCGGTGAGAGCTACTAGCATGGGTCCCCATTCGATCCTAACCGCTACGCTCCACCGCACTGCCACAAGCGTAGCCGCTTGCGCAACTGCACCGTGCTTTATGTCCCGTGTATATGTACGTGTGTGTGTATATGTACCATCTGTTACCACATATGCTACACAAATCTGTTACCATCCAAATGTAGTAGTGATTTATTTAGCAGGAAGACGCTGAAATCATTAAAGAACTGACGTTCAACGCTAGCCGGATTGGTATGAAATATAAAACCTAGAAAAAGTACTTGACCATATATACGAAACTCTAGAACTCAATCTTCCAGTTTGAACTCAACAAATTTTTGCTATGAAACGGATCCTGTACAACTGGTGGGAAATATGAAGTAAAAAAACTGACTAATGAATGAATACTTACTCTTTTGAGGAGATGCCTAGATAATTTTGGAGCTTGGAGTACAATTTAGAAAGGTCGCCATAAAATTCAGATGGTTTGTAATCAAGTTGGTTCCATTGCATTCCATTAGTGTCAACATGGGCATCACGCATGAACCTCCTGAAAACGTTCACATCCGAAATCAACGTACTCGAAGAAAGAAGAATACACGATGACATTGCAAAATTCCATGAAATGACTCTCAAAAACGAAAAGACACTATTCAAAGATACGACAGATTCATTCTGTACCCAAGTAAAATGTTAGAACAGTTCTTCTATCAACTGAGCAGGGTATTCCATCCATGTGTGCATAGTCGGCGCCGAATGTTTCCAACCAGGATGAAGTCCGATATGCGTCTGCTGCGGTACAAGCTTTTCTCAGCTCGACACAAGTTTCATCTTCACTCTGCCCTCCTGTTCAACATTCTCGGCACTGATTATGTTTTACTCGTAGCGAAACTCAACTCAGCGGCCTTTTAGTGCCCCTTTTTCTTTTGTTAAGTAATGAATAAAACCAAAAGGAGAGAGGACCTGGCATGGCCCATTTCCTCTAAAGCAGAGACCAAATCATACTCCGAAGTCGTTTGAGGAAATATCCAAGGAGATCCGTTCTTTATTCCTTTTGATGTGTCGGGGAAAAAATAATGATGGCTGCGAACAGCTCACGCTTATTCGGGTAACCTGAGGAGCACTCAAAACTAACTGGAGACTCTGCAAACCCACTCATGGAAAACTAAGCAAAACTTCTAGAGAATAACATGTAATAGAATTCATGTTGATAGAAAGAACTTCACCACCATGACATCGGTGGCACAGATTTCCCGGAGCAATATCGCGCTCCGTCCGAAATGCCAATGGGGGACGCGTCGCGAACGCTCGAATTTGGTCGTGACGTCATCGCTGATCTTCATTTCGAAGGTCACGACAGATCGTCTTCATTTCTCACGACCTGATTTGCATTTATATGTGCTGACGTCACTGATTGGTCATTTCTGCATTGGCGCCAATTTCGTTTTTGCGGATAGTGGTAGGATTAGTTCATGGATGGGTTGTAACACTGACGTATTTTCCTTATCACGGTTCTCATGCATTTAAAAATCGTATTGACAGGACATGTGACACCTAACATGAGGAGAAAGATCTCATAAATCGTCTCCTCTCTTTCGTTTGGGATACAATCTATTGGGTTTTCTTGCTGTTCCCTTTTGTCGGTGTTGGAGCAGCTACGCAACATTGTCTTGTCTGCTTTGTTAATAACGCTATGTCTGTTGCATTATAGTTGAGAAGCGCTTCGTTAAATACTTGTTGGAGTCATCTCTGCGGAACAAAGATTCATCGTACAAAACCAGTTCCTTCATCGATCGCCATTCTGGAAAGCGACCGAGTCTGTTTAGAGCCGTCGTCACGTTCGGTTTGCCTACTCTCCTACGCTTTGCGAGAATTCCACAATGTCTTATCTTTTGCCACAGCTATTGATTGAAATTGTTGGATTCGAGCTTTTCCGACTGATGTCGTTATTTACCTATTCTGTGCTTGTCCAGAATTCGATTTAATCTCATGTGAACCATTAAGGAATAAAAATAATTTCAATACGAGGTAAACTGCTTTCAATAACGTAGCAGTAATTTCTCTTCATTGCGTCTCATTTCGTTTTTTTTTCTGCTAAAAGATGATTCACAACGAATATGTATCTCATTAAGTGTGCTTCATACAGTTTCTTTTTTTTTCGGATAATCTCACCCATATAGTATTTTAGCTTCTCTTGCAATGCTTCGCTTGCAATCTAAATTCCCATTTGCTCTCAGCCTATAGGTCGATTTTCTCATTTAGTCTAATTTTGTTTATCTTAATTTTATCCAATGTGTTCCATGCCCTCGAAGAGAATCATAAGTGTTTTCAAAAGGTTCATTAGAACTTTTTGCTGTATTCGTACGTTAAAGACTCACCACTCGACAATCGCAATTTCATGCTTTACCTTCCATTCTCATCACTCATCGTGTAACTTTTCATTCGAACAAAGTAAGCTCTTAGTATATCGTTCTCGGAAGCTTCTTTAGATCACTTTTTTCCGTACAAAACTACTTTGTGAATCTAACATTTCTCGTGTGATGTCTACACCACTTCTTAAAAAAACAACATCTAGATGGCCTTAATATATCCAACGAACCCCAGATGTTTACTTTTCTAAATGGACGAGATGCTGACTAGCTCATTGGTCATCACATTCTGGGACCTCTTTGAGACAAAAAAGAAAACAATTATTTGTGCACTTTTTTAAGTCAAGTTGTTTATGAATACCACATATAATAAGATTTTCGCCCCTGACGATGTGTCCAAAGGTTCACATTCCATTTTGCATCAGTCCATAGCTGCTAGAGTGCATTCCTTACCTCCCCCCACACATTCTTTTTTTAGAACAGGTGCAAATCCTGAAACTTCTGTTAAGCATCACTCGGAACTAATCAATTTCCTGTGTGTATATCGTAGACTCATAGAGTACACGTGGTGCAGCGCGTAAAATCTCGTTTCATCTATTCGCGCAGTTCCGTAACGATCCGAACGATCCCAGATCTTCTTCTATCGATTCCTCAATTCGCTAAGACTGACAACATTAGGAAATTCATCGTTATGATTATTAAATATTGAAGCAAGCTCTGGCACGGCTACGGAACTAGAATATTAAATTATTGGTCGCATGATCATGAATGAGGCATAAAAGTAAGGAAGAGAAAGTCGTATGCTGAAGTTGCGCTAAAACTCAGTGGATTGTTTGTAGTTCGTAAAGGACTAAGTCATAGTTCCGTTTTCTGTTTTAATGAGTGAACAAAGAAGAAAAGCCGAAAATGATTTTTTTTTCAATCATATGCAATGCTAAAAGCTCACTAGTAGATTTTCAGTCTTGCTGTGAGTTTCGCGTTTTTTTTTCCATAAAAGATCTAAATATCGCTGTTGGGTCAGTCACAACATTCATTTCCTTTTTGGGCCCTCATATTACCTTTCTATTCGGGCCACAATTTTTCATATTGTACAAGAAATGAGTTGAATATGGTTAACACTGCCACCGAATATTCTGATTTTGCTGGAAATACTCAAAATGTCACCTAAATGCCTGTGAACACCTTTCTGAAGTTTGAGGTTATATCTACTATTCATGATAGATCGTGGGCTGACACATCTCTACCGTTTGAGCAAGAATAAGATCAGCAAACTGAGAGCTATAGGAAGCTCCAAAGGTTGTCTTCAAACCGCTTGTAAATACTAGGACCGAGCACATATAGGCGGAGTCGTGGGTATGTAACATAACATACCGTATGTTAATTGTTAGAGTTGCAGGCCTAACTGACTATCCGATTTGTTTTGCTTATATCCTTCCTCACTGGTTCCCCTAGCTTTCGTTGTAGATTTATATGAGTCCCGTATCACCACCATTGTTCACGAATGCATTCAAAACAGTGCAAATGTTTAAAATTCTGTTAAACCTGGCCCAAAATACGTCAGTCTTTTGCGTGCATATCTTTGAATCGTAAAGTGCATATACACAGTGCGTAACATCGCATTGAACTAACAGTCTTGGTCACCTTTGGTCTTTCATTGGCAACCATTCAACACTTACAGTTAAAATATTGTTATGATGCTGTTGATTCAAATGAAAAATCCCTTATTTGCAGGTCAAAGGTCGTATTGAATCCACTGTCGTATCTATTTTTCTTCTTGATTGATCAAAGATCGAGTGTTGTTTGCGTATAACATCTATTCGTCTTTCATTAGCTAACGTCGGTTCACAATCCCCTCTCTTCATAAAGTGGCGGACGTGCTAGGAGCCATGACCCCAAAACGTCGCGATTCGAAGCGGGACCTTACAGATAATCGATTTGCACCATTTTTGTCTTGTTGTTGATTGATGAAGAGGTTTTTTTTTCTTCATGGAACCAACTCTTCTGTTTTTTGTCGTATCCGTGTGTTCTCGTGACTCAGAAATGGCTAAGAATCAACAGGACCAATCACTTTCTTTCAAGAGTTTATTCGAAATAGCGATTTTCATATGGCGAACGGTATTAAGAACGAAGCTTTATTCATTCTCTAGTCGAGTTTCAAGGTAGAGAGCGAAGTTAAGGGACTATTATGCCACCAAAGTGTGTGCACAGTTTCACACGATGCAGGAATGTGACAACAGAATGTAGAATTGAGAGCAAGAATTTTTGACTGCAATGTTCTGCACGTTAAAACATCAACAACTTAGTAATTCTGGATCTTCTTGGAGTCAGATATTTGTTTTTTTTTACTCACACAAACCCATATCGTTTTTTTTTTGTCCCAAAATATCTTTCCAGGTGTGGTTGCAAAAGTTAAGTTGCTTTTTCTGAAAGCCATTTTTGTCGTTGCTTGTGAGTTCCTTATTTACGAACTCTAATGTCATACGTTTCTCTTTCTGAACTTGTTTGAAATTTTTATAAAGGCTAGTTGAGAAATAATCATGTGTGATTGGTTTCTACAATAAGGTTAACACGTGCGGTTTATTGTGTTAGAGTCAACGCTTGCGGAAGTTTTCTGCTGGGAGTTCACAGGTTCTAGATAAGATTCTAGAAGTAGTTTTCAAAAATTGCAGCGCAGTTTCGTAACAAGCACTGCTCGGGGACCGAATTTGTCGCGAGTGCACAGAGAGGTCAGCTTATCCGAATATTCACAACTATTTACCCCACACGAGCAGATTATTGTCACCTCGGATAAACTGAGGTCTCTGGACGTTTCAAGAAGCCGATTCCCAGATTTGTGGAGGATGTTTGGCATTTCACTGCTGTTCCTGAGAATGTCCTGAGCTCTACCTATACTAAAAGGAATTAGATGGCGAAAATATCCAGAAGTCCTCACTTTACATTCCTCGAAATCGATTAGAAAATGACCACATCAAGTACTACTCAGTCAATTTTCTTCCACCAAACATCAAGGTTTTTTGACTTGACGGTAGGTGCTGGACCTTCAACTAGTTTTTATAGATAACTTTCGTTTTAGTTTTTTCAGTTGCTTGTGACCCCAAAAACGCCCCATCTGGTTAAAACCACGTGCTTTGATCAGGTGACACCCAGGCGATCCAGTTTATGGAAAGAGTCACCACGGAAGTAGTTGAAATGTCTTCCACTTTTAACCTCCAAAAGAAGCCTGATTTGTCTTAATAAATAAGGATGAGAAAGCACTTTAAATCGCATCCATAGACCGATTACTAGCATTAATTGGTTCTCTGTTTTTTCTGCATCATCGGAAACGATTTTATGCTTGCAGACGCTCAGGCAGTGCTGAACCCTCAACAGAGAGGCTATCTTATAATGTTCGAAACTAACGGAATAATTTTTCACAGTATTAAAGCCAAGTACAACTTTTCGCAATTATGGCTTAAAATACGATCAGATTTACCAGATAGTACGATTTTGAATCTCTTAAACTTTGATTATTTATCCGGACTTTGGTACGTAATTTTGATGCGCTTTGTGAATGACTGATGTCTCGTACCAGTCGGGGTTTCCAATCACTATGAGTAAGCGATGATGAAAGAGCGATTGGAAAAGCTTTGTTGTTTTTACTCTTGTCAGGTTGAATTGTAACTGAAGGCATTACTCAGTGTTTTTTTTTATTTGCATGAAATTACTGATTTCGACCGAAATGAAACAACGAAAATGGAATTTCTACTTTTTCTCACTAGATGTACGAAATAATGGTTCTATTTTTGGCGTAAATGGGATGTACACGTGACCATATCTAGCGTACGACCACGGTATGGAGTGGAACATTGTCCTATCCACAATTTATTGTCTCAGTGTTGACAATAATTCAATGTCTCAATGATTCTCTGATTTCACTGACATGATGCTTCGTGGCTTCTGCATTAAATATGCCCTTCTTTTGCTTGTTGGCACCTATCGACCACTCCAGTGTTGTTAATTCGTTCCATTGCTATTGTTTCCGTTATCTTTACCATATGTGAAACTACTAGGTGTGAAGAATTGGCAAGATGTCATTAAGGCTGCTCGCTGTGCTACAAATGAAGGCTGCCACCTTCTAATAATAATTGACGTTCCTTTTTTATGTGTTTCCTTTTCCTTCATCTGTTGTCTAAAATCAGTCTTTCCATACTGCAACTCGAACTAAAAAATTGGAGGAAAAAACTCCGTGAGAGAATAATTGATACGTGAAGTTATTCAAATGGTGCTTATTAAATGGAACGTATTTAAATAATTAGGATTTTTAGAGCACGCATTGATTGACATGTCAAGCAATAGCATCTCAGCGAAAACGTCATGAGATCAGACTCTTTTACTACGCAAGTATGTTTGAGAAAATAAGCAGGACATCGAAAAAAGGAGACATTTTCAGGGTCTTCATCCGAGTTTTCCAGCTCCGATAACTACCGTATTTTGCGGCTGAAATGCTCTATCATGGGGAAATCTTGGTACATTATTGTACTGTGATTATTTCAGTGGAGAAACGGCTGTCTATGCGGTTATGCGACTGCGGATATCAATAATTAAAGTAGTCACTTGTGAACCATGCACATGTAAAACTCAATTTATTGCCACTCAGATTTTTCTGCGGCGCATGATCACAGTCTTATTTGACTCCTATTTTTCTTCATCCTTATGCGATCCTTCACTGCTTTGTTTGGAGTTTGTTGTCTTTCCGCTTCTTTCCAAGCCACGAATAGACCAAATGTTTTTTTAACAAGTGCAAAGCCTTGTTTCATACAGTTAACGTACAATCAATATTGCGATTTGTAATTCTTGAGGGAAGAACAATTTGC